>NW_026577995.1:3600000-4200000 GCF_029603195.1 Condylostylus longicornis
GACATGAAATTAATAAAATTTAAATTTCTTATAAATTTTATGAATTCTATGTTAACATTTTTCAGGATTGCTAACATGTCACGATGTAAGAGAAATAATTTTAATTACTTTGATTGCATAGTTTCAATTCAATGCAATTTTGTTTGTCAACATTGTACAACTTCTCGAATTCATTGACTTCATCTTTTCATATTAAAAATTGCTTATATTTCACTATGATTTCTTACAATACAAATTTTAATTTGAAAATGTACGGTCAAAAAAAATGTGTTTCACACTTTGTATATGAATGTACACAGTTAATATAATTAGTTAGCATATAAATTAGAAGAAACTTGTTATATAGGGTATAACAGTTCCTTTAAATTGTATAATAATAATTTTCATTCCCTTTTTAAATTTTACGATAACATTTACTTTTAATGGAACATGCAAATGACAATGTATTTTAAATAAATTTATGGTTTTATAACCAAATTTATGGGTTTCATTAATTGTATAGAATATAAGGTAAATGAATAATTAATGGGAACTGAAACTTTTTAAATATAATTATAAATCATAAAATGTTAGGAAAATTAGATTTTTCTATATATGGTAGCCCTCAATTAATGTCAATTTTCGCAATTTCATTTTATATAATATGGGAAAGCATTTACAATATTATACGATATTAATATTAATTTGATTTAAAAAACGTTAATTATTTTGAGATCTCCTACTGCATTTTTATTAAATTATAGCCCAAAGACTTTGTTAGTGATATCAATAGATTTTAATGAGTTGATATGTTTTTTTATAATTAATCTAAATCCAATTATTGTTGCGCACATGGTGTGTACATAAAACATTTGCTGTAATTCATAAAATTGTAGAACCATGTATTTGCATTCGAAAAGAAAGTATAGGAAAAATTGTGCACGACGTGGCTATATGATGTATAGCGCATGTGTCATCAATCATTTGATAAGTAGGTACCTACAAAACATTTCAATTTTAAATATTTCAATTTTAAATATTGAAATTGCAGTTGGTCTACTACTAAAAATGTAGAATCGGGGAATTGTGCAATGCTCAACACCCACAACAATGTTTCAAAATAGAAATAAACTTGTTAAAAAGAACGTATTTAAAAATAACTCATAAGAAATGGCTTTTTAGTACAGCATTTAGTAAAATACTTTGAGCAAGTCTATTATTAATTTCTTTTATATAACTCTTAATTTATTTATAACTTGTTAATTTTAATAAAACCTAATATAAAAAAATAAAATTAATATAATAATATTTGTGTATTAAAAAAAAATCCTTTTAATTACAGGTGCTCTAACGAAATCCCAATTTCCAGTTTTCACAATTTATGCTCAAAAATCATGTTTAGGTGTTAAACCATGTGCCAGAGCTTGGTGTATTGATCGCGTACAAAATTATAAATTAAATGGACATGTTAAAAGGACTGTCAATGTAAATACAAGAAGAGATTGTCTTGAATTGTGTCTAGGTGAAACCGAATTCCAATGCAGGTAAATAAAATTTTATAATCCCTATATTTCTTTATATATATGAACGTATGTGATAATCTAAATGTAAAATAATAAAAATTTTTAAATTCCATAATGTATATACGCATGTGAATTCATATTAACGTAAAGAGCAAAAAAATGCTTTTACCCTGTGCATAAAAATATTTGATAAGATATTAAAAAATAAAGTGGAAAAACACATATTGAGAAACTTAAATCTTCTATACATTAGTTTTGAATTCAAACACATCGGAAATGGTACCGCATATCTTTTATAGTCACATTATTTATAAATAAGTACATGATATATATTTATGTATGTATATTATGTACATATATCCGGCGGCTGGCGCTATTATTAAAACGTGTGCTTATCTGTCAACATTTAATATGAAGAATTTTTATAAAATGCTTCTTTATTTTTTATTATTGGTTTTTCTATATTAATTCAGATGCAATTTGAATTTACATAGAGAAAAAATGGAAAACATTAGTACAGCTGCTTTATTAAAAATATTTTTTAAAGCGATATTAAAAAGCGAATAAGATTTTCAATAAATCAGTCACTAGTAAAGTAGCATTTTCCTTTTAACAGTTGAAAATACTACTCTTAAAAACAATCTGTTGCATTATTTAAAATATTATCCATTCATGTTTTAAAAAATTTCAAATTATTGCATACTTTTAGGTGCAATATATGTAATTTTTAAAATAAAATAAAAAAAATTCACGGGTTAATCACGTCAGTTAAAAAAATAATTATATTTATTATTGGCATGACATTTCCCGTTAACTATTCTCTATTTATAGAAATTTGGAAAAGTTTGTAGTTTCCATACGAAACTTAAGCTTTGTGTCTTCAAGGGTGTAGAAGTTTTGCAAACTGTTCCAAGAACGGACAGAGTATAAACAAATAAGTTTTTTTTTTTTTCAAATTTTTTTGAAAAAGTACTAAAAATGAACAAAGTTCGTGAGATTATTTGTATTTAAATCAAAGCATATGTACATGCATGTATGCAATATTTAACTACGTAAGTATATATAGAATTATTAAAAGGTACTTATCAGCTTTACTTATTTCAATTTAAATCCAATTTTCCTTTTTTGTATAAGTATAACGAATGTTTCTTAACTATTAAACATTTTCGAAAACTTAGAAGAAAAAACACTTTTTTAAATAAATTGCATTATTAACTTAATAAACTATAACAGCAAAGACCCTCGTTATTATATTGTATGAGAATAAGTATGAGAAGAATTTCAAAATATTTTTCTATAGCTTAGAACTAACTATTAATTACATGAAACTGCGAAATCCACTTATAAGTAAATACAAAATTTATGTACATATTCGAGTAATTGTAAGCAGCAACTAAGTACATTGAAACTAAATAAAAATTTAATTTTTATGATTCATTATAGTTTATGATTCGTTGTAATTTTACTATCCTGCATCGTTACCTAATTTAATTTAAGTATAGGTTTATTAATAAGAGTTTAAATGATATCTATAGGGTAATATATACAATATATAATACATAGGGTAATATTCTGTTATTCCACATACAATTGTGAAAATTTCAAAAGGAAATATTCAGGAACGATGCAAATTTAGTGGAACTTTGACTCAATAAAAATTCCTCACCTCATTAAAAATACAAAGCCAGTCGGGAAAGATTAGCTTTGCTAATTATTCTATTCTAGCTTTTTCACTTCAATTTTATATAGTAGCACTACAATTTATTCAAGCAAACCGAGATTGGCATCATAAATCTTTTATTCTATACCGAAATTTATCGTAAATAGCGGAGACCGTTTCATAGTTCCAAAATAATTCTGCCATATGCATTTATATTTTTTTTTTTTTTTTTTTTTTTACCGAGAGGAAGGGTGAAAAATCTCGAAAGACACTGCCAGACGAAAAGCAGTAGTGTGGAACTTTAATCCACTAAAAAACACCCTCCTGAAAATAAACTATAAAACTAGTTGGAAACGAACCATTAATTTTGCTCTAACCTTTTTGATTATTTACAAGCTTTTGATCTGGCACAATAACGTACTAAGTACTCATTATTCCACATAAAAAAACTCTAAACTAACTCGAGAGGTCTCGTACGTTTAAGTCTCCTAACAAAGTTTTGATTGTCAACCAATCGAGCCGCCTCGATATTGACATGATTGGATAAACGCATTTTATAATTGGCTGCTTGCTTTTTAATTTCGTCTGTGACACTTAGGATCGTGAGATCCCTGTGTATATCGGCATTACGGACATAACAAGGGGCGTTTACAATGTCCCGTAATACTCTATTTTGAAATCTTTGTATAGATTGGATATGAGTCTGCGCAGCACAGCCCCATAACTGAATACCGTAAGCCAAGACTGGCTTAAATATTTGATTATATATCAAAACTTTGTTGTATATTGTCAATTTGGAACGCCTCCCCAAAAGCCATTCAAACTTTCTGTATTCCTCCTCTAGTTGAGATCTCTTTTTCTTTATGTGCTCCTTCCATCTGAACTTCGCATCCAACGTCATTCCCAAATACTTCGCTGTGTTTGCGGACGAAATCAAGACGCCATTTATTCGAACTGAAAACGAATTGTCAATTTTCCTATTAGTGAAATTTACGTGTACTGATTTCACCTCGTTAAGTTTTATATTCCACTTTCTAGTCCATTTTGAGATCTCATCACTGTCCCTTTGCAATTTTTGTGTAGATTCATTTTCATTTCGTCCTATTGCGATAACTGCTGTATCGTCAGCAAATGTAGCTGTTGTCACTGCTTCCGATTCAGGAATACATTTATATTAAACTCACATAATATAGTTAGTTAACATTTTCATTTATGCCCTTTAATATCACCTTCAGTATTCTAATATCATCTTGTATACACACTTACATAATAATTTTTTATTTACGATATACGCGAAACCACTGTCTTACATAAATATTTTGTAAACAAAATTATTAAATGTTGTCATGTGTACCATTATTGTTATACTACATGTTTACACAAATGCCTCCTGTGGTGCAAGCTACATTAAACAAATAGGTTAAATTAAGATTAAAAATTTTTATTAAATAGATATAAATAACTCTCAATTATATTAAAAAAAAAAAGTAAAATGAAAATTCTCGCTGCGTAATCATTACACTTTTCTTATACAATTTTTTATTTTGGGTCTTTCTATAAAGAACAAGTAAAAATTTATACACTGCTGGGTCTACACAAGAATTATAATCAAAACTATATTCATTGACGTGTGCAAATGGTTAATTTAGAAAAAAAAACAATCAAAATATTTAATATTTGAGAATTCAATAAATAATTATTAAAGTTTGATTATAATGGGTGGGTACCTTTACATAGCTTTAATATTAAATTAACGTTGATATTCGCATTTAACTTCATTACAACTTGGGTGTCAAGACACTAAGTCTTGGATATTATTTGGTAATTCAATTCTAGTATAAGAGAATAAGTATAATATTAATTCTAAAGTTGTAGTCTGTTTGATAATTGAGCATAGTTAAAAAAATAAATTAAGATTTTTAAGAAATACCGTTAAATTTTGGAATTTTAATCACATATCTATATATACTTATACTATTGTGTTAATTTTTTGTCGGCATATATCTGATTTGATAACAAGTATAACATTTTATTTTGCACAGCCGCAAGAATTGAAAAATATTTGAAAATGATTATAACTTGTTTTTTGCTTACAGTTCAATTTTTCATCACAATGGTTAGACACCGTAATTTTCGTAGTCGTATAGAGCATTATTGCAAACCCTTTTTTGAATTTTTATATTTTTGAAATCGTTTTTCTTGGAGATGTTTTTCTTGAAATCTAACAAACGATGTCGAGATTTTGACAGCTACTAGAAGAGACTAATAGAAGGATTATTTCATTTGAACAAAGATTTTTCTACCTGCATCCCCTCCCAAGTTAATTACAGCCTCTCGGAATTTGCAAAATTTGCATTTCCGGCATCTTACAGATATAATATGGTTTCATCCAATTTTTGTTAAATTTCTTTACTTACTTTTCTAGGATAGGACTTTTATTGAAGCATTTACGGTCCTACAACTACAACTTTAATTATATTTTGATGATAACACGTCAGCTACACATTGCCTCTTAAATGGGTACCTTTAAGTAGTCTTATTTAAGAATAATCCCAATTTTAAAAAATTTCATTTCCAAGTCTAAACTGAATTCATTCACAAATTATCTTAAAAAAAAATAAAAAGTAAAATATTCATTAAAATTAAACGAAAAATAAAAAAACAGTTAAGACTTCTTATTAAAACCAAAAAAAACAAGTCAAATAATATTTTTTTAACCGTTTTCAACATAAATCCAATTAAAGTGATTAATATTATCTTAAATTTTAAGAATTTAGTAAAGAAAAACATAAAAAATATTTTTAAATTTTAAAAGTTCAAATTTGTATAATTTGTAAAACAAAATCCAAAATTAAAAAAAACTTTAATTCCTACCCAAAGCGTCTTATTTTCTAAGAAGTCAACAATATATTAAACTTCAACTTAAATTAGCCATCAAATTAGATGATTCATTAAAAAAAAAATTAAAACCTCTTGGCGGCAGATTTTTTCCTAAACTTATAAAAATAAAAGTTAATTGCGTGATCTTAAAACGTTTGTTTTTCTTGTTTTTTGATTGTGGTTGTTATGAAAAGATCGTAATCTTCGTTGAATATTTACAACTTAATTGTAGATCACATATTAAATGAATAGGTCTAAATTACTTATATAATATGTTTTTTTTTTTCAAAATTGTAATTGTCATCGAAATGAATTAAAGCTTAACGAAAGTGTGATGAACTTGAAAAATTAACTCTTTTGTATATGTTTTTTTCTCATTTCAAAGAGAACATACTTATGAATGTAGCACATTATATACGTACAAATTTACAGTAGGTATTTATAGAACATTATGAAAATTTAGTTAAAATTATGGTAATAGTGATAAATAATTCGATTTTTTGAGTGTATTGCACATCTTGTAACGAAATTTATGGCTAAAGTGAGAATATCGAATATTTTTTATGCAATTGAAATTTTATAATGCGATTGAGTGCATGAATGACCATAAATAGAGAATGAAGAAAGATCGGATTAGAAAAATCCTAAAATACGGCCAATAACCGAATCGTGCATAAAAGTATTTGAAGGTAATGCAAAATTTACCCACAATCACCAGTAACCAGTAAATTTAGCCTTATAATACCAGTAATTTCAGCCTTAAAATACTTTCATCAATAACCAGTAATTTTAGCCTTAAAATAAGAAGGCTCTAAAATTATTTTTATGAAACTTGCTACATATAACCATGTCCGCTAGCAGGGATTTTGAAATCTCTTTGGCATCAGGGTTACTAGTTTTCATGTGTAATCTGTTGGTCTTTTTTACTCATTTTTTCATGAAATACACGCTTAAGCTTCAATTTGTTTGTTATATTGTTTTTTTTTTTGCCTTAGTATTAAAATAATGACACACATTTTTTATAATATTTAAATCTGGGATTGAGCCACAGGGTTTTGAAGATCCCACATATTAGGCATCTGTTTTTGTTGTTAATATTTGTTGTATACTGAACTTAAATAAGCAAGCGGCATAGTCGAATTAAGTTAGAAATTATAGCAGAAATTTAGAAAAATTTCCCTATACTTAGCTTTTATTAACATACAATTATTTCCCAGGCTGAAAGACATAGATTTTCTTCAAAATCTGGAAATATAATTCAAAATTAATTAAAAACAAACCCATATATGAAAGTTAATTCATTGAATAATTACAATTCCAATTAGAGCATTTTAGTTGTTTGAAATAAAAATAAAGTTGAATGTCAATATAATTTACAATTTGAATATTCCAATAAACTATTTGGAGACATTTTAACATTATTAAAAACATCTCTTATTAAACCATTAAAATAAGATCGAATTGATATTAAAACATTTTAAAAATGATTAAAATTATAAAGGATTTTATTCACAATAATTAAAAATATCTATAAATACATTTATTTTCATCTCTATTACCCTTCTTCTATATTTAAAGAACGTTTTAAGCATCTGTTGCCTTCAGAATTTCAAAAATTTATTATATGTATGTATACCATATGCATGTAAATTTTACACTTCTATAATAACTTGTATTATATACATAAATATTAATTACACTTATAATTTATTTGTTAACTACATAATGTGCGAAAATAGAAAATACTACATAATTTTTTTTTCTATATGCATTCATGCCATACATGCATATTATAAAGATTCTCTTAAATTATTTTAATAACTTTATTTAGATCAGACGATTTAATTTCAAAAATATAATTATAATAAATTTAAATACATAATATGTATACAACGCCCTTTTAAAACTTAATAAAAAAGATCAATAAAAAACAATTTAATTTTTATTATTTTCTATTTATATATTTTATATTGTATGAGTTTTTAGCTCTTTTCCGAAAAAAAAATTGAAAAGAAGCGCTTGTTGAGTGAAATTCTGTGTATTTGTCCGTCCATCCAAGAAACTGTTTACAAAACTTCAATACACTTTAAGATAGACCACTGAAATTTTAGATATAAATAGATTTTTAACATAAACTTATTTTCATAGAAGAATAAGTAGATTTTGATGCCCCCCCCCCCCCCTTCATTCTGTTTTTGAATATTTTATTGTAAGAAAATCACAATTATTTTTTAAATTCCACAAAATTCATAAATGTAGTGACTGACTTTTTCCATTCCACCCCTTTACACATTAATATATAGTTTATTTCGTTGGAAGGAAATGTTTTTCAATCTGCATCCACTCTCAAGTTATCACCGTTCGAAATTTGTAAAATTTGAATTGGAGGCTTCATTTTCTATAAATGCAGAAATTTCTGTAAATCAAACGCTATCAAAAAATCTAATTATATATCTTAACTCATGCAATTAATCCTTGAATTCGACCATTATATTAACGACTCCTTCAATTTGTTTTTGGTTTCATCCTAAATGTGTGCAATATTTTCAAATATTTTTACATATGAATGAAAGTAATTTAAATAACATAACCGATTGTTTTTAATAGCAGTATTTTCACTTTTTAAAGTGAAAAGTGCTACTTTACAAACTATTGGTTTGACCCAACTTTATTTAGATTATTTATATATCGTATATGTTGCTGTTTATTCGACTTATTTAAAATTACAATAATTTTTAACATTAACGTTTTGATTTTAAATTTTTATTTTATTTTTATTATTTTTGAAATAGCAATGTTAGCTATGTGCAATGATACTACATTTATAAGACATAAAGCATCGCCCATATATCTTAACTTTTAGCCCCTTTTATATTCGTATTTTATTTCATTATAAATTTATTAATAGATAAAAAAAAATAAAATAAAAACGATAATATTCTATTCATAAAAGGAGTAAATATGCCTATAATATAGAATGGCATTGCATTTGGTATAAGAAAAAAAAAGCTTAACCGCAGACCAAGAAATCAACATGTGCAACATAATACCTTTTCTTATATATTAAATAATCTTCTCTTTTATCTTGTATATTACATATGTATATAATGCATATATGTATATAAAATATTGATATATAAAATGTACATGTAAGTTTTCAACAAAACCTTTTTCATAAAAAAAAAACTCCATATATGTATATGTAGACAGTATACAATCCTTCAAATACTCAAATAAAAAGAGAAGAATGTCTAGAACCATATAGAATAGAGATAATAAGATGAACTTGAAAATTCCAAATAATAATAATATGAGAAGATCTTGTATTGAATTCAAAAGAATCACATATAATGTAGCTCAAATTGATTCTAGAGATGCCTCTATACAAAAAATATATTATAACAAAATAATATTGTGTACTCTAACATTTTACTGGTTTTTAAAGCAAAAAAAAAAATCCATTCAATATACGATTTTTAAATATAAAAGTGGTGAGCACAGATACACTCTAATTTGCAAGAAAAGATCCGGCCCTTCTTAATTGAATAAAATATTTGTGACAAATATTCTCCAAAAATTAAATTTTTTAAATTTTTTAATACAAAAGCTAGATAAATTAACGCAAAATTCATATGTACCTATAAACAGTTTCCGAAAATAATGAAACAAGCGACAGTTTCTGTGCAACGTATAAAAAACTAAGAAATTTTTGATACGGCCAAAAGAAAACTGAAAGTAGTTTAAAAATCGTCAAAATTTTAAATGAAAAATAATAAAATAAATCATGGTGATTCTATTTCAATGTAAGTGACTATGAAAATTGTAGATTCAAACTATAAGAAAAAATTAAATCAATTCAGTAACACATAAAATTCAGGGCAGTGTTATATGATATCCGAATTAGAGATCTGCAGGAATTCATCTATGTATTTTTCATTAATGGTTACTAAAAACCCGATTAACAATTTTGAATATATAGAAAAGAAAATTATTTCTAATTGTTAAGAGTAAGAGTAAAGCTTCTCAATATACTTATGTCATTTTAATACCTCAGTATTCGTAATAATTATTTTCCATTCAACTCTTAAAAATTCCTCATTTCTCCTATATTGTAATTGCAATAAATTTTTACTTTGGTTGGGCTACAAGTTTGAAGGCAGAATATTTTGTAGATGGGTCTTAGGTACATATTCAAAAAAAACTGCAGTTTGTTTGTTGTGTTTTTCTGTACCAACCGCAGTATCAAAAACGTATTAAAGCACATGCATCACACGAGCATTTCATATATTGATATTTTTATCTGCCCTATATAATAGGCTATAATAAGCCAAAAACCATTACGAAAACATTTCTGACACCCGTAAATGTGATTATTTACATCCTAAATAATCCCTCGTGTTCTACTTTATATCAATTCACATTGAACGGGGTTGAATTCGTTGTATTTATTAGAAGTGACCCAAAGTTGTCCTCCATCGAGCACTCCATCTCTACTGTCATTTGCCAATGCTAATCTGATTTTTCTTTATGGGCGTAATTTTCGTTCTTTCTACAACGTTAGTGTCAACTGTATGAGAACGGCATTGAACGGTTGAGAAAAGAGAATTCTCTTGTTATCGTGTAGTATGCTAATCTATATTATGTTGTAGTGTAGAATCCATATATTATGCATATCCAGATTTGTACATATGTATATCTTATTGTATTCCTCTTTTCCTTTCCCATGTATGTACATTTACGTGGTTGTTAGAACATTGTTTTATATAAACAGGCAACACTTTAAGTTCAGCACCAACCATCCAGCTTAAATACTTACTAAAGTAAATTCACTGCCAATGTTGGCTTACAGTAAATCAGCAGGGTTTCTTCAGAACAGTGCTCGCGAGATCACACTGTTGTAATACCTCTGCTTATCATTTTTCGCAACATTTTGAAATTGTTTAGCAGAATCAGATTATTTATCGGGTGCAATTTTTTTTTTTTTAATTTTTATCCCATCAATTGTTTACAAACATATGTATGTATATTCTTATGCACAAAACTTACAGATTATTATTGTTTAAGTTTTCACAACTCTTCTATAATCTTAGATGAATACAGTATGTACCATATTCAGTTCTGAATGTAATATATTTTTCTAATATATCTGTAGGTACACATTTCTTAAAGTTCATCTTCATCATTTCTATATGGAAGTAACAAAAACGTATAACAATATGAGAATGAAGGCACCGACAATATAAAACAGTTTAGAACACACACACCTCACATCATCTAAAAATTTTTATAATCTGTTGTTATAACATTTTATCTCTTTTTTGTTTTTTTTTTGGTCGCTGCTGTTATGAGTCTCCCTATATATAAAGTACAAGATAAAAAGAAAATGTTTTACCAGGTTTTTATCTGTTTTAATTTTTTATTTTTCCTTTCTATGCGAAGATACATTAAAATCTGTGATTGTTCAGACAAATTTTGTGATGTTATTTTCCATTTTGTTTTTTTTGTTATTCATGTTCTGTATATGCCATGCTTCATTAAAGTTACAGAAGAGATTAAGAGAGTAGCGCTATATTTATTATAATCTCAGGTGATCTTAAAATATTTTTCGCTTTGTACTTTTCAATAATAATAATAATATATAGTTTTCGGTTACAAACTATACATGATTATCTCAATCATCATCATCATTTTTAAATGATGTACATATTATACATTGATAGTGTTATTGATACATATTGTTATTATCAACATCAAAATTGCGGACATTATTAATGTAAGTTTTTAAATATTTTTTTTTTTTTCAATATCAATTTGAGTTTTCATAAAGTAGCATCAAAAACACTTTGTAAGTCCATCTTTTTTATCGAAAAAAATTACTGTAGATATACATTGTTTATATGTTTGTAGGTAAAGGTAATTCTGTATAATGGACAAAAAAAAGTTACAATGCAGTAATAAGAATAAATTGTCAAGTGTGACAAAAATATAAACAACAAATAAATATGATCGTAAACAAGTCCGGATTTTTATAAGTCCATATACAGAAAACTAATAATGAAGTGTTCAGGCTTAAAATTCTTAGATACACAATTAGGCAAAGCTGGTATTGCTACAAAATGTCAGTTGACTTTTTAGAATTTGTAGAAAGTAAAAGATTTCCGACGAAATATTGAGTCTTATTCTGTTTGCCGTGTCACTTATATGACAATTTTCGTTGTCGCTGTCGCATCGCTTGGAATGTGATATTTCAGTTGTCGAGCGAGTACGAGAAATAATTGAAAATGAGACGTGACATTGACACATTTTAAAAATAAATTGTTACGTCTTAAGGTCAAAATATCTTCATTTGCATTTTAGTTTACGGATTCATCAGATTTCGATAGTGATGAAATTGAAAAAAAACACAAAAATTGAATGCCAAAGATTTAACACTAAGGACAACTCTTCTACTCGCTGATTTCACCTGGCTTCAAATTGGCAATTACTAATGCAGTTATTTTTTTATCTTTGCTATGAAGACGTTCTATGTCAAAAAATGTCCGATACATCCAAATGGATTTCCCGTTGTCACTTTTATTCCATAAATGAAATATATAATTAATTTATGTATTACATTATAAAATTTATTTTTTCTTAAAATTTCATTAAATATTTTTATTTAAACTTACATTTTTGATATATCCATCTTGTTTGTCACTTGCTAAATACCTTTTCACAAGAAACGTCGCTTTACTACGCAATATTTCACATCAGAATGACAACTGTTATGTAACTGAAACATATATTTATCGATAGTCCCTGACAAGTGTCACTGTCACAATCATCATGTATGAATTATTAAATTCAAATCATAACGACATTCGTCGCTCTATTTCGACAACTAGAATAAGGGTCATTAATAATTTTGTAAATCTTTAATTTATTAAAAAAATTTAATTTTCTTTTATCTTAAAATACGGCTATTAAATTTCTATACATAATGAGTACATTACATAGTATATTGGTTCCATAAAATCATAAAGAATTTTCTATTTTTAGCCCTTGGCCTTGTTTATTCAACTGTTCAATTGAACATTCAAAACTAATATTCTCCATTTTGTACATATTTTTGTAATTTAAAAATAGAATTGTAGACAACTTATGTTAATGGGGCGACGGGATATTACGCATATTCTGTAATACTCATTACTCGCCTGTAATACATTTTATTACAAGTATTTATAACATTTTCTATATATACACCTATATGAGAATCTAAAGTTAATTAATCTTTAAAGTAGAATCATCTAAAATAAAATGAAAAGAAAATTAAATCACATAATTGGTATATTGAAAATACATTAATACTTCATTTCTTCGTAATCTCTTGATAACAGAATACAAAACAGACCAAAACAATTTACTTTAAGACAAGTAAAAAACAAAAACTTATTTGTTATACTCAATTCACTTTCGCTTTTATAAACTGAACTATAACTTAATGAAATTTAATAGTGCGAATTAATTGGTTTGATAAAATGGAATTTGATATCTTGTAAAATGAAGTAACAAAAAAATTAAAACAAATTAAGAACATCAAGATAAATTAGGTTGTTAATGAGATAAAAATAAAACGAAAATTTATTTTTCAGATCGTCAGTCATTTTATTTGAAAAAATATTCAAAAGAATTTAAAAAGACTCATATAGAAGTAGTTGAGACAGTAATAATAAATTACTTACATAGTATACGCGATTAAATTGTAGTATATTTTAAAAGAATATATTTACTTGGCTCATAATTAACTCGTACTTTACAAAAAATGAATATGTAGCCTGAATTTTAATGTATACTCTTATTAATTTAATTTATTTGTACGACACATCGTATATTATTAATAGAATATTGTATATGAATGCTTCTTTTAAGGACAACTTAATTTTGATTTTGAAGAAACTATTATTAAAATAAAGTGTTTTAAAATTCGACCTCGCCTTTTGATGATTCAACAAGACAAATATTCAAAAAAATTTTACAGAAACTCTAAATGAATTTTCAATGTGTTAATGCAATTAAATTTCCCTGTCTAGTCGTACCTATTGGAATGACTTAAATACACACTTGAAAAAAGAATTAAGCTTCGTAATCAAAAGCATATCGTGGTGGCAGATCAACAGCTTGTTTTGCTGTGAATATAATCAGAGAATGCACGGTTCTGCTTTTTTTTTTTTGTGTATGCGCTTTTGCTTGTATTTTCCAATATTTAATTATAAAATTTTTCGATCACAATAGACTGCGTAGTTGATTAGCATGCTTTTGAATATTGACTATACGTTTTACGAACATTAAAATTAACTTGAGTACTAATCGTTTTAGAAGTATGAGAGGTCAGTTTAGTAGGCCAAGTCAAATATTGAAATCAATCTAACATTTCTTTCGTACAAATTAATATTTCTTTGTATTTAGCAAAATATTGTATTTAGCAGCTCAAAATTCACAATATTGATAGCCACATATTTACTACATACACATGAACTTATATTATTAAACGTGTAATAAAAATCAGTATCGTGTTTTTGAAAAATTGCTGCTTTGAGTAAACCCTTTAAATCTAATAAAAATTAAGAGCAAAATTAATTTTATTAAAATATTTTTTAATTTTCTATTTAAAATCACACACCGTCAGCTTTCTTATAATTAACAAATTTCTTATATTCTTCATCCGTCTTAATTTTACAATTTTTTCAATGCATACACATGTACATATAATCTGATTTTAAATATTTAATAATATATGAGGATTGTCTTCAGCAAACAGCATGCAGATTAAATAAGTCTATTATTAAATTTAAATAATAAAATCATTTCATAAACTGTAAAATAATTTGATTTCTTATGTAATTGTGAAAAAAAAATATGTGTAATTGTGATTTTAATGGCCATAATTAAAATAATAAATAACTCAATTATAATATTGCCTTTAGTTTTCCTTATATTCACGTAACGTAAACATAGCGATATTCATCTGCTCACGTGCATATGTATAAATATCTACATAAATATCTGCATATTATAATCTGCATATTTAAAAAGATTAAGAATATTTCCGCGTAATTTTTTCTCACCAAAAAACAAATAAAATAGTAATTTTTTTTTTGATTCCCACATTATGTGTTTGTTTTATTCAAATGGTAATTTTTTTCCTCCTTCATTCACCTGCTTATATAAATAAATTTCAACCTTTAAAGGTCATTTTGTTTTCTATTTGAGTCTATAGTCTGTGTATGAACCTTAACACCTACACATGCATTTTACTCATATACTGTTAATACTTTACGAATGTTACGTAAGCATACATACACTATTTTTTATGGCTCATCTTAACATTGAAATTCATTTCCTTTATCTTTACAAATTAGTTCTTCTGTTCTTATAATTAACCTTTTCTTTTGAAAACTACTGCACCTTTTTGTTGTTTAAGAAAAAAAAATTAAAAGATGCTTTATATTGAATTCTTTGCATGACCATTCGTTGATTATGTTACAATTTAATTAATATGCATGTACATTATTTACATACATTCCACTATATACAGTTCTACACAGGCACTATGCACATATAAGAAGAATTTATTTATGCAAAAAGAAAATAACTGTTCGTTTTTATTATTCCGATTCATTCCAACCCTCTTTTGTTTTTTTGTTTTTATAAATAGAAAGAAAATATTTTAATTATTTTAAGAAAGGTGAAACAAAAAAAAAATATGAATAAATAACAGTTATTCTTCTTTATACATTTAGAATATGACCTGCAATCATTAACAGGCTTCTATAATTTTTTTTCACTTTTATTATATTAAAACAGAAAACTTTGCAAATTTTCTCAAATTAAATTGCATTTGCAGCTAGACAAGGTCAATGGCTCTTTGAAATATAAAATTTTATTCAAATTTAAAACAATTTCTTAGTATATTGCATGCTAACTTTAAGGTCCGGTTCTTTCAAAACGTGCCCCTTTTTCGTATGGGTTTCCAAAACGTGCAACCCCTCGCTTTCAATTTTTTAATGTCAAATTTGGCATGATGTATTTTCGTTTTACATTGAGATTAATTTTAAATGTTTCTATAGAGAGGAAACTTGTTTGGCCTGTAAAATGTTTAAAGAGTAACATAAAGGGTGATGTTAAAACGTTTAATTTTAAAACCTCAGGTATTGAAATGTTCATTTCTCATTTTTTGTTCTATTAAAACTTAATTTGTTTCGTTATACGTTTAATAAAATAAAAAGTTCATTTTTTTAGTTCAACTATCTTTCAAATACCAAGTTTTTAAAATTTGGCGTAATAGGGCGTTGTATTTTGCTTGACTTTGCATAATTTACTCGACCAAATATCCCAAAACTGTATACAATAAGTATTGCACATTGCGTGGAATAATTGCCCCCTGTCTTCTGGTAGTTATGCTTACTTTCCACATACTGTAGATTCGCCGCTGTTTACTTTTGATATTATATTTTAAAGATTAATAATAGCGTTATAAAATTAACTTCTAATACGTAATAAGAATATTATAAAGATATTTTATGCGTTATAGCTTGAATAACGTAACTACATAATTTTGTTTTAAAACAAAATTTGTAAACGGATTAGTAAAGTTGGACAAATAGAAATAATTTTGTAAAGAAATACCAAATATAACATTAATATATATTCCTCTTTATCTTATTAGAAACTATAATATTTGGAGGAATTTGGGTATTTGAATTAATCTAAATCTAGAATAGTCAAACAAATTCAAATTTTGCGCATACTGGAACCATTTTTCCAGTGACAATGATTACCTGCTCTTATTAAATAGAATAGAGATTAAAAATTTGTTCAACTAAATCTTTATATCAGTAATGCCGTATTCAATATGAATGCTCAAAAAAAAAATTGCTTTCTTATTAGAAATAAGTCTTCTTACTTTATAGTTGTGACATAATACTAAAGGTTAATTTGTAAAAATATGCACTAAAGTAATTTTAAATGCTGAGCACTTGCACACATAACACAATTGATTCTAGAAAAAACGAATACCCCTATTAGTGAAATTTTTTTTGTGTAACAAAAATTTTCTTGAGTGAAATTTTATTTGTTTTCTACTCTCTAATTGAATATTTTTACAAAAATCTCTCTTAAAATATAATCTGTTCTCAATTAGATAGCGCCATGTTTTCCTATTTTTATACTTCTCTTAATTTATTTTGAGTCCCTCGAAATTTCTATACTATCCAGGTTTCACTGCATACTACATATCCATTTAAATAATTCATTTTTGTTCTCTTATAAATTAATATGCCTAAAAAGAGTAAGAAAATTTAAAAGCGATATTATTTAAAAAAAAAAAACAAAGAAAATAAAAAAATTAAATATTGAATTGAAATAGTACAAGTATAACAGTTTTTTTTTACACGTAACAAAAAATGTAAATAAATTGATAACTAACTAAGTACGGGTATGTAATGCAACTAATAATCTTAAAAGCATTCTACCTTAATTTAAATGCAAAAAAATATAGCAATTAGAGTTTTCATGAAACGATTTTATTACAATAAATTCTATTTTATGGGACTAAAACATTACGAAATTTTAAAAATCCGAAAATGAAAAACATTGAAAACTTCTAAATTCACAAATATTTTTTTTATTGGTATAAATTGTACTAACATCTTACAAATGCTTAAATTGTTTTTCTTTTTCTACATTATTCAATAGTTTTCGTGCATTTTAATCGAAAAGACCTCCTGAATTTATCTATTGCCTATACATGCATAATATCTTTAGCGTGCTCAGGTTATGTATAACGATTAAACTGCATTAAGCTACTTGAAATTCTCTTAACATTTTGTACAGTGCTTTCCATAAATTATGGTCCGTTGTATTTTTAATAGAAATTTTATATTGATAATACCGAAAGAAAATGACCATTCATAATATTTAAGATCAATTACAAGTCCTATTTTATTGTTTGCTTTAACGCCGTTCTTTATTTCTATATTAAAAATTTTCGGATTAGGCAAATTTTCATATTGATAACTTTAAGAGTGTTCATAGTTTATATTGCGCTAAGCATTGGCACTCTTTTAGTTTTATTTCAACAAAAATAAAAAAATGCAATCATATAACTATGGACGGATTTATTGGTCAACGTCTATGGACATTATAAATTTATTGTTTATTCTAAATTTTCATCATATACACATTTCTAGATTGAACATACATATATATAGCGTCTATTATATCAAACCCTTAACAAAGCACATAATAGAAGTACCTTAATTTCTTACAAGATTTTCACTACAATTTTTCGCAAGGGTAAATTTTGAAATCTTAAAGCGGAATTCGGCCCTGACCAATGGTCGCGTGATTATTGCGCTGGTCTCGGGTTCAAAGCTCAGTCAGATCACTACAAAAATTATATTCAATATCATATAGCTTCATACACATCACATATGAAAATAAAAAAAAAAATTAATATTAGCTAATTGTCATATTTCAATAAGCAGGCAACGAAATTGCCGATGGGCTGGCGCGGAGGCGATCTGGGGCTGACTTTGTGCAGCCGCTGCCTTTCTGCGATCTGCCTTCTTCCGCCGTGGGGGCCAGGCTTGCCTGCCTGCTCGTGGCGGAATGCGGCCGTCACTGGCAGGACACGAAAGGGTGCCGTCATGCGAAAGTGTTTCTTTCGGCGTGCTCCAGCGGATTCACCGCAGAGTTGCTGAGGATGAGCAGAAGCCGGGTTCGCAATATTGCGAATTTCTTCACGGGGCACTTCCCAGTGAAGTACCAGCTGCATAGGCTGGGGAAGTCGGGCTCCCCCCTGTGCAGATTTTGTGGGGGTGGCGATGAGACCGCCGTGCACATTCTCTGCAACTGTACGGCACTGGCTGTTCAGCGTCGCAATTGTCTTGGACATGGGTCCCTAAGTGTTTGAGAACTGTTGTCCAACTCCCTTAGGGATATCTCCGGCTTTGTGGTTGGGACGGGGATATTATAGACGGGAGCGTGGGGAGGCTACAATAAGTCAAAAATTCCCAAGTCCCACTCGGTTCCCTTGGAATCTGCAATCTACAATCTACATATTTCAATAATATTCATTATTAAAAATAACGTGACAGCAAAATAAAATAGTAAAAATAAATAACCTTAAATATTTAATATAAAACTACGGAAGGCTCGTCACCTACATAGTAAACTCAATGATGTAAGAAACTGGTTCATGGTTATCTACAATATCGAATTCCAGCCCTATGCTCCTCCAAGAAGTGAAGTAAAATTAGAAACCATACTTAAACATTATGTTAAGCACTGTAACAATGTTAATTCAGTATTCTAATATTACAGAACAGCTCTATGCACATAATATATACTCTTACATATAACAGCATATTGTTTGGAATTTAGTTTTATACTATAGTAAACTCTAGAACAGTTTGCAACATAATAAACTAAAGTAGTAATAAATAACGAAAATAGTTTATTTAATTATTTTTTTTTCTATGTTTTTCAAAAGTTTAATAGTGGTTTTTATTAAAGGTTTAACATATCTTAACTCATATTATTGCATTATTATCTTAAAATTACAGAATAAGAATACAACAAGAAGGGAAAAATAAATAAATTTTTTTTTTAGTTTTATATTTATAATTTGTACCTATATAAATTTTAAACTTAAATTGTGAACTGTTCATTAGAGTGTTAACATTCCATTAACGACAGTGTTGTGAGAAGGAATTAGAACAGAGACAATAATAATAATAAATTGTATAAAGACATAAAGCTTGACTTTTAACGCCCCGTTCTTAAATTTAAAAAAAAAATGTACAGAAATATTGCAAATTTGAATGCAATTTTCATTTGAATGGATAACTCAGTTGTCCTCATTTATTTTTCGAATATAATTGTTTTTTAGAGGCTATAATCAAACCCAAGCGGCCGATTTAAATAAAACATTTTATATTTTCCCAAAGAAGGCAATTTATCAACGTCGAATTTAATAATTATTACAAGATTTGCATTTCATTATTTATACACCCAAAGGCCTGACCCAAATGCATAGGTAAATTACGGTGTTCATCCTTAAAAAATGCCTTTTGTACGTTTGATTGTGAATTAATGTCGAGTAGCGTGAAATTCGGTCAATGTGGTTTGAATGGTTTCAATTGTTTGGGTTTATCGTCTATTTCGCTATTTTACTCTATCTCGCAATATGATAGTAACTATCATATACTTGTATAATGTAATTTTCGAGTGAGAAGAATTACTTAGTACTGGGTATTTCGTTTTTTTTTTCTTCTAAAATACATACAAAATTTATTCACTTTGTTTTTGAAAGTGAAAGAGTCGATAATTTGTGAAAAAATGAGTAATGTTATTGGAAAAGTGAAATATCCATTAGCAATTACTCAGAAGTCTGATTTGAAAGTGAACAAAAAGTGAGTAAAAAGGCGAGATAAAATCTCGCTGATAAAAAAATTTGACGATCAGGCTGATAAAAAATTTGACAAATTTAAAATAAATTGCTTGAATTTATATGTAGTACATAAATTATGTACAGTACCCAATAAACTGTACATATATTGAAGCGTATATGACTACAAAATAAAGCACATTATAATTTTGAATCCATTTTAATTATATTCTTGTAATAATATCCTATACACAATGGATCAACTCTTTATTATTTTTTTTTCAAATTCAATTTATCTATTAAAAGGTCCTTTTTTTCTATACATAAATATATATACGTGATATCTAGAAATTTCATTTATTTTACTATAGATTTAAAAGCACTAAATTATTTCTAAGAAAATGAATCATTAGGCAGGCATATATGTAGGCACTTTTTTCTCTTGTTTTTTTTTTTTTTTGAAAAATGATGGTATAAGTACGTACTATAGGAAAAATTTTTTTTAGTATTTAGATGACACGATAGAATTCATTATAGTTTCTCTTTGAATGTTATAAATTAAGCGTTTTACGTATACTACAAAAATTTAAAAATAAATAAAGATAAAAAGGTATTCGCCATTGAATATTTAAACAAGCGTATTTAAAAGGAAGCGTAATTTATCAAAAAAAAAAGAAAAATTATAAAACACAATAAGATTGTTTTGTTTTTTTTTCTATTTTAAATGTAATTTACTTATCAGAAACAGTTAAATTCTATTATAATTACTTTCAAAGACACGAAAAATTTTTTGACTCAATTTTTTATTCTTTTTTTTCTCAATCTTATAAACACATAGAATTATCATAGATTCTAATATAACGTTAATGTAAGAGTCGTTTATTCAAAAGAAAATTTTTAATCAAAGATTAAAACGAAAAACACAATCTAATGTCATTGTTGTACAAGAAGAAGAAGAAGAAGAGGAAACCTTTATAGAAATTTTCAATTAATTTTGTATAAAATGCCATATGATTTTATAAGAACAATTGTGAGAATAATTTAAATAAAAATAAGAATTCCGGAAGGAAATTCTAATTTGAAATTAAAAGAAAAACAAGAAAACAATAATATAGTGACTTTAGAACTGATTTCAACTTAAAATCCGTATAAAATAATTAATTATAATTGCGGGAGAGTAAAATTATTATTGTAGGTACCCGAAATTTTTTTTTATAATGTTATACACTGTATAATATTTAAAACACAAACTATCTACTTACAGATATTATGTAAATTATTATTATTAATTTACATCAAAATTACATACATATTTTAATGTCATGTCTCCGTTTTTTCAACATTGTTTTTTTCAGTACATACATACATAACGTAAAGTTAAATTTAATGTTTAAAAATTTTGCGCGATTTTTCAACCAAATTTTATTTTTCTTAAAACAATAAGAAAAAAATACTTAAAATTTTTTACTAAGAATTTTTTTTTAGATTTGTATAATCAAAATTACATTCTCTTTACAGAAACAGAAAAAAAAAAAACAAAATATTAAAAACAATAAGAACAATAAGGTGAAAGGTGGGTGCTCAATTAAAAAACAAAAGAGAAAAAAATAAAAATTGTGTACAACTTGTGAGCAATAACTGCAAGTATTTATGATAACTGTCAAGATAATAACTATAAATGTTATAAAATTAAAAATTAAAAAAAAACGAACGTAAAAATTAATTAATAAAAAAAAAAAAGATTTTTTTTTTCGGAAAACAAGTGAATAAAATTTTTCAATACTGCGAAAACATTTTTAAGGTAACTGACCTTTACCTGTAAAATAATTGAATTATAGTTGGATTCTTTTTTTCTTTTCATTGTATAAAAATTAGCACATTAATTGCTTCGTTTGTACGTACACTTATTTAGATAAAAATATAATTTAATAAAATTATTTAATGTTGGTTTCACATGAGATTTATTTTTTGAATTGATAGTGCCAAGACATCATCAAATTATATAGTTTATTAGATCGAATATATAGCAGTCAAATTTTTAATAAATTTAACAATGAAATTTCGTAAAATATATAAAAAATATTAGAGAGAAAATTTAAAAATATGTTAAAACATAATTATTTGTAAATAATTATATTAAACTAAAAGTAACAAGAAATTTATAAATTTTAAAATTAAAAATAATTACTTCTTAAATTAAATTTTCATTATTAAAATAATCTTAAATTAAATCAAAGCCTTTTTCACATTTTTTTTGTTCCCGCGTTACTCTCTTCGGGAAAATAATTTTAGGCTTCCACAAATTTTCCAATGAACTCTGTTAGAGGCTATTTGTTTTATTTCTGCTCATGTCATGTTGACCGCGGCGATTTCTTTCTTACTGTTTCAGTTTCACGCTTTTTCTACCTTGCGGGTTCTATTCCAACACCTTGCAATTATATCGGATGCACCTTGCAATGTATGGCCTATCCATCCTCATTTTATAATTTTTATTATAGTTAGAGGCCCTTGTTGACCCAAAATATCCTGAAAATAATTCTTAGGCTGCCATTTATTATTACCTGTATCTAGCATAAAACAGAATCAAATAATAGCCCATAATCTGCCAAATGCCGTGCCAACCAGATTCAACCAATTTTCTATGTTTTCTTTGATCTCTTTGATTGTCGATATTATACTGCAGAGATAATTGAATTGTTCGATATCTTGCATTTATGACGAAGTGCGAATTGGTTGTTGTGTTTATTAGAAGTGATTTGGATTAGAGTGAGCGAATTTATTTCTGCCGCCCTTATATACAGCTCATCCAAGTTTTCTTGCATATTTGAATGCGCGTAGTCTACCAGAGCGATATAACTTGCTTGATTAAAACCATCTAGGCGGCTTATTAAGATCCATTGTATGCCCCTTGGGTGGCCGTTGAATTTTGGATTGCTTTAACCAGAGCCCGTATGAAGTTCTGTAGTTTTGATGGTATTTTTCCAGTATTCACTGCCCTTCAGTGAATAGTGCAGAAGTGGGTTCTTGCTTCAAACGTTCTTTCAAAGTCAAAGAATGTTACGTACAGTAGGGATTTCTATTTAAGCGATCGCTCCACAGTTTTTCTCAGAGTGTTCAATTAAATTGTGTATGCATTACCTTTCAAAATATATTTCTATTCCATTGCACTCCCTTGTTATCGCCTTTTAAAATTAAGAAAATTTTAATCTTTTTTTAGATTTCAAGATTCCGGTGATTTTTTTCAATTTAGGTGACTTGATTAACCACCTGCTTTGACCTTTCTATTAATATTTCTCTATAGTTGTTATGAGTATTCAATAACACAAACAATAATGAAATCACGAGAATAGTGTATAGAAAAGCCATTTTTTTTTAAACAAAAGATTCTTAATTGTTTATAGAATATTTGAGCTTTACAAATTTTACCATTAATTTGATTTGAAATTTTTTAAATAAAAAAATCTCTCCGAATTGAAATAGAGTACTAATTTAAGAATAACGATAAAATAATGTTGTTGGACATATAGCAAATATTTTTTGCTACAACTCCCCTTAATTACATGTGCATTATTCCAATAAATGAATAATAATGACCATAAATTTCGGGAAGTAGTACATATAAATTAAATTTCATATTTATGTAAACTAAAAAGAAAAAAAATTATTTTGTAAAAATTTTCATATTCCAAATGATAAAAAATTTTTTTAAAGTAGATTTATACATAAAATTCATTAAATTTTATTAAATACGGTTCTGTTCATTAAATGCATAATAATAATAATAATATTATGTTAATAGAATTTTATTAACTTAAAAATTTTCAGAAAACAAAATCTCTTAAAATATTATAATTTCACTGATCTATATCGAAAAGGAAAAAAAAGAATTGCATTCTAAATTGCATAAAATATTAAGAAGAAAGAAAAAAAAATTATAAAGTACGCGTAACTAACTAGAAATCAAGTTGAAGTAAAAATCTTAAGCGAAACTATGCATATGGAACCTATAAATGAATATAAAATTTTTATATACATACTTTCATACATGTATGTATGTAGGTAACGTACACAATTCATGCGATTTATGTTCCTTTAATAATGGTAAAATACCTGTTCATGAAAAATAAAAACTTCTAGACCAAAACGGAATTTTTTGTTTCTGAAGTTTCTGTTTCATGATAATTTTAACCATTTATTATTATTATCACTATATCGTCATCATCAATATCATTATTATATCTTTTATAATTTTTTCCTATATGCTATATAGCTAACTTAGAATATCTTACCTTATGTATACTTATAACAAGTATTTTATGAAATTTGATTTAATTAACTTCCTCTCTTGCCATGTAATATACATATATCCATGTAATGATGTTGATTATTTTGGTATTAATTTCTATATAATGATGTTGATTGGTGGTATGTAATATATAGAGAATTTTACTGACCATTAATATATTAAATTTGTTAAAATTTCTTTCTTATTTTTACAAAAAATTCGCTAATAAAATTAATTTCATATTTTTGGTCCGTCAATTTACAAAACTTATAAATTTTCAATATTCAAAGTAAAAATGTTTGTGTAAGCAAAATATTCTTCACGTCAAGGCTCCTTAAAATCGTACAATAATGAAATTTTTTAACAAGCTATTGATTGTGTCCAAATTCAATGATTTTTGCATCAAAAGAAATAATAAGCAAATATTGGATTGTTGAATCAATTCTTCAAATCAATTGCTCAAATCAACTACTGTCCAGATACTTTCTGCTGCATAAATCTCAAACTGTTTTGCAAATTTTTAAATTCAGTTATAAATAATTAATAAAACATCATTTTCTATGTTTCAGCCTTAATTTATTTTAATATATAAGTTCCAAACAAAAAAGAAAATGTGGTATTTTATAAACCTCAGGTTTTAATTGACTCCATTTCTTTGGCTGAATTTATAAATTTAAACGGAATTTTATAATTCAATTTTGACGTCATACGAACCAAATACACCTATACCTTATATCTTATCACTGCAATAATAAATAATTTAATTGTTATTATGCTCTTTTTATGATTTCATGTATTAAATTTGTTTTTATAATTGTATACATAATATGGTTACATACTCGTACATATTGTGAAATATTAATGTTGAGTGCATTACTTCTTTAATTATTTAAATTTAATTAATTTTATAGAATTTAATTAAGATTATTTTTATAAATTTAATCAAGATTTCTTATTTGCTTTATATATTTTTATTAAACTGAAATGAAGGTGAATGAAATTTTTATGAATCTCATGTACGCCTGTATCTCATTTCAGTTTTGTTGCATTTTCTAATTAATTCTTGAATTAATTAAATAATGTGGTAATCATATTGAATTTAGAGTAACATAAAATAAGCATTTAATTTAACAATAGAATTAATTTTTTTTTTATTATTGAACTTTGTTTCAAGTGCACACCGAGAGTTTACTGATTTGCTGCTTTGATGGTTTCTGATTTTTTTTTATTTAAATTATTATTTTGTGTTGATACGCCATTTTGCATTAAATTTTCTCAATACTCTAAATTGAGAAATTCATTGTTAACGGTATATTTCAATCAATATAAACATGCCGTCGAATTGTTTCTCTTGCAAAAATAAAGTTGAGAGGCTTTAACAGTCGATTGAATGTAGAACGTGCGGACATTTATTGCATGTGAGTTGCTCTTATCTAAAATCTAACATCTACTGAGGTACATACGATGAGGTAGTGTTCCATTTAAGTGTAGTAAGTGCAGAGACCAGACTAGTTTGTCGTTGAATCATGACAATAAGCTTGTTTTGTTTCTTATAATAATAATATTAGTATTAACTGCGACGCTTCCTTCATTATACAGACTTATTGTAGAAGTCGAGTATCTGTTAACAGGATATTTTGCGTATGAAATAATTATACTTAGAATTCTACAGCTATCTAGAATTCACAAGATCATATTGTTAATTTTCCAAGTGTGCGTTTGTTATTTTTTTGGTTCTTTTTTTTTGCTTCATTTAAACTTCTAGAATTGCTAAAAAACGCGTTGTTGGTGAATAACAAATCCGGGAAAAAATATTTTATATAACGTTTAAATTTTGCGAATAAGAAATTTTACAAACCTTGCAGAATGCAATATTATGGAATCTTAAAATCAGCGGCAAACAAGTTGCAATAGTTACAATGCAAGCGACAAACGACTAATTCTCATATAAATTTGAAAGATTTAGGAACACTATTAAGTGTCCACAACTTAGTGGGATTTCAAAAATTATTTTATTTTAATTAGGATTTATTAGTTTTTAATTATATTATTTAATATTGTATTATTATAATTTTTGCATATTATTTTACAATTTTGCTCGCAGACATTTATTAAAAATAATTTTTCTTTTTCAGGTTTGTGTTAAAACTTACATATCGTTTATGAAGAAAAAAATTCGTAAGAAGTCTTAAATAAATATAAGAATGTATCCTTAAAATAGCAATTCTTATTAATTATTTTAATAATGTTGTTATACAATATGGATCACAATCACAATGGAATCATTGCGACATTGAACAAGTTTCTCTATACATTTATTTTTTTCATAATTTGATAAACATAAATTTAAGTAGACCTATATCACACCAAAAACTCTCGGTTTAAATTTTGGTATTTAAATATTAAAAAATAAGAAATCTATACCTCGAGGTGAATATTACCAAAATTGGCTTCAAACTAAGAACCTAAATTTTTGTTTATCTGAATTACATGTATATAAAATTAAAACAATTAAGAATTGTAAGGGCATCTAGAATAGTTCATTATCCTCATTTCGCAAAGATGCAACAGGATCTTAAAAGTTTTGTTACTATGTACCAAAATTTAATAAAAATAATAATGGCGCGTCCATTTAAATAACATTCAACCTGTAATAATATTTTCTCAACAACATATAAACAACAATGTTTGATTAGACAACAGACACATAATGTTTATGTAGTATTTTCTTATACTTATATACTTAGATACAAGTGCATACAATATGTATGAATATATGAATAATGTTCTACACAAATTGGTTTCAGATATAATCACTCTAAAACACACTATTGGACTGGAATATGTCTTAAATTTTTTAGTTTGAAATGTGGGTGTTATAACAAATGTTTAATATGCAATTTCTATTTTAAAACGTCACTCCAGAATATCAGAGTTTAATTAAAAGCGTATAAGAAAAATTATAAAAATAATAATTAAAAATGAAATTATTATACAGAATTATCTACTATGCAATAATGAAAATAATTGATATTATATTGTGTGCGTTTACACATGTTATATACGTTATATATAATTATACGTTATTGTATAACAACTATAGATGTACATACATACATCCGAAATATTCATCTGAGAGCTATTAAAATAATAATAAAAATTTTTCATATTGTTAGTTCGGCTTCTTTTTTAAAACTAAGAAATCGTGTTCATCTGTTCATTGCATTAATTTCATTATAGGTATTTTACTTTAAAGACAGACATTCACAATAAATTTATAAGTTGCATACATATGGCATAATTTATAAAACGTGTGTATGAAATATAAAAACAAAACTTATAAATAGTTTGAAAATTATTTTCCAGCCATTGATCTTCTCGAATGCATTCTAGCAAGCAACATACGAAATTTATTAAAATTTTTTGAAAATCTTTACCTTTTGGGTTGTCAATTACATACTTGAATATATTTTAATATTTCAAAGGAATAAATATGCAGGGTATGCATACATATGTAGATATGTACATAATTCTCTTCTAAATTTTAAAAATATGAGAACGACCGCTCTACATCATAAAACTTGCATGCACTTACCTCACGTGAGATGATATTCATTGTGATATCTAGATCTACCTAGCCCGGATCTAGTGACCGGTGTCAAAACAATATTTTAATTTGCCTACCGCCATCTATTCGGGGATAAACTACTAAATAATTAAGAAATAATCAATGATGTTAAATATTTATTTGAAACTGAATACTGCCATTGTGTATATAGTTTACAGTACTATACTATAAAGATGATAAATTTTTGTAATCACACTTTAAAGTTACTATTTTTGAGTGGCGCTGTTTTAAATTAAAAAACATTATATTCACTACCGCCTCTCAAAAAAGTAGTTGTGTAATTACAAAAACTTTCTTTTTTGCAGCACTGTAAACTATATACTTATGGTACTGGTCTAGGACTATACCAATGGTACTGGCCATACTAGGTGCTGGTCATGGATTTTATATAAATCAAAATAATTCTTTTATACTGTGCAGTAGTTTTGAACAATTTAACGCTTTTACAATTTTTTTTTTTCAAAATCCCATAATCTTGGAACGGAACCTGTTTTCTATTATAAATCGGAAAATTTTATTAAAACACAAGATTATCTAAGTCAGCTCAGACATCTTAGGTTCTAAATACAAATTTGAGTATATCACAAAGTGTTTTACGCCACTTGTCTATGAGGCTCCCCCACATAGATTTATTTATAAATGTTGATATTATTTTTAACCAATGGTAGAAGTCTAAACTACATACGCACTCGGATGAACATGTACGTATACTTGTATTTTGCATATAACAAATTTCATCAATGAATTTTCTATAATAAATAAATCAAATAAGAACTAACTATTTTCAATTATAACACAAACTGTTATACTTATGTAGGTATATAGAATGTATTTGTTTACTGTCATTCTTTTATTTAATTATAATATTTTTTAAGGTGAACGAACACACTTAGTATACAAATACAGATATATATGTATACCTAAGTACATTTAAAATTTTATAAATTTTTTAACCTACATGTGCTAATGTATGTGTAAATAAAATTTAAACGTGATATTTAATTTGATTTAATTTAACCATCAACAAATTACAATGCTATACTAATAAATTATAATATTAATATAAGTATCCCATATAAAATCTACTCGGCGATCACTGACCTTCCATTTTAATATAAACAGTTAACACAGGTAGCAATAGGAATATCTATTGCATAAAATATACCTATAAGTACAAAAAATAAAAGTATGTAAGCAGATACGTACGTAAATAAAAAAATTAAACAAATAAATCGCGGGTGCCAAAAACAAAATCGTTAAAAAAAATATTCAACGTAAATCTTTGGGTTTGTTTAATGTGAAAAGAGGAAAACAAAAAACCACAAATTATTTAAACAAAAAAAAATTAAGCAAAAACAAAATAATCTCAACTTTGACAACGGATAAAATCAAAAGAATTATGAGAATTTTATGTTTAAATGTATGTAAGTGTGTATGTATATTTCTCTATTTTAAAATAATTTAATAATGATAATCGTATGCTAAATGAGCGATCATCATAGGTTATAAAAGATGAAAAATGTCTAATCCATTCAAAGTTTGAATATTTTGATTGACATCACTTTTAGTGTTGATCGAATCGCCGCCGGCTATATAAAAAAAAATAACAAAACAAACAAAGTAAAAACAAATCTCTATATATACATTATGTATGTAGGTTGGTCATATAGAGAAAAGAAGAAACCGCGACTTTAATATTGCAAACTTGAAATTGAAAATCCGCAAAAATAACAAAAAAAAATAGAGTTGGGTCAAATTAATATTCTTGTAAAGTATCACTTTTACCTTAAGTGAAAATTCTGAATTTAAAAACAATCTAGATACGCATTATTAAAATTTGTACTTTCATTCGTATACCACAATATTGCAGGAGATTGCATCCTAAATGTATGCAATCTTTTGAAATATTAAGAGTTAATTTTATTGGCCATTTTGTTTTTCTGAAGTTAATTAATGCTACATTGCAGTAGAAGATACCCATTACTGCTTTTCTGTGTTTGCAGAATTTGAAAAATTTCTATTATTTTATTACAATAAACAATCAAAAAATGGCATATCAGGTACAAAAATGGTGGAAAGAGGTCTAAATTCTCTTCTACAGAAATAAGTTTCTGGTAAAAGAGTAATTACGTGTAAAATTTTAACTTTCTATCTTCAAGGTTATAAAAGTTTTGTAAATAGACACATCGACAAGCCGACGAACTGATGGACGAACGGACAGAGTGAAACAAAAAAAAAATACAATTCAAAATTTCTTAAATCCTAAAAACATGAAAAAAAAATTTTAAAACATAAACATACGCACACAACACAACCCTCTTAAATACCTGATTATTTATATCCATAGTTAAAAAATAAAAAAACAAATAAAGTGGCAACATAAATCTCTTGATATCAATGATATACAACCTGATAGGAACAGAATTGAATTTTAAGATTTATTTGCGCCTCTTCTCTTTTCGGCTTCTTTATTCACTTGTTTACTATAAAGGTATGTCTATACATATCTAGTTATAAAACTCGCATTTATAAATACGAAATGTGATCAAAATGATTTCGAATTAATTTTTTTTTGAAAATTACAAAACCAAAGCGAAGAATTACCTATAACAAATTGAAAATGTCAGCTCATTTATAGTATCTTTTATCGAATAAATGGTTACAATATGAGGGGTTTAACATATATCAATATGTTAAACCCCTCAGGTAGAGCGTTTTAAAATGTTTAACGACATGCCGCATATAAGTCTATTCGAACATCTAAAACTTTTATGTGAAATTTATCAATTCCATAAGCACGATCGATTTTCAAAAATATTCTCAAAAAAACTGAATCTCTTCAAGATCTGTTTATCGAAGTCATATTTGACGATCTTTGATTATAATCAGGAAAAGATTAAAAGTATACCATTCCGAATCCAAATGATCTCAATGTCTGAATTTTTTGGCCTTTTCCTTATTGAGCCCAATCGAATACTTTACGTCTTTGGTCTTCCATACCTGTGTTTTTTTAACCGCATTTATAATTAGGAGAAATTTGAATGTTAATAGACTCATATTTTCTTAATGACAATTAACTTTTGAAATTTTTTTGCTTTATGTAATTCTCTACTGTCCTTAATAACATTCTAAATTTTTACTTTAGAACTTTTCAAATAAACTTCGTATTTATAGGTATACCTTATAATTTTAAAACGTACACAATATAACTGATCACAATCTGAATTAATAGATTTCTGATACATTTCATATTGAAAATGAGGACAGTTGAGACAAGTGAGGTGAAAAATTTAAGCAAGTAGAAGAAAACAAGAAAAGCAAAATGATTATATTTGTTTGTTTGTACACAACACACACAATATTTTATATCCCCGTATACATACATACATTCACATATAATGTACATGTTTATATATCATCAACATTAAATTCTTATTGTAAGTTGAGTATTTTGAAGATTATAACTTTGATCTGATTGAACTTGAAGGTGAAACAGAGAACAAATTATTTTAACTGACGGACTTTTTTTGTTTTTTCTCCTTTTTTTATTTTTGCCCTTTTGATATTTAAAAACAAAAAGATAATTTCTAAACAATCTGATGACAAGACCCAGTCGATTAGACATTTTGTTGAGTGCTGAAAGAAATTATAATAAAAATTAAAAAAAAATTTTTATAAAAAGTGGATTATAAAAACACAGAAAAAAAAATATCGAAACAATTTGGAATAAAATACAAACAAATTCAATTTGATTGATTATCGTTTGCGGCTGTGAATAATTGTGTACATACTTACATACTTTTGTGTAAATTCAATTGCTACAGTACAATATGTACAACAAAAAATCTACAATATACCACTTGATCTTTATAAGTGGCCGTATAAGTTACTTCTTAGAATATGTTCAATTGATTAACAAATTAATGTTTTCGATATCAAAATACATGAAAATTAATTTTATACATAAAATGAATTTGATTTTATTATACAAACGTTATAAATTTGATTCTATTATACAAATTATAAGTGTGAGTATGTATATATAATGCAAGTGTTGAAATTTTAAATAGATATGTGACATACTATAACAAATAGGTGGCAATAATAATTATTGTTTTGTTATACAAATTGATTCAAATTTGTAATTGTCATTATTTTAAAACGCCATTTTTAAATTATGGCAAATTAATAATTTTGTTATTGACAATTGTAAATTTTTTGTATTGTTCCCAGAAGAAAAAGTCTTTAATAGTTTTAATATGTGAGTTAATTGTAAACAGATTTAAGATTTTAAAATAATTTAAGTATAAATAAATAAAATTGAACACAATAATACCTTCTTAAGGTAACAAACCTAATTGGAACTTAAATTTTGACAAGCATAAGCCGTTTACATAAATTTTCTAGATCAAACGAAAAATTTGAGCCTGTTACCAAGGAACAAGGTGCCGAAAACTAGATTATCTTTAATTTTATCAGACCTTATTTTACCTTTTTTCTCATTTGTCTGTACATAACTACATCTAAGAAGAAGTTCTCTTTTCTAATCTGTTTTTACTGTATGCAAGATTTCTAATTCCTGCAACTTATGAAAAAACTTGTTCAAGACAATTTGAAATATTATTATTTTGAGCAATCATTCTGGCATAAAGGCTTGTAAGGTCTAAAATTTTTCTAAACAAACACCACTAACTATGTAAACAATATCAAGCATTATTTAATTCTAAGGACTTTTTATGACACCGCGGAATAAAATTTACCATAACAAATCAGGATAATTTAAATTATGCATGTATGTATGTAATATACTTTTATAATTTATTTCATTATCTATTCAATGAAAATCAACAAGTTAAATAAATTAATTAGTAATTTATAAAAAATTATTGACAATACAAACACTCATAAAAATTTGTTTAATTTTTACAATCAATCCGAATCAGTGGTCACAGCTATTGTTAGTCACGATTTTTCAATTAAATATATAAAGACTTTTATAAATTTTATATAATATAATATGCATGTATATGTCATGCACTTTTTAAATAACTTAATAGTTATAATATTATTTTATATGTATATAAAAATGATATAACAATTAATAATATAACAATAAAATTTTGAATACATTTATAGTATATATGTCGGTAGTTATAGCACAATTTATTTATGGTTGAACAATTTTAAATCACCATTGAGAAAGGTGAATATACAAAATCGAGAAAATATAAAATGATTTTTTTTTAAATATTAGAATATAGAAGAGTTTAAAACACGCTTCAATAAAGTATTTCCCTAATTTATTTCTGAATATACTGCGAAAATTGTGTGTCCGTCTTTTGTTATTTCATTTTCAGTATTACAAATTGAATAACAAACTCTTTAACACGTTCCCTGTCCCAATACAACGATGCTAAATTTACCGTGAAATCCTACAGGGTTTTTTGAATTTGCTTTTTTTGTAGTCATAGGATAGCACGTACAGTGCAGAAACTGTTCCGTTACCATATATACTCCTTGACGCACATATGGCTCAAGAACGTATCAGTGATTATCAAACGCACGTTTTCTGAACCATATGTGGCTCAGCGGACAGGGAACGTGTTAAATGAAATTATAGTGAATTTTTTATTTTAATTAATTGGACTAAATAAAAAGTCACTTTTGCGAGGTAATTGAAAGAATTACTTGAATAGGACGAAAAGGAAGTGGAAGTTTTTTTTAAAATAAATGACTGTTTTTGACAATTCAATCTTTCTGGGTTTTAAAATCAAAATAATTGAGAGGTTCATAGTGAGATATGACAGTGATTATAGAATCACGTAAACAATATATATTTTTTTAATTTCCTATAATTTTCAAATTCTATCGGTTTACCCTGTAAGTCTTATGTAAGTACCAGTTTACTTCTTCTCATCTAATATTTAAAAATTGTATAATATTACTCTTAATAATTAAAACCTAATCTAAACCATGTTGTAATATGATTTAAAACGTTAATAACCAAATGCTTTATAGAAAATCATAATTTTGGTGGAAATAATTGAATATTTTTATTTTATTGAATACTTTGTATTTACTGTGATTAATTTTAGTTATACCGAATAAACCCCATTTACATTTATGTAGTACAAAAGTTAAAAGACCGTGTAAACTCTAACTAAGTAATTTACTTAAAAAAAATGAAAGTCATCAAAAAATTTAATATAGTTTCGTTTACTTTTGTATTGTAGAGTGAATTTGGGAGATTGTCCCAAATTTCTGCTTTAATTTATTATAATTATATCGTAATTTAAGGAAAATTTAAGGTATGTTACAATAAGGCTGTTTACACATTAAAATTAAAATACGTTTTCAAATGAAAGTCGAAAGTAACATGAATTTTTCTTTTCTCCAATTCTAATCTCTTTTTTGCACATTTTAATCTAAGACCGTCTAGTATCGAAACAGCTTGTGGCTTATTTCACCCTCATTATAATTATACATAATAATAAAATTATGAAAATTTCTACAAAAATTCATTATTTTAGCTCATCTCATCTTGTCTTTGTATAATATTTTGAATGTACCTCGAATTCAAGATCAATTTTCAAAGAATTCGTATTTTTCAAAAAATTTTTAAGGTTTATCCTCTTAAACTATATAGAAATACTTAAATTTTACACTTTAAACATTGTATATCAATAAAATTTACCACTCTGCCTCACTGGCGACGAAAATAATTTTATTATTTAAGTTAATTATAATGTTAAAATAATCTCCTTTTTTTGTCTGTATAATTTGTGCTAATTAAGCTTGAAGTATTTTAATTTTACGCTTTTCTTCGCACCATTAATTCTGTTTTAATTTTTCTTTTCTATTTTTATTGCTAATCGAATACAATATAGATATTTAAATAATAATTTATAGAATAAAGGTTTTTATACACATACATACAACATACCTGCAATTTATCTATGATTTTCTGAAATAATTGGTGTTATTCTTTGTTGAAAATCAATTCTAATGAATCGTACCAGAATTATAAGTTAGAATTTATCTTTAAATTTTTACTTGTTTCCATAACATCTTTCATCAAAATGTCAAAAATTTTCGTTTATTTAAAATTGATTAATATACATGAACCTACTAAGAATGGTAATATTTTAAATACTATGGAATAGAGATTTTCGGAATATAATATTGGTGTTTATATTTAATACCATGTGTTACATTTTATACCAAATAACCATGGTTCGATTTACATTTTATACCAAATTACGTTTGGTACCATTTAAATCTTAGTAGTTCTCCGCTGGGTATAACAGTGGCTTTTTTTTTTTCGAAAATACTATTAGAGCGCGGATTACTTAATTAGTTATTGGAAAATGTTATTTTGTGTTGTAAATGATTCTTAAGAGGTGGAATGGCGATAGGGCACTATGGCTAATGCAACCTTGTAATTGCCTTGTAATTGAATTATTGAATTCTGAATCAGTAATTCCAATTCGTCCACGTTATCATATTATTGATTAATGGCAATTATAATTTAATTTTTAAGCAAATAAAATTTACTTTCGTAAGTAATTTTATAATTTAATGGAAATTTTCATAACCGCCAACTCTAGTCTCATAAATATGATTATTTTTACAATATAAGATCAATCAATCCTATAAATTTTCGAAAAAAAAAAAATTTTTTCTTCAAAGTCACTTTTTATTTATGAGATCTCATTAAATAAAAAATTATATACAATAATTTTCTTTAAATATTTACCAATATTATAAACATTCAGTCAACTTACTAAATTAAAAAACGAAAACATTATATACTTAGTATTAAGGAGAAAACTATTATCATTCTTTTCGAATTTCGAATAGCCATAATAAAAAAAAAAGGTCTAATTGAATTTTTTATAGCAATATTGGGATTTATAAATTTCTTTATATAAAATATCAATTTAATTTCATTGTAATTTTGTTTTTAGATTGTCTTCTTCTTCTTAAAAATCTTGAAAATGAATTTTGTTTTTTTTTGGTATTTTAAAAGAAAAATCTTCAAAAACACAAAAAAATATCTATAACTTTTATTATAATTGACTATAACAACTTTCACCACTGCGATGCCAGAAGTATAATGTTTTTAAATTGAAAAAAAAAAATCCAAAAAAAAATGTTTTCATGCAAAAATAATAAAATTATCAAAAAAAATAACAAAAATCAACTTTAAAATGAGGATGATGATGGCTATAAGTCTGGAATCAATTTATTCATATCATCATCAGTACAGAATACACAATATAGGGATAGAAGGATATAAAAATATCGCTGAATCTTATATAAATTTTATTATTATTATTGTTATTATTTTATTTTTTCTATTTTTTGAAAAATCTATCATCATAATATTCCCAATTGTCTTTACTTAAACAAAAATCCATAATCATAAATATTTAATGCCATCATATTTTCTATTTTATAATACATATTTCAATTCAATTTTCTAAAAAAATATTAGCTCTACTTACATATACAATAAAAATGAAATACCTATAAATCTAATATAATATAACATTAAAATGGTCATACCTCCCAAGATTTTTCTTAATAATTATATTGAACCACTGTTTTTTTACACTATCGTTATTTAAACTAACAATATAATAATTTTAAATTACTATGTGTTGCCATCGCATATTGCAATGTAATAAAATGTCAAATTTAATGCAGCTACTTATAGATTTTATAGGTTGCATAACACGTACTCTGTGGTTTTCCAGTCTAATGCGAAGAAGAAGACGCTTTTTGAGAGGATATCGGTTTAATGGATTGAAAGAGTTCTAGGAAACCCCCATGGGTAATATGCTAATCTTTGTCAAGGAACATGGAAGCATTTAGCAGGGAGAAATTTATCGTGTAGGGTTACAGATCGCCATTTTATTGCCCTAAGGTTGGGTGGCAGCGTTAAGGGACTCTCCCCTCTCTAACTAAACTAACTAATTTATATACATTTTATGGCTCATATATTTGAAATATTAAAGAAATACATTTGACAGAAATGTCAAATATTTATACTATAAAAATTTTTGATATGAGCAGTATAATATTATTATAATGGTGCTGTTATTTGAATGTATACAAAAGTACATTTGTGTTATGGAATAAAATAATAGACGTGTCATATCTGAGGCGTTGTTTACATCAAACATTAGTATATAGATTTTCTATTCACGTAGATAAAAATAAGTGTAATTCACATATTATTTAGAAAGGGATTAGCACACCCTTAGCATCTTAAAATATATTATATTTAGAAATTTGAAATAACTTTGGTCCTTACAGAATTTAAAAAAAGTAAAAAGATTAGAATTTATAGTGTTAAATGATTTTTGACTAATTAAACTAATGCGACCCGCCATTTTGATTTCTTGCGAAAATTATTCATCATGATGTATTATTTATAATTTTTTTTAACAATTTTTTTAATTATTGTTAGACTCAAACATTTTTCTGTTATGTAATGTTATTTTGACACAATCATACTAAAAAATTTTGTAGTCATACCAAAATCATACATAAAACAATCATACTGAATGTTTTTTCCAATCTCAAACCGATTACGCTTTCGCTTAATGGTTAATCAGCCTACTGACAAATAATATTAGAACAATTAATTAAGAAAAAAATTTTATAATCAAAGTGTCAACACAGCATTGCATATCATTAATCATAAACGGTAACTCTGATATTTAATCAAGTTACTCAATAAACATACATATTTACATACAATATTATTTCATATTATAGTAGTTAGTATAGTAGTACCTTAAAAATATAATAATAATAACCAAAAAAAAAAAAATAGTGCATTAATCTAATAAAACGACATCAATAGCTCAAATTCACGATAGCTAAGCTCTCTAATACATTTCTGGTTTTATGGAGACCGTATACGATTTGTTTGTGCGATTCTTATAGTTGTTTTTGTTTTGCTCTATAAGATTTCACTTATAAACTTAAATTTTTTTTTCCCACAATCAACTAACATAAAGCAACAAAAACAAATCAAAATTTTGAGAAAATCAAAAGTTATTCATAGAGTCTATGTTTATAGAGACACTGAAATGAAATTATTACATGATTTTCTAAAGATTTAACAATAAACCTATACGTACAATTTATATATATGTATGTGGAGAGATCACAATGAGCAGCTCATCTGAAATTCACAAAAAAATGAAAAGAAAATTTTAGTTCATCTCAAAAATTAAAGGCAGAAAAAAAAATTCAAAACCATTAGATAAAAAATTACAAGAAAAAAAGAGCTGAATAAAAACTTTAAAACTATCGATTTTATGTTGCGCTTCACTGGACCCTATGATCATTTACCATAAAATTTTATTTACCTTAGACAAAAACTTATCCAATACTAACGAGTACCAATACATTTTTTTTTTTTTTTAATATTTTATTTATATAAAAATTTTTATAATATTTAAAGAATAAATTTACAAAATAAATATTTTTATGACAATTACAAGAATTCTATATTAAGTAGTATATAGAGAAAAAACAAAAAAAAGTAGAAAACAATTTTAAACTTTTCCTATTTAATTTGTTCTTTTCATGTTTCTAATTCTGATTAGAGAATAATCGACCTTATAAGTAACTATTTTTGACCTTTAAGATGGTCTGTTTTTTTTTTTTTTTTGAATTGGAATTGGTTTCTTTTTTTCACTATTAAAGAAAGTTTTTGTTTTCTTTCTTTTTATATTATTCAATAAGTTGTAATATAAAAAATAAGTAGAAGATCGATTGCTAATTGAATTGTTCGAAAGTTGAAATCTTATATAACCTTTATATATAAAGATCGCCTTTAAAAAATAATGCAATTAGATTAAATATTTTCTATTATAACATTTTGATTTTTGTCTTTTATATATTATTTATAGATCGAATAGTTCCGACTAATTGTAAAATTAATGATGAATTCTCATGTTTATTAGAGATTGGAATTAATTTTGTTTGAGATTAAAATATTTAGTTCTTAACTTATGTTATGTTTGTGGGCAGTAATTATTTCCTAATCATATTAAGATCATATCATTTAATTATTATTCCTTTTAATTGAATTTGAGCAAGAATACACAATAATTATAGAAAAATTGCTGACAGTAAATTACTGAACACATTTTATAGGAATAAATCATAACAATAGGAGCTAAAACTTTTATGTGGCCTTAATTGATTTTTGAATTTCTTCTAGAAATAATTATATATATTTATAAGTACCCTGGGGGGGAAAAAAACTGGGTAAATTACAATTAATTCTGCCACAATTTTAACTGAAGAGCAAGAGTATTACAGATTAAATTTGAATATTGAAATCCAGTCAATTCTCTTGCTACTACTATTAATGTTCATTAGTAAATAAATTTTATTTTTGTAATTCTCAATACTATAGGAGATCACCGTTTTAACAAAAATAGTTTCCCATTACTTTGTCATATTAACGGAATTTCCATAATTTTCAATTACTCAATTTAATTCTTTTGATTGCAAATGCGATGCATCAGTGATTTTTAGCACATAACATTTTTATCACGATTTCTTTCCTCTTTTTTTTTTTTTTGCAATTCAAAACAGTATGGGTCATTTTACAGGTGTAATGCTAAATATTACACCGATTTTTTTTTCAGAAATTCCTAAAATTCCAAAATAATTTTTTTATTATTTTTTTTTTTGATTTGAAATTTTTTTTATCAAGTTGACTTGTTTCAAGGTTATTTTTGAAATCTATGAGAAAATTTTAACTTTCTAAAAATTTTCCCGGAAATCTTCTCAAATGCATAATATACAAATGTACCGTATATACTGTATAGCTATAGATGCTTATACTAACGTGGTGCATATGTTTATAAAAATCAGTTAGAAAAACCTTTGTCATAGACAATAATACTTGGGTTCAGGAATATATGTAATAATATTGTTTCACTTTTTATGCTTGTACTTTTTATTTTACCTAAAATGGTTACAACATTAAAAAATTATTGTCGTCATTTTGTTTTTATTCTTTTACATATATACAAATTGAAATCAAAATTCTATGTATGAATATTATTGGATTTCATTTTCAATTATAAAAAAAAAAAAAAATTAAGAAAAAAATATTTAGAAAAATGTAAATAATATTTTTAGAATTCACTCCTTCACTTTAATAACAATGCAAGCACAAGCGCCACTATATTATTGCTAATAACAATGGTGAATAAGTTTTGTGAATGCGGTGAATATTATTTACTTCAATACAATTCCTGAATAAGGAAGATTAAAATCGTTTGGGATTTATAAACTGCCAATTATTTAGGACATTTTCCGTTATATTTTGCGATATATCAGTAATAATATCGATAATATTTAAAAAGTAGTCTTCTGTTTAAATTCAAATTTAAAAATAAACAAGGCACAAAAAATCTAAAATTCAAAATGGTTACAATAATATCACAAATAATCCAAAAATTACCGAAAAAAATTATAAAAATTATAATAAAAATTACGGACAGATGGCGGAGTAAGCTAAAGTTAAGTATAGATACTCGATAAACTTTAGATTGTAATCAACATCAGGTGAAACAATATATAACGGACCAGGTAATTTCTGGGGAAAAATTGTCTAATTATAACAGGGTTCGGCATCAAAACCATTTAAGTTCTTCAAAAAATTATCCAGTAATTTGATGAGTTTCTGTTTCAATTTGTAAAAATTCTAACGTAAACGTATACGTATACATAAAAAAAATAAACTTAGGGCTCAGACAGATTTGCATTTGTTAGTGCTCCAACTACTGCTTAATTTCAAAATCGTTGCACATACATCTATGCATTTGAACTATTGTGTCAATTCAAATCGATTGTAATCAGTTACTAATGAATTGCAACCAGTTTAACGCAATTTTGGAAAAATATTTTGGTTACAAACAGTTTGATTGTTTAATTGTATGCAATCACACACTTACAAGTCTCCGCGCTTCAATATAAACCTATATGGAATACAAATAAGCAATAACACTGCTATAAAACTGAAAATTATATGTCTGCCTGAGCCCTTACCTATACTTAATGCAAAGTTACTCAAACTTTAATATTTAAATTTTTCTTATATTAAGCTAGAAAACTAACTTGAAATAATAAAAAATTTGTGGAAAAATTTTAAAATTAAAATAAGAAAAAAACCCAATAATTTAAAATAAAAATTGCAAAGAAAATTTTCTTAAGAACTGGTCAACATAAGAGTTTGAATAATTTTTATGCCACATAAAATTAACCAAGAACCAAATAATTTTCACCACAAGGTATTTTTCTAGTTTTCTTCTCTATACCTCTACAAATTTCTATTGTTTTATATTCAAATTCATCATTTTATTATTTCATTTAAAATTCCAAGCTACCGAATATTATTTACTTGAGAACTACTTCTATAAGGAAAAATGTGGAAGAAAAGTCAGCGAACGATTTTGACTCATCATTAAAATTGTCATGCTTTCCATTTTGTGTTCCAATTGAAGGTTCTAAAGCAACTTTTTTGTTGATTTTCTTCACTTTTTTTTGTTAGTTCTAAAATTTTTAATTCACAGGCTTGCACTATATATAATATACTACATAGATAGTATCTATCAGATCTTAAGTAAATAAAACTAAAGTTCAATTAAAACAGCAAAAAAAAAATAAAAATTCAACGGAAATCTATATAATTATGTAAACCGTTATAAAAGTAATAATGAAATAGCAGTAAAAAAAAAAAATAAAAACTGTAAAATATAAAAATAATTTTAAAAGAATAAAAATTTCATCCAAAAAATTTGGACATTCTTTGTATAGGTACAAAAAATTTTTTTTTTTAGTTTAAAAGCAGTTGAATGAATCAACTGAATTGTCTTAATAAAATATTTAAGAGCAAAAAGAAAAAACAAAATGTACACGAAATTATTTTTGTCCAGAAGCCAAGTTAAAATCAATTTTAATGGCAATTTTGAATTTCAAGTGCGACTCTTCTAAATTTTATGCCGGCTATAACATTATTAAAATTTTCTTAATTTCATCGTCATCATGTCATCATTATCACTATCATCATCGAAGATTTCCAATTCCAACGCGCACACACACACTATTAAAAATTTTTTTCCCTTCAGAATTTGTTCTTTAATTTTTTTTTATGAAAATCTTAAATTTTATCTTGTTTTTTTCTGCACATTGACAGGTTCAGGTCAAGAAATCTAATTCCGATGATATTTTAATTTTTTATTCCTTCTACTACAAATTCCTATATACAAATTTAAGCTTTAATTTACCATGATCAGCAGCAATTTAATTGATTGAGAATAAAAGAGAAAAAGACGATTAAGTGACAAGTACGTATGTAGTGATGTCAATATGATATGAGAATTCTAAGAATTTACACACTTAAAAATGTAGGTTAATGATTTTATGGACAAATTTTTCTATTCTTATTATTGGCATTATATTTTATGTACATAATCACTAAAATGTTAAATTAAACAAAATTACTTTTTGAATTTGAATTTCAAAAAAAAACAAATTTAAAGCTAAAAAATTTATGTATATATGTATACGAGTATGCATGTATAAGTAGCTATGTATGTAATTTTTTGTAAATTTATTTATTTATAATAATCGTGTAATAACAAGTAAAATTTCATGCCTATAATAATGAGGTTTTATGTCTTTCAACTTTGCAATTTTAAATTAGCACAATCTTTCTAATTTCGCTTCCACCGTTAGTTGGTTACCCCAATTAGCAAAAATGTGCCGTTTTACTATCACTACATAGTGATCGCAGGGCCATCATTGAGCGTAAGATTGAGCGTTGGGTGAATCTGTCTAAATCCCTGATACTAATCTTCGATATCACGTCTAGTCCCGTCACAAATGCTCTACCTCACCACTCTGGCCCCGCCCAAATACGGACAACACAGAAATAGTGTAAAATAGTCTTCTTCTTGTCCATTTCCCGGCAACTGCAAAACGTGCTGTTGAATTCCAGTCTAGTCGCATGCTTTTAACATCCCTCAACGGTCAATGTCCCGTGGAGACTGCTGTGAGGCAGGCAAGAGCCCTCATCGAAAGAAGGCCATCCGATTTTCTACATATATATATATATATACATTTTCAATAAGTTGTTGCAAACAAAAACCCGTTCCGACACGGAAATGTAAAATTCTTTTCTTGCAATCTTCCTCGTATAGTACATAGTCTCATATTCAAATTTATTTCAGTTTTTATAGTGTTAGAAAGCATTAGGAGACTATTTAATAATTAACATATGTACCATCATTTCATGTAGGTTTTAACACATTTTCAGTCATCATTCTTGAACCTGTAACAAATTTTTCCAATATCTCCTTGGAATTTACTTTCATTTTGGAGCTTTAATACCTTCTCTCTTTTGTACAATGAGTATAGTTTTTCAATTCCGAATTTTACTGACAATTTAAAATATTGTCTTTATATCATAAAATAACAGTTATATTCGTAACATAGAGTGCAAATACCATTTTTCTCCGAAATTATTTTTAATAACATATTACTGTTTCATTGTAGGAACAATAGTGATCAAAATGAAATTAAAATAGTAGCTTTAAATGACGACCGCTATAGGGTTAAATTATTTAATTTTACAAAGAAAATAAATTTTTCCTTAAATTCCCAATTATTTCAAAACAATAGTTTCCTAAATATAATAAGTAATTAAAATTTTTTATATAATTTCCTCAATATTCTTAATCTTTTTATAAAAACAAATTGTGATCTTTGAACAAAATAACCTTCACTCAAACAAACAACCTTCACTTCATTTAATACCATATTTTAATAATAATATTTTTTACAAAAACCCCAATGTAATAATCCTTAAATTCCAATTACTATGCGATTTAATGATCAAAATGAATTTCTATACGTATAACAAATTCATTATTACACGGTAGCTAATTCTAATATAATAAAATAAAAATCAAGCATATTTATTATATAATGTAAGTATGTAAGTATATTTATATTTATATTTTATAGATGAGAAAACTTAAATGGACAAACAATTATGACCGTTACTTAATATACTATTGTATATGTACTATATATAAGTACGTACAACTAACCGGACTTATTATCCATTATAATACTTAATTTATCATCAAAAAGAAAATAATAATTAATCAATGTACTTTTCTTTTGCAAGAGCACCATTAAAAATTTTCATTCACTATACCAAAAAACAATAAGAAGAAAAGAGAAGAGAAACAAGAAAATCTCCCACCTGAATTTTTCTAGACGATGCAATATAACTGTAAAAATTTTCTTTAATAAAAATTTTATTATTTTTTATGTCTGTTTTACGTTATAGGACTTTCAGACCAACACAAAAAAAATAAATAGATAAATAAAAATTTAAGAAAAAAAAAATAATTAATGTTGGGCGCCGCTCTTTTTCACGGATTTTAATCTAAGTAATCGTTTATAAAATATTATTCTATGATTTTAAGTAAATGAATGTATGTATATATATGTATTAAGAATTTAACAGTCTGTGAAAGAATATTGCGCAAAATTATCTTAAAGGATAGACATAGCGATGGGGCAACTATGAATTATGCATATGAATAAGAACTTTTTTTGATAATTAACAATGCAATAAAAGGGAGAGATTTTCGAGAGTGTATAAATACGAGTAGTAGAATGAAAATTGTGAATATTAAGAAAGAGAATATTGACTTAAATTATTGAGAATTTATATAGGAATGAATTCTGACTAAGATTTCTAAGAGTTCAACATATTTTATTTCATTTTTCAAAGGGCCTTATAAATTTTTATTTCTTATATTTCTAAAAGTAATTCTTTAGGATTACTAAGTAAGTTTAATTGTAGGACTTCTGTTGTTGAAATTCAAGTTACATTGTTAAAAAAATTCAATTCCTTATTTCAAAATGAGAAAATGCCTGACAAAAATAAAGTATAAAAATGTTTTGGCAGCAACTTCGACCTGACAAAAATGTATTCAAAAATTCTCTCTTGCAATATATTGTTATTTTTTTGACAGACTGACGATCTTTATAGATAAATCAAGAAAAATTTTGACGCATTTATAATAATTTTCTTTGTGTCATTTTCTTTGTTGACAACAATGTCACACTCCTTTTTGACAGACCTGACAGTAAGAGTAGCTGAATTAAGAATAAAATCTCAAATAAAATTCATTTCTAAAATATTTTAAATAAATTTTTTTTTATTCTAAGATTCGGAAAAATAATTCGGAATTTACCGTGACTTCATTGCAGTCATACTTACATAATGTTTACACAGTCCAGAAATTACAATTCATTAGCTGATTTATACATATTGCAATTTAAAAGTCAGAGGTAATTTTAGAATTTATGTACCAAAAACTATCACAACTTTTATGAATTCTACAAATCTGTTATAATTCCTACATAAATTTAATTTCATTTTTAATGACAATGTAAAATGGCTGTAGTTTTAAAATTAATTCCAATACAACCACTGCACTTTCATGATAGCGTGACTATTTTTAAGTATTCTATTTTAATATACATAAAATAAATTTTTTGTTAAAAGCCAAATTTCATTGATTTTGACGCCACCTACATATTATTCAATTTAATGTACATTAAATTTCGCAATTTAAAAGAAAAAAAACTCTCACATCATGAATAAAAATTTAAAATAAGATTGCATCTTCCATATCATTTGAAAATTATTTCGTATTTATTTATTTATTAAGTTTTGATGTGAAAAATTTAATTATCTTATGTTTTTAATAGCCATAAAATAACGGTGTTATTTTATCACATAGTAAATAAATAAAAATTCCTTTTAAATAATAGAATTGAATTTTTAACGCCTCTCACATCATTTAATAATATTATACTTACTACCAAAAGAATCGAAATGAATGAATGAAGCGATTTAATCGGAAATTATTATCGAAAATTCATTTTATATAAAAATGAAAATATAATTTCTTTGTTTGTTCTTCCTTATTTTTTCATTATTATTTTTAAATCAAAACAGTAAAGAACAAAACCGTAAATCTCATAATTGGTGCCCTCAAAGCATTTAAAGAATCCAGTGTTTCGAAAAAAAAAAAAATGAACTACCACCATAAACAGGTGTTGTTCTTCTTTTCATTCTTTGTTCACAAAAGAAAAGGGGACTTAATTTTTCTCATTCCATTGCGATTATCAGCAGTAGGATTGTTTTTTTTTTAAAGATTATAAGCAATTATATCTTCCCATTTTTCTGACACTTTAAGAAATTAACTAAAAAAAGAACAATCCAAAAAAAACAAAGTTTAATTCTTTTTTTGATTTTTAAGTACGATGGCAAATGAATGAATGGGTGCGTTAAAAGATTTTTAATTTTAATTAGATAAATATTCGCCACCACTTGGTAGTTTTCTCTCGCTCGCTCCCACTTTTGTTCTTTCTGTTTCTCTTTGTATAATTTTTAACTAAGTTGAACAAATTTTAAACGGCTATACACACTTTATTATTTATTATCCATTAAAATCATAAACATACTGGCATGTTAAATATACAAAAAAAAAAAAAAAAATCATAACGCCACCATACTGAGAAAAACCTAAACATTTTGAATTGAAAAATTGGGTCAAATTTTTTTTTGTCTGTTTTTATTTCTCCGAACAGTAAAAGTTTGTAATCTACTAATCAAATATCTGTTAAAAAAGAATGTAGAGAAAAAAAAACCTTGAATTTAATCTTATAAAAAATAATTGTTGGGGTCACATTAAATTTTGATTGACATGTTGTTAATAATAGATTAAAAGTTTTCTAAAAAAAAAAATTCTTCAATTTTTTTTTTCGTTCTTCAAAAATTTTGAAGTTGTATTTTTTATAAGATCAAGTTTGAGTTAAAGGAGGACAAAAAATATGGGCAAATTTAACAAAATTCTTATTGTTTACTTACCTAGCTCCTACAGTTCTAAACTGCTACCGCAGATATTTAGAAAATGTAGCTACATTCACTTCGTTTAATAAATCCAATATAAAAAAAACTACCGAAATAAGTGTGCGTAGCTCTTATCTTCTTCTTATCTATAAGCAACAATAAAGATTTATAAACGCAGCACTGCAAAACAATAACTTGAAAACGCAATTATGCAAAAAAAAAAAAAATAAGGTATCATGAATATGCAATATATTTTTAACTATTCTATAAAATCTAAATATAGTTCATATATGATTTATCTGGGCTACTCCTACTTATTTTATCTATATTACGAATTAGCCATGTTTTCGATTATGAATATAGCACAGTTTTCACTATATATCGCGATATGCTGCGCGTTTTTGAAAAGAACTAATAATATGCGCTGAAAGTTCTATACCCTTGGGGTGTTGTTTGCCTTAAAAACAGGCGGTTTGGTTCTTTGATTGATCAACGTAGCCGGTGTATGCATTCCACCATATCCCAATTAGCAAAAATGTACAGTTTTGCTACCACTGCTCTATGATCACCACACCATCTATCTAAATCCCTGAAGCCAATCTTCGATATCTAGTCAAAATCCGTCAAGCTTGCTCTGCCTCACGTGACCAGGCTTCTCCCGCCTATAACCGGACACAGAGATGGTGAAGAATAGACTCCTTTTTGTTCATTTCCCGGCAGCTGCAACAGTGTTGTATTAAAGAATAATCCTAGCAAGGTCGCATTCTCCCCCAAGTTCCAGTGTCCCGCATATACTGCCAATACCAGCGACGTTACTGCCTACAACAGAGAGACCCCCCAAGATTTCGCTTTTGAGTATAGCTAAAACTTCCGCCTAAAAGACACTCAACTCGTTATGATTCAGATACCCTACGTGTCAAGAAAAAAACTTTATAACCTACTGGAGCCAGCGAAAGCTTGCAGGTAATAAAAGCAATATTACAATTTTATAGATAATCTCTAAGGTTGACTATAAAAATACCTTCTCTGAAATAAACCAATATTTCCTAATAAGTGCCCAAATATCTGAAAACCATAAAAAGTCGTGCGACGGTAAATGTAACACTGCTGTCAGCACTAAAAGTCATCATGCAATATTCACATGTACATACATAAAAATTAGCGTTTTTTTGTGCCAATGTTTTCTTCATTAAATTTATGTTCTTTTTTTTTTGTTTTTTACTTTGGTTCATAAGCAAACTATGGACAATTTTTTGTTTCTTACAGCAGCAATTCTAGATTAATTATCTGTCTAAGAGACTTTCGAATCATATGTATACAAAAAAAAAGGGAATACGGCGTAATCAGTTCATAAACCTATAAAAATATTTTGAAGAACAAAGAAAACACTGCTCAGTTTCCGTTATTTCAATCAATTTCCAATCATATTTTTTTCAATCTATTTAAAAAAAAAAATAAATTACTCCAATAAATGCAAAGCACAAAAAAGAAACTTTCCTGTTATTAAAGAAGAATCTCAATTAATTAGACAATCTTGGCACATCCATGGACTAGATACTGTTAATATCTTAGTTTTTTTTACTGTTAGTTAAATTTTTTTTTTCTGAAATTTCGCCACCTTTTTAAAAAGAATTCCAAAATATTTAATTTACAAACAATGCCCTAAAGCCAATTTCTAAATTTAATATTTCTCATAAGTTGTAAAAATCCGAATTAACAAAAACTTAATTGAATTTTCTTCTAAATGATATTTGCGTTTTAAATAATCTTAAGGCTCATCATGCGATAAAATATTTTTTTTATTTTACATATTTACCAGTTGAACAAGCTTCGATAATACTTGGAAAGAGTAGTGCACCTTTGAGTTATTAATGAACTTTACAGTTGATTGCGAACTTATGAAATATTATCTCTCTTCATTACTTAATTACCTCGTCTATACGTTTCATTTAATTAATCTTAAAGCGTTAATAGTTATTTAAAACCTGTGCCAATATCAGCACAATTTTTAATATTAAAGTCATTTAAATACTGGGGTTTATTCTGACAGTCACTTAAAATATAACAAAAAACTTAATTGAATATCTTACAAAATTTATCACTTTAAACCTAAAGTCGGATGACTTGACAGTCACGTAGTGAAATTTTGTACTAATTTTTCTAATGGTGAAATTGTGTTATTCTTAAAATTTAAGAGAGTGAGTTTAAGTAGAAAAATATGACATTTTATGTAACAATGTGAAATTGGAGTGACATTTTGTGCAAATGAGACGATCGACTGGAATAAGACTATTTATTACTATCTAGACACTATTTTTTTTCAAGTGAATCATGAGAAATTTTTTTTAAACACACAAATAATTATTAATTTTAAATTAATATCTTAAATAAATTACTTTTATTAATAATAATTAAAATTTTGATTTATTTTTATAATTTTAGATCAGCTAACTTTCATCGTAATACTCATATATGTGAACTTTCTCAAATGGATCGTATAACATTAGCAGGATCAAATGCTTTTCAATTACATGATGGTGTTGATTATCTTGAAAATAATTGTGCCGATGAACCAAATAAACTATGTGAATTCAAACGTTTATCTGGACGTATATTAAAAACAGTTGATTCAGTATATCAAGATGTTTCAAGTATTGATGAATGTCGTGATTTATGTTTAAATTCAGCTTATAGGTATGTATAAGAATTTTTGTATATAAACTATAGTAAAAAATATAAAATTGAATAAATTTTCGGGAAAATATACGAAAAAAATTTTTTAATATAGTTTGTAGTACAGGGATGTGCATATAGCTTGCAAAACAGGGAGCCAGTGAATTATAAATGTAGGGGTTGTATATTTGGTGTTAGATAACTAAGCTAAAATTAAAATTGAAATAGCTAAACACGAACTTTTTCGATAACTACCCAAGTACTACCTAAAAATAGAATAAAATTTCAGTTTTTTACATTCGATATACAGTGTGCAGATATACAGTTTTGTGCAGATATTCAGTACATAGTGATGATGTACAGCTTATGTACACATAAAAATTAATTTTATGTTATTAATGTCCACATTTCCAACTTAATTGATTGACCTCGTCTACAAGTCCTGTATGAACAGTTACTAAAATAGTTTTATTCTCACAAGGGGTAGCCGACAAATCAATCAAATTTTTTCTGTTGCATTTTAGCTACGCCTTTCCTATGTTGTATGTGACAAAGCTTCCCCATACACAATGAGTAATATAGAGGTATACAAGTATGTTTTTTCAGTGTTAATTTGGGCAGAATTTTCCTTACCCTCCGACTTCTCCTGTGAAGTGTATTACCAACATCATTTACACATATTTAATTTTCATTTGGAATTACTCTCATATTTGTTACTCTCATGTTAAATAGCATGCTGTTTTTAAAATAATAAAATCATTAAAATAAAATGTCTATATTAAGTAAAATTTAAAATTTATTAACAAAGAAAATATTCCAATCCAAAAATTCAATTAATTTTTAATTACTTAGAAAAGCATAAGTGCTAAAAAACAGATTAGCAAATTTTTTATAATCTCGTTTTTTTAATTTTTTTTTCTTATTTTAAAATTTCTTAATTATAATCCCAAAGGGAAGATTATTTTTTTATCTTTATTTTTATTAAAATTTTTAAAAAATTTTATTTAATTTTTATTACCACTTTAAGTGGATTCGTTTTACTGATTAAATACAAAATTATTTGATCACGTCTTGTAAAGCGACGGTTCTTGAATTTTTCGAATACAAACCAATGAAAGTGAAAAATTATGAAAAAAAAAAAAATATTGGAATTCAAATGAAATCTTAAAATTTTTGGAAAAATTTTAGTGGATTCTTGTATTCGTTCCATTCAAGATCCATTAATTCCAAGGAGAATCCATTCATACATAACTTCTTTAATGATTTTTCGCTAAAAGAACCTGATTACCTAAAATGTACGTTTGACGATTTTAGTAACTGTTCCGGTAGTAAATTTAGTAAACACGTGAACGTTTTATTTACAAAAATTTTCGAAGTTCTTTATACAAAAGTAATTTTTTGTTCATCATTTGTAAAGATAATCGAAAATATGTAAAGGATTAGACAAATGATATTAAAATTAGAAACGACCTGAAAAAAACGAAAATAGGAAGAGCTGACCGTGTCATACCCGTTCGAATGAATGATATTTTAAGTGCTGTTTCTTAATTGCCACACACTTTTCACACTCTTGTTTTTGGTTTTTTATTCAATTACACAAAATTTCAGCCCTGTAATTTCGATAAATAAGAGCAAACGACTTTCGAAATTGTATGGTAGCTATCAGCACAAGTCAAGAAATTCCAACTAGAATTATATTTTATTAAATATAATAACATTACTAAAATACTTGCTTTTGCGAAATTTCGACATTATAGCTTCACTTATTTCTGAGATATAGCCAAATAAATCTTAAAGTTATTTTGCACAATTAACCGAACAACTGTCTCGAATTCTAAATGGGGTTTCTAAATCATTTACTATTATGAATCATTATATAGTTTTTAAGTTATCGTTGACAGACGGATAGATATGATTAAATTGACTCAGAATTCGACTCTGATTAAATATCTACACTAATTTCTATATCTCTTTCAAAATTTTCAGAAAAAAAAAATTTGAAATATGGGGCATTCGCTCCTTTTATACTCACATCTCATTTAAATTTTAATTATCCCCATATTAAATTTTATGCAAGCACTTCTCAAGCATAAAATTTACATGAATTTTCCATAAACAAACAGGGTTATAATTAGAAAACTGACACAAAAACGTTCCATTCATAAATATGAAGATTTATTAAATAAATGGTTTGTGTAATACTTGTACAATTTATATAAATTTTAATTACAATATACAATTTAGAATTTAATTTTGAATGCAGAATGAAATTGAGACAGAACGTCCACCTCAATAATGATGAATGAAAATACTCTTATGTAAATATTTCATCAAAATAAATCACCTATTCAATTACAAATCTATAAAAGTTAATTAGAAAAATGAAAGAAGGCAGGCGATAACCTTTATAAATGTACATTTTTGTATATTAAGAAAATTTTTTTTAAATAAACTCATATTTTACAAAACAAGTACCTTAAAACACACTTATAGACACCTTAAAACCATCCCATACATTCCACCTTAAACAAAAAAAAAATGCAATTAATTTTTTTGTTTTTTACAAATTTCCATTTTCCTCTTCGAATCTTCATGCATTCCTTTCATAAACTTTTTTGTAAAGATCACACAATATTCTCTTCTTCCTTCCTTCATTTCGATAAAATCAAATTTAAAAATTTAAGAAAAAAAAATCATTAAGTCATTCAAAAAAAATTTTTTTATGGGACATTGGAGAAAACCTTCTATAATTACTTTTTAAAGAGCATACAACATGGTAAAACCAAAACCAAACTGTAAGACACAAGAAAAAAAAACGAAATTCTTTTCAATCTGTCATAATTTTTATGCTTCATTTATTCTCCATTTTTTTTTTGTCCATACTTTTTTTATGCATTTTTTCATTAATTTTTTATTTTGGAAAATAATAAAAAAAAATTATTTAAATGCATTTTTTTTTGTTTTTTTTTTTTCATTAATTCTGCAATTCATTCTTTGAAAACTTTTTGGACATTTTTGACTTCTTAAGAAGATTATATAAACTTGACCTTAATGATGTCCAGAAAAAATGAAATTATCACAAAAAAATGAGGAAAAAATGTATGATGACCAAAATGTCTTCGTTATGGAGAAATGAAAATTAAAGTATAAACGTTTGTAAAACTAATGGCCTAAAATAAGAAAAAAAAAATCATATTTTGGCTGCTTATCTTTTTCGTATATATGGTTTTAAATCAATAACAGTTGACAGAATTAAAACGACGGTATGTAAAACAGTCCTTTTCCTACCGTACATTTGCAATGCTATCAGTTAAAATGTTTTTAACAATTAAGCCTCCAAATGGATATATAGAGAAGAGAGAATAAGCAACGTCTTTTTAATATTAGGAAAATTACATTCTTTAAAGCACACTAAGTAAAGCGACTCATAATTCAACAAATGTGCTTGCTCTCTTGCTATAATTTAACAAATGTGGCTTGCTAACTTAAAAATTATGTCTAATTAAAAAAAAATATCATCGCATTTAATTTGAGGATTCAAGTTCGTATGGAATCCCATGCGAACCAAACCTGTACTTATATTATGTCCTTGCTAAATTCTACCATTTCATACTAGTATTAATATTAAAAGATTAGCGCTTTGTTTCAGAACAATTTTTTATGCAAACTCAAAAAAGAGAGTGCAAAAATGAGGGAAATATATGTAGGTAATCGGCGTGAATCAGGAGTATTGAATGCCTTTTTGTAATAAAACATTTGTTAAAGGATAACTTTATATAAGTACAGTTCTCCCCGGTTAAATGCACCACGCTTAATTGATTTTCCCCTTTTATTGAACGAAAAACTAAGGCAACTTTAAATCCCTATTAAAATATACATGAATAACATCGTTTAATTGAGTCCCGTTTAATTGAACAACTCGCTTAAATGAATCTCTTTTTTTAGTATTACCTTATAAAAACTGTGAAAAATTCCCCTGTTTATTGACCTGATAATTTGTTTTTATTTTTGATATGAAATATTTATTTTTAATTTTTGTTATGTTATGTGATATAAAAACATTATGGTTTACATATTTTGAATTTGAATTCACAGTAACATTACTTAGATGGATTTAAAATGATGAAAAATTTAAGTTTTAAAATTTTGAAATAAAGAAAAATTTAAGTTTTTAAATTTTGAAATAAAAAAAAATTTGAGTTTTAGTATTTCATTAGTGTATCCCCTATTTTAAATATAGCTTTTTACCTAGGATATTTTGATAAGTATATGTAATAGGATATGCTTCCTATTGTTTTTATTAATTTTATGCAGTAGCAGGATCAAATTCGTTTTTGCGCCTGATCTTCAATAGCGAGTATTCGTTTTCATGCGTAAACGATTCAGTTAAAAAAATTCGTTTTATTGCACCAATTGTTCAATTAAACGGGATTTTTTTAATTGATTTACCCGCTTAATTGATACAAAAAGTGTGCAACTTTTCTCGGTTCAATTAACCGGGGAGAACTGTACATACAATCGTACTTGACTCTTACCCCAAAAAGAATTCATCGTAAATTTCTATAACGAAAATTACTGTTTAAGAGAAATTTTACGGCTACATTTGAAATTCTAATTGTGTAACCTAAAAGTTTAGTCAACAAATATCCCAAATTTTATTGAACACAAAATATTTACAACTAAGATTACAGTAATCGTACGTCAAAGAACCAAAATTTATGTTACACTGCAATTTATTCATATCCCGCGAACATGAGCACATTTACAAAACCTACAAATGAACGGACAGATTAAGTATAATTGGAACTGGAATAAAGTGTAAAATGCTCTTTATGAATAACAGCACGTGGAACAAATCTTAAACATAAAAACAACGAAAGTACTTAAAGTTCTTCAAAAATTATGTTATAATTTTTTTTTTAAATTAATCTTTAAAAATTTTACAAAATTATAAAATACAAAAAATTATAAAAATTACTTAAGGGTCTTCTCTTGATTTAAATATTTAAATACAAAACGCTTTAAAAATGAAATCACATTCGCTTTCCATTAGTTTCCATAATTCTTCGTCTATAGCACTTTAGATGTGTGTAAGTGCATGCATCTCTAATGAAGCGTGACTTCTTATTTTAAATTAAAAATAATTTGTACACGACTTTTGATATCGGCATATGAAAAAAATGAAATTTTTTTGGAAGAAACTTTAGTAATCTTATAGATTATACGAAATGCAGTTTATCTTTTGTACATTTCCTTTCAAAGTCAATAGCAAAACGCTCACAAATGTGAGCGTTGATTGAATATTGAGTGAATGCTCAAAAAATTTTCACAATAAAAAGTAATTTATCTTCTAAACAACCTAATTTGTGTATTTCTCTGGACAACCTAATTTGTGTAAACTGCAACATGAACTATACGTGCTGTCCGAAATTTTCTCGTAATAACTAATTCTTGTGATAGTCATCCGCTGCATTTGAAAGTACGATTTCGAACACGTTTTTATTGAGAGTATTAGAAAGTGGTTTGAATCCCACATTTTCTATTTTATATCAAAGATAAGAATTAAACGATTAATATTTTTACGATCAAATGCTAACTACCGAATTCCTACTATAATATTTGCAATAAATAACGAGCATTGACCTCACATACTCTCAGATTATTTATTAAATTCGTTATACTGGTTCTTAAAAATTTACTTCTCTCACTTATGAGCAAAAATATTTTAATAAATGAAATTGTTAAATAAATCGTACTCTCTTGCTACAACTTAAAAATAATTCCGAGAGTAAAAATGAAACAAAAAATTCCTTTTCTTTTAAATTACATAACATAGTAATTAACCAACAACACGACATTTTATTTAATTATTTTTACGGTCATAATTAATTTTTAATGCTAAAATTTACCATTTTTCCATTTTTCCATTTATATATATATATATATATAAATATATACTCGTATGTGTGTACTTCCTATTTTATTAATTCATTTTATTTTTTTAGATGCCATTCATATGATTTTGGTGATACTGGAGATATGGTATGCCGATTAAGTCATCATAGTCGTGCCACATTATCAGATATACAAGATCCATATTTAAATGTACCAGAAGCAGCAACATATGAACTATCATCATGCTATAATGTTTCAATTGAATGCCGTGGAAATGATATGGTTGCACGTATAAGAACATCAAAATTATTCAATGGTAAAGTATATGCAAAAGGTTCACCAAAGTCATGCTCAGTTGATGTAAAAAGCTCACTTGATTTTGAGTTACGCATGGGTTATTCAGATTTAGAGTGCAATGTCCGACAGAGTGGTAGTGGACGTTATATGAATGATGTTGTTATACAACATCATAATATGATTGTAACATCATCTGATTTAGGATTAGCTGTAACATGTCAATATGATTTAACAAATAAAACAGTTGCAAATGAATTTGATTTAGGTGTTACTGGTGAAATCGAACCAGCATTATCTGAAGAAGTAATTGTTGATTCACCAAATGTTATGATGAAAATAACATCACGTGATGGTAATGATATTATGCGTTCAGCTGAAGTTGGTGATCCATTAGCATTACGTTTTGAAATATTAGATATTGAATCACCATTTGAAATATTTGTACGTGAATTAGTTGCAATGGATGGTGGTGATAATGCTGAAATAACATTAATTGATTCAAACGGTTGCCCAACAGATCATTTTATTATGGGACCAATATATAAAAGTGAACAATCTGGAAAAATTTTATTATCACATTTTGATGCATTTAAATTTCCATCATCAGAAGTTGTACAATTTAGAGCATTAGTAACACCATGTATGCCAACATGTGAACCAGTACAATGTGATCAAGAAGATGGTAGTGGTGAATTAAAATCATTAATATCATTTGGAAGAAAGAAGAGATCTTTAAATGAAACTTCTTCAATTGGTACGTACATTACATATATATATATATATACATACAAAAACAGTGTCTTGTTATAATATTATTTATATTATATATTTTTGATGGTAATTGGAGATTTATTGAACCGTATCTAGAATAATATTTCCGTTGAATAAAAATTAAATATTCATGTTCTAGATTATAAGATTTCAATTTTTCTCTGCTCTTTTATAATTTTATTTCTTTATTCTTTATTTTTGTTGCAAAATTGGTTTTTTTAACAGGAGAAATTAGAGTAAAACGTACACCAATTACTGCAACAACATCAACAGGAACAGTTGCTGGATCAAATGCTAAAACCAACCACGATGATATGCTTTTAGTACAATCCATACAAATTACTGATAAATTTGGTTTCGATAAACACAAACAATCTAAGTCTGGTGCTAATGGTAGTAGTGAAACTGTATTCATGAGCAGCAATGATGGTCATGGTTTCTGTGTTAATGCAATTGGTAAGAATAAAACAAACGGTTTATTCTACTTTTTTAATTTTTTTCTCTTTTGGTTTTGGAATAATTTTTTTTTTTCTCTTAAATTGAAAAATGTTTTAAAATTTATTGAACCATTTTATAAGTGAATTCTGTTAGCATATCTTAGTAGGTATATAAGATACATACATGTGTATGTAGTTAGTAATTATAAGAATTAGAAAAATAAATAGACTTACCTTCATTTTATTTTTTGTCTATATAATAATAAGTAATAATAGTTATAAAATAATAGTAATGATATAAATAAAATAATATGGTGAAAATATTCTGACCGGGTACAATGACGTCGAAAAATTTTCTTTCCAAACTTGTTAACCAACGAAATGAACCAAAAACCAGGTAAAAACTAATAGGTGTAGTAATTATTATTATTTGTGCATGCAACAGTAAAAATATTTTAATTTAATTTTATAAAATTAATTTTTTTGTTTTTTTTTTTTGGTTTATTTGCATAAAATTTAATAATGCGTGATAAATTGTTTTTTAAGTTACAGAAATAATTTATTAATGAATTTTTTAATGTTAATAATTTTGGAATTTTCCCAATTTATACTACTTGTATATTTTAAAATATTTTTCGACATTTTATTAAAAGGTCAATAAAATTTGGATATTGTTCATTAATTTGAAATTACTCGAATTATTGAATTAAAAATTATCTGTTATAATTATTAAAAAATAATTCGGCATTAGAAATTTTAATTTTTAAATATTGAACAGAGATTTTAAAAGGTTAAATGATTTTTATATATGATATAAAAATACAAGAATTTGTGAATAAATTGAAAAAGACCCTTAATATTTTTTACCATATTCCGTTGGTTATATCTGGTATATGCCAATTTGGTTTTCCAAAAAACGCAATTTTAAACTTCCTTATAATAAATTATCTAAAGTTAAACAGCATACTTTTTTATAAGCAGCACAATTTTCATTGTTGGTTCATAATTATTGAAAGAAAGAAGAGATTCCCAAAAAAGCTGTTTATAGCTTAGCGCTTGTATATATTTAAATATAGAATTAACCATATAAACTATATTTAAATATACACACATATATTTAAATATAATTTATATGTTTAAAAGATGGCAATAAATATTCTAGGCGGCGTACAAGATAAAATTGATAGTGATAGGGAAAAATTGACCCTTAATATGCCTTGGTTTACTTGAAACCGCGATATTATGTGATATACAACAAATTATATTTCGGCATATTTTTTATGTTCGGATGCTATGGTATTTACCGTTTGCATTATGCATTTAAAGAAATTTGGTAGAGCTTGCAATTTTTGGAAATATTACAAATTTCGAGCGAGCAGTAACTTGGAAGGAAGTACAGATGGAAAAAAAATATTCTTCTACCGGAATAAAAATATTTATTAATATCTAAAAGTTGTTAAAGTTCTAGAATCATAGTCTAAAAGAGAAACGGCAACAAAAATTAGAAGAAGCGAACAACGGACAGCTGGATAGACTAAAACTAATAAGCTCTTAAAAAAAATTTTTTTTTCGGAAAAATGCTAAAAATTAAAAAATTTTTGATTATTATTAAGTACTTAGGGGAATAAATTAATTGCGACCCTTTCCATAACATTAAATGTTATTTACAAAAAAAAAGAAATAATTTTACGATAATTCCATAAAAACTTACGATAAACATTAAATACACATTTAAAGTATAAAATGATTTTCATACAAAATAATTTTATAATGAAAATAACAACTAAAATTATTAAAATTTTTAATTCTCAAAAATTTTTCTATTTTTAGGTTTAATTATTGCTAGTACAATCTTTTTATTAGCACAATTAGCTGTTATTGCAATATGGACTTATTTATATCAACGTCGACGCAAAAGTATCGATGCAAATGAAAGTTCAAGTTTTGGTAGTGGGAATGCATCAACAGCAGCTTTAGCAGCTGCAGCAGCAGCACATCATCATCATCATCATCATCATCATGCTAATTCTAGTAATTTATCAACATCATCAAATTTATCTGAACCATTAAGTAAACTATATGAAGGTGGATTTTCAAGTAGACATTCTCATCAATTTTAAAAATTATTAATGAAATTTTTTCTTTTTCCATTTTGTGAAAAATGAAAATTGATAAAGGGAAACAGAGAAAAGTAAAGAAAACAAAATACAAAAAAAGTAATTTAACAAAAATGTTTTTTTTTTTTACTTTTAAATAACAAAAAAAAAAAAACAAAATTGTTTGTTCAGTGTAATTTACGTAAAATTATTAGTTTTTTTTTCACATCATAAATAAAATTGAAAACTGTATTTAAAATGGAATAAAAAGCATTGAAAATTTAGTTAAGAAAATGCAAAAAACACAAACCATTCCTAATTGCAAAAATATCAGAATTTTAAATATTTTGTATACAAGATAATAATTAGCCTCAGGCCCATACAAACACATTATTCTTCGGCAATTTTAATTTTTTTTTTTTTTGTTCGACAAATTTTGTTCTTTTTTTATAGACCGTACTACAGAAAAAAAGAATCTCTGCAAATGCTTGTCTGCATGTTTTTTTTTTTCTAGTTTGTTTAAGCCTCAACTTCATAACATTTATCACAAAATGTTCGAATATTTACCACAAATTTTCATTAAAAGGCTTAAAATTACAAATTTTTGCAATCAAAATAAAGTTATTTATTTAAAAAAACAAGTTAAAATTGCCTATAATAAAAAAGTTCATTTAGAAAAATGTTGATTATTTCATAATTGACAGATTCCAAGAAATTTTTAAAAATTTAATTTGCATATTTGAAAAAAAAATGTGAATTTTTTCAAATATGCAAATTAAATTTTTAAGCAATTAAATAAATTTCCAATTAAATAATAAAATAAATTCGAAATTCTAGTGAACAATTAGAATCATCTTGGAGTAAAACCTTATACTTTCAAATTTTTTATTCCATTTTAATCAAATTTTATAAATTTAATTACTTCCAGTGTATTTATAATATTCTAAAATTGTGGTGCAATAAAAACACTTCTGAACCAGAATTAATAAAAAATATTATGAATTATTTTAGAAGTTTTTTTACATAGCGCCAAAATTTAATTAGATTTTTCCACAAAATTTTTTACATTTTAATTTTAATGTTAATTATTTAATATATTTTACAATTTACACACTATAATATAAATATACTATTAAATAGAATTTAAAAATATAATGAAATAAATAAATAATATTTTCAAAATTAAAATTCATTAAAAAATAATTAATGAGGGCGCTGCAATAATTACTGATTTTAATTGAAAATATAAAATAAAAAAAAAATTAATAATAAAAATGAATATTTTGTATTGATTAATAATTATTATTATTATTAGTAATTAGAAATAATAATTGTCTTTAAGAATAGGAAATTAAAAAAAATACATTTAATTCATTTAAACCCTTTAAAATATATCAGAAAAATTACAAAAAAAAAAAATGTTATTATATAGGTAAAAATTATCATTTATATAGATTTAATAAAACAATCATTAAAATTTTGCATTTAAAAAATAAAAAATTGTTAACAATAAATTAGTTGTCAAATTAATGACAGAAAAATTCTAATTCAACGCGATAAAATGAGAATTTTCTAAATTGATTTTCTTAAAAGTCTTTTACTTCCATACTTGCAAATTTGCAGAAACTGAATATATTTTACATTTGCAGATTTAATAACACACTTGAATAAATGTTTAGTATCCAAAATTTTTTCTATTGCGCTCTTCTTCCAAATTTTCACAGTACTCATAAAAAAAATTAAACAAAAATTTAGAAGTTTGAGCATTTTTGAATATGCTATTTAATATTTTTGCAAGATTTTGCAGTTTAGAACCCATGTTCTATTCAATTAGAACTGAATTATCGAAAATTTCTCATGCTATACTTGTTTTACGGAAAAAAACTAATTGATTTTTACAGCAATCAAAATTAACTAATTAAAAATATTTTTAAAAATAAAAATTTAATTAGAATTTATTTATGAAAAACATAAGGTGTTATCGATAATGTTAAATGCGTTGTTGCATTTTTTGTTACTTTCAAAATTGTCAACAGAATGTTTACATTTGCAGTGTAGTACCAATAATTCAAAAACCAAATATAACATAATTAATAAAATTTTATAATAAAAAATTACTGAAATTTGATTTTGTTTTTTGTGCAAAATACAAAATTTTAATTATTGGAAATTTTAATTTGATTTAATTAAATTTATTTGTAAAATTATTCAAACCAAAAATAATTTATTGCTAAAGCGATTGTCAACAAGAATTGTATACGAAATTAGATATGCAAAAAAAATTTTTAGCATAAATTGTTGATTGCCAAATTGTTGACCTCATAGATGCAATTGTTGTCGCATTTGACATTATCGATTACACCAATATTTTATTAAAAAAGAAATTATGAATCAAAAAAAAGTGTTAAACTCACATAATCATTTCTACATTACAAAATTTCATTTGTTTTTTAATATTTATACCAATAAAATTAATTAATAAAAAATGTATTCGAAAAGAAAATTAAAGTTAAAAAAAAAAACAATTAGAAAAAATATTTTTGTGCTCCTAAATAATAAATTAAATATTGTTAATTCTTAAGGTGTCCACGAGAATGCAGAATTAATGTCAATTTGATTTATTCAACAATTGAATTTGTGTTGCTCATTAAATCACATATAGGCATTGGATATGCATTTTGGTAGATGACCTTATACTTATAGTTTAGTTATAAAATATAAAAATTAAGAAATCATTAAAAAAAATTCAATTTAGAAAAAAGGATGACTGAGCACAACGAATTTAAACCAACTATTTTATTTATTTATTAAAACTCTTTAAATTTGCTATTTATAATTTATATTTAATTTATAAACCTTAGTGATTAATTAACTTTCTTATTCCCGGTTATATTTCTTATATATAACACATATATATAAGAATAATAAATACCATATACGAGATACTCTAATCTAAATCTATTTTATGAATTAAAAAAAAAAAAATAAATCACTTATCCTTTTTTCTAGATTTGAAATTGAAAAAATCTATATATAACAATTTTCAATTTGTTAAATGCACACATTTAACTTTTCATTATTACTCAAATACAAAAATTATAAAAAATGTAGTTAATAATAATTTTGAAATTAAATTAAATTAAAAAACAAAATATATTTTCATAATAATAAAAATATGTAATATTTATTTAAAATTAATAAGAGAAAGATGAAATGTCTTAAATTTAAAAAATTAAAATTTATTATAAATATTTATGAATAAATTAAAAATTAAGTTAATATTATTTGTCTTTTTGTATTAATATTAATATTAAATTATGTTTAAATTATAATTTAATTGTATTTTACTTATTATTATTATTATTTTTTTTTATAATATATAAAACTGAATTCAATTACTTATGAATAAATAAAATATGCATTTCATTTAATATAATAATTAAAATAATTTTTTGTTATTTTTTTTTTTTTGTAATCATAATATAATTATTAATTTTAGCTTAATTATAACAATTTTTGAAAAACTCTTATAAATTACCATAATGATATTTAACGCGATTCAATATTTAATATAATATGTGTCCGTGACTTCAATAATGCGCTTGCGACATAAACTTTGCAATGCATCACATTCCAAAAAGTTTAGTAAAAGCACTTGACATTGTGTACTTTTCCTAAATGCGTTCTATACGTAGTGGATACGTAAAATAAAAGTAAATTGGGTATCGAAAAAATCGAGTCCTCTTTTCTTAAACATGTCATATAAATGTTGCCAGAAATAATTCAATTAAATAAACTGGCATATACTTTCAGAAATAAAGTGCTAGTTATTAAGTTTTTTTCCTAAAATGCAGCATAGGAATGTTATGGTTTTAAAGATGTGGTATTTGTTGAAAATTAACATTTAGACAGAACTTTAAATTGAAATTTTCAAACAAACGTCAAAGTATGTATTAATATTGTAAAAATCGTATTCCAAAATGTATCAAAAGCTTTAGCAGTTTTTTTTACAATGTAAAGGTATTGAAAGCTCTGAGACGGTACTATTACGGTATTAAAACTGTACTTAAACTTTTTATAAAGCATTATTAAAGTCACGGTGAATTCCAAATCGAAAATGGTATAGCCTGAAATGAAAGAAAGTAGAACCCCCATAGTTGATATTTTATAATAAAATTACCTATATTATAATCGACCAATCGAATAACTAGGCGATTCAAATGGACTAAGCGAATCGAATGACATTTTAAATTATGATCAGGGAATGCTTTAATTTGCTAGATCCAAAATGTTGCTACAGCAAGACATCAAAAAACCTACCAAAAATAATTTGGTTAATACCACACATACATATGTACATTATTTTTGCTTTTTTGCAAAAGCAATTGAATTTTATTATCCCTTAAGCAATGTCGGGGCTGTTCTCCATTAATTTATTTAAATGATCGAATTGTTTTTGGTTCACCTTTTTCATACGCTTAAATCAATATTAAACAATCAATATTTTTTACAATAACTTAGATTTTTCCAATAAAACAAAAGAACACCACTCATGTATTATTTTGATTTTTGGTTTCATTCGCCAAGCTTGTCACACAGAGTTTTCATTCGACAGATTTAACAGCTCATTCGTCTAAAATTTAGGCGATTCGTTAATCATAATACCAAAAAATTCATATTTGCCAAAAATTTCATTTACTTCGCCGATCATAATAAGGGTCATAATAAGTGTATCCCAAATCGAAAATGATATGGTCTTAAATGAAAGGAAGCAGGAATCATATTTTGTAAAAACTTTTAATGTTCTTCCAACATTCTTACAGAAGAATGAATTTTTTATTCAAGTTTCTTTTCAACAATTAGTAAGAATACTATTGTGGAGCTAAAAGACTTTCACAGAAAAATTTTTTGAACTAAGTTAACTTACAATCAATAAGAAAATGTATTCGGTCTGGGCCTTTTCGAAATTTCAATTTTAATGTAAACTTGCATTGTAGCATTATTTCAAAATTATGTTCATATAAATTCTATGTACACCTTACATAGAATTTAATACTCTAACAGGTTCTTTTAAATTTATATGAAATAATAGAAAAAAAAGTATTTGAACTTGGAATATAGAAAAACTTAATCGCAGACTAGATTACAAACTTTATGTTTCCAATTTATTTGAAACTGTTGTATAGACTTGTTACACTAGTTTGGTAAACTGTAAAAACTGCAATAAAGAAATATCGCTTGTTAGCTGCAACACTCACATAATTTAAAATTTGCACCTTCGAGAAAAGCAAAATTTAAAATGTTTTGAACTCAAAATATTTTTCCCGCATTATTTTTTTTAAATGTATTGTAAGCGACTATACTTTCAAACTAGAGAAATGGTGTTTTTGCATGGCTTGAAAGAATTGTTTCAAACATGAATAACTCCAGAAATCACATTTTTTTATGATATTCCACTGTTGTAGCAAATAATCGATATACATCTTAATTATTTAAACGTCTTAAATTTTTTAAAACACTCAGTTTAACGCAAATTTTACACTTCTATAATGATTCAATTTGATAATTATTATTGAAAAATATGTCCAAATCCGATGTATTTAAAGAAAGACTCAAATTTTATTGATTATTTACTCCAAAACGCCTTGTGTGTTGGAATGAATGCATAAGATTTTCCTTAATTTTATTTCACATCCCTATAAAAAATCAAAAATAAATAAAAATTATTAAAAAATATTTTTTGTTTTTTTTTTTTACAAAAAAATATATATATATTTTCTTCCACATTTATGTTATAACAAAATTATTTATAAATTATAATTAAAAAAATAAAATAATAATAATATTTTAATGGAGGTATTACAATAAACGCATATGCTTTGAAATGAAAGCCAATTTTTTTTTCAAAAAAAAGGTAAAGAAAAAAAACTTAAAAAATACTTTTATTTTTTATTTTTTTTTTGTTAAATAATTCTTTTGTGTTCATTTTTTATTGTTTATAATTAGTTAATTAGTAATAAAATATCGCTATAATATCTTATAAAAATTATTAAAATTTTTATTTTTCTTATAAAATTAGTTTTTGTTTGAAAGATGAAATTTTTTTTTCGTTTTACGAAATATTAAAAAGAATATTGTTTTATATAAATTGATTGAGTAATTGTTTACAATAAGTTTTTTTTTCCATAAGGATATTCAATTTAAAAAAAAAGATTTTCGTTTTCTCTTTACGATATTATTAAATAACCATATATTTGATGAAATAATTCGAATCAATAAACAATACTAGAAGTACATATCTCATACAAATTTTCAATTACTCGATAGTTCAACTAATTCATTTTTATAGTTTCTGATGTCTCTATTATGTTTGTTGAACACTTTCTGGTGATTCAAATGTTTATTTCTTTTAATAATAATTAAATTTGCTTAAAACAAAATATTCACAAAATTCTATTTTTAACATGGAAGTTACATGTCTTTTTTTCTTAAAAAAAAAAATTTTATTATAAAAATCAAAAATATTCAATTTATAAATTTATGCAACATAAAATTCATGAAATTTAGCCAAAGCAAGCACACTTACATTTAATATTTTACATAATTATTTTAATTTTAAATTGCATGGCACAAATATTTTTATAAATTCGGTAAAATAATTAAAACTATTTCTATGGTGTTTATGTATGTGTTTCTGACATCGCATGAATATCCTTTTAATTCTAAAGATAATTAGAAAAACATGAAACAATTTTAAATTTTTTTTTTTATATTATTGCGTAAAAATTTAAGTTTTTCACTTAAAATACAAAAAAAAAAAAAAAAAAGAGGCATTAAAAAAATGTTTTTGTTTTTTTATTAATTTTAGTTTTGCTTAATTTATTTATTTAATTTTTTTTTTAGTATATAGCGTATGTATATAATGTGTGTATATTAAATAAGAATTTTATTTTTTTTTCTTATTTGGTTTAACGTTGGGGTTTTTATGTTTTCTTTTTTTTATTTTTTTGTGTTTTTTTTTTTTTGTTCTTGTAATCCTTATAAGTGTAGTAAATTAACTTATGTACGAAATATATAATAAATTCATATACATATATATATATTAATAATATTATTAAAAAGTATATAACAATAATTAATGAAAAATTTTTTTTTTTTTAATAATTGCTAACTACGCATAATGTATGTATAAATAAAACAAAATTTTATAATATCGCATATTTAAATATGAAATTCTTTAATTTTTGATTAGCTCGATAGAAAGTCAATTTTTTTGTTTTTTTTTTTTTTTTAAATTACATTTTGGCAATAATATTCATAAAGTTGATAATTTTTTTAAATCAGAAAGATTCAGACACAAGTAACTTATTTGATTAAGACAATAAAATCCAATATCAGAATTCTATCCAAATTCGATCCGAATTGTATAGAATTTTTAATTTTAATTTGCAAATATAAGATGCTAAATGTGAATGAAATTAAACTATTTCAAATTTATAACATATTTAAATAATATTTGAGTATTTAATATATTTATTATATCGAGTGAAATTATAAAATTTTAATTATAATTGAATTATTTAAAATTTATAATTTAATTACAATATTTTTTTGCTGACAAATTAAGTACTAAAGATTATCGTATATAAAAATTTCAATTCAATAGAATTTATTAATTTAGTTCTAGATTAATATAGAACTTAAGCATGCAAAAATAAAAAATTATAAAATAAAGAATGCTATATTACAACTATTTTATCATCTTGCTTAGAGAATTGATCTAGAAATAAAATAAATTCAACTTTATGAATATAAAAAATTTTAATCTTCTTATTATAAAAATTCAATCGAGTTGTAATCAATAATATTTTCTCTTTCAATGGAAATTATTTAAAAAAAAAAATCCTATCATCTATAGCATTTTCGGTTTATATAATATATTTTTGTTTTTTTTTCATTTAATCCTAGTAGTTTTTGGTACAGGATAGGACATAGTAAATTTAAGCCTAAAAATAAAATATTTTAATTAAATAAATTTTTAATTATAATAAATTTTTTTTTTTTAATCTTACCAATACAATACATTATCTATCTATAAAATATTTGAAATTTAACATCAAAGTCGAACATTGAAGAACATCACATTTTTGTATATTTTTCTTCTAAGTTATTTATTTAAAAAAAAAAAGCTTTGTTTTTTTTTTTTTTGTAATATTTATGGTAAAATATTTCTGCGAATTTATTTCTATCCATCAGACCAAACAATACATTTTTTTCCTTTGCCAACTGTTGCTAAAACTGAACTGTTTGAGTGCCAACTGACAGCATTTACAGCACAACTAAGAAAGAAAAAATTTCGGTACCGGCTTTATCAGAAAATTTTTTTGATTACATCAGAATTTTTTTTTTTTTTTTTTATAAATGATTTTTGATTTTTTATTCATTTAGGAATTATGGTAAGGCATGAAAAAAAAAGCAAATGAAAAGCAAAAAATAAAAAATAAAAATATAAAGCAAAAGAAAAGCAAAAAATAAAAGTAAATAAAAAAATAAAGTAGAAAAACTTAAAAAAAAAAAATGAAAAATGAAGATCATTTTAAAATATTTTAATAGATTTACATATAAATATAATTTTAGGTTATGTAAGATGAGACAGGAACAACCGAATGAATAGTAGAAATTCATAGAGGTATTACTTCTCATGACAATGTCAACAGATCTCTTGCGTAGAGTTCTTTTGTGTTAGATTTATAACGGTGTTAGATATAGACTCAAGTGTATGTTTTTGATCAGCGTCAAATTCTGAGTTGATTTAGCTTTGTCTGTCCGTCCGAACGATAACTCAAAAACTAATTGAGCTAAGTTCACCAAACAAATGATTTATTGTAGTAAGTGCCAGAACCCTATTTAAACTGGACGTGATCGGGGTACCGGTTCGGGTAGCTGCCATACAACTTCAAAATTTATTTAACTATATCTCAGAAACTATAAAAGTTGTGGTATTGAAATTTCACACAAACGAATATATTAGTAGGGCCAATGTGTCACATAAAAGTCGTTGAAATTACTTGGCTCCTTCTGGTACCTGCCATACAACTTCAAAAGTTATTTGACTATATTTCAGAAACTATAAAAGCGTTATCACAGAGTTGACAAGGTCAACTCTATTTTTTTCTCGTTTTTTTACTAATTTTAATCTTATAATTTTGGGATTTATTTCAGGGTCTTAGGAGCTTATGAATTTTTAACGTTTCAAAAAATAAAAAAAGTAAAATTCAATAAGAATTTATACTCTTCCTTTCTTTTAATAGCTCTAATACAGGCATCAAAATATATATAACTTACGGTATATGACCTTCTAAACGTGCTTCAAAATCACCCTTATCATTCCATACGAAAATTGACCCATCTGATGAACCAGCTGCTATTCTATTACTATTGCAATTGTATGCGACTCTAGCCCAATCACAACTCATTTTGAAATTATCGTGTCTAAAAGAGATCAAAGGTTAACTTTAAAAGGTCTTATTAAAGGAGAATAAAAATTGGTTTTAAATCTTACGAGCAACTTCCAATAATTTGATTGGTTCGTAAATCTAATATCCTTATGGTATCATCCCTAACACCACAAATTAAATATTTATGATCTTTGGATAAATCTAATGATGTTATTCTAGCTGGCATTACTATTTCATTTGCTGTATGATCAGCACGAGTATCCCAAAAACGTAATTTTTTATCAAAATGACCACTGATTATCGTTGAACCTAAACTATCGATTGTTACTAAATCATTACAACTAGAACCAGCAAATTTTGTTTCAACACATGCAACAGTACGTAAATCCCATAATTTCAAAGTTCTATCGTGACTACCAGTAATAGCTTTTGATGGTTCTTGTAAAAATTTTGCTGCCATTACTTTTGCCGAATGACCAGTTAATGTAGTCTATAAAACATAAAACATATGTATTCAAACTTGGTTATTGTATTAAAATTAAACAATACCCGAACACGTTGATCTTGAATTGTCCATAATCTGGTAGCATGATCATTTGATGCACCTAGTACTATAGATCCAGTTGAATCAAATTCTATTGAATTGACTGCAGCATTGCAACCGCTTAAAACTCCACGAGACTCTGCCATTCCTGAAATCACTAAATATAAAAAAAAATTTAAAATATATAGAAAATAATTTTGTACTAACTTTTTCCAACATCCCATAATTTAATTTTTCTATCTGCAGCACCTGTTGCTAAAATTAAACCAACTGGGCTCCATCGAACTGCATTTATTTCGCCATCATGTGCATCCTAAATTTTTTTTTTTAAAAAAATTTATTCAATTTATTTATTTATTTTATTTAACTTACAAATTCTAAAAGAATATTTGTAGGAATTGAATCACTATAACAGCCAGTCATTGTTGCTGGTATACCAACAGATATATTTTCATCACATATACTATCACCAATACCATCAATTACAAAATTTCTAGGACCAACTCCAAGACCGCCACCAATACCGCATATACTACCGCTACGAGTTGGAACTGGACTAATGGAATTATTTCTGCTTGTTTCACGTACGGCATCCTCGAGATCTCTTTTGACTTTATCGGAACGCTTTCTGTGGAAGAATGACGGAAATCTATTGTTTTTCAGATTTAATGAATATATTACGACAAATTAAGCGCAAATTATAAAGCCGTTAGTATTAGATAAAAATGAATCATGAATAATGTTTTATATTAGAATTTCAATTCGAGGGATTGAAAATAATGAAAAATTTTTACAATGAGAAAAAAATTATTTTTTTTTAAAGGAATAGAAAATTAGTAAGCAAGCGTTAGACATGCCAAAACCATAGCACAAATATTTAAAAATGTGAAATTAAGAAAGAATTAGTGAAAATTAGTTAAAGACAAATTGTTGTCAAATTAAAAAATCGTTTTTATGGGTTTGTAATAAAAAATTTTTCTGTTTAAAATGTACTGTTAATTTTCGAAGTAAAAATTCGAAATTCGAAAAATTCGAATAAATTTTAAAATTATTGGAGCAAGAAACATAATTTGAATTACCAGTACGGAACCATTCTTTTAATATCCTAGTTAATAAGCGGTAATTTAAAAAATTCAGGCAATAAATTAAAAAATTTAAAAATATTTTGAATTTCTTAAAAATCTAAAAAATAAACCTCTTCGCATTTTCAGTAAACTTAAACAATATGCGGCTTTTATAAAATATATTAAAAATTATTTTTACGTTATTGAAATTGCTAAATGCGTAGGAAGCGCGTAGGAGAGCTCGTCACATATGCATCTTTTATTTAAAAAATATTAAAGAATTCGATAAAATAACATTATGTGTGTACGTATTTTAGTCGGCAAAAGGTATATTTAACATACAAAATTTAATAATTTTAATCGAACTCATTTAATAAAGAATTACTTGTGAACAAATTTTAGAATATGCTGCAGGCTCTCAACAAAACCTTTTTTATTTTTGAACAAAATTATAACGATTTTGAAATTTTTGAAAATCCAACAATTATTGGAAATATCGTGATTTAATATGAATGATTTAAGACTGCATTCAATAATATTTATAATTTCATTACTTACTTTAGGAAGCTTTCATTTTCACGATTTAATTCTTCGGCATCTTTTGATTTAAATTTTAATATTCGATCAACTAATGCACGGTTTTCATTCTGAAAATTAAAAAAAAATATATATTTAATTAAATAAATAAATTTAAAATTAATATTTTTAAAAAAATTATACAATAATCAGAAGAAAAGGAGCACAACCTTTTTCAAATCTGAGTTTTCATCATTTTTTTTAATAAAATTGGATTTTAATTTTTTTAGCATTTTGTATGCGCTATAACGTCTTCACTTGCACATAGAAATGAAATCAATATTCACCAATATAAAAAAAAAATACTTTATGAATTAAAATTATTCTTAAATAGATATGCAAAAACGCAAAAAAATAAAAAAAAATAAAACAGAATAAAATTTATAATTTTAGGTTGGTTCGAATATTTTATTTGAAAATTTTATACAAAGCGCATAGCATTAATTTTCCATTAAAAAAAAAAACAAATTGTTCCGACAGCTAAATTTCGGATCAAATATCGGAAATGAAAAAATTAAAATATATTAAATTTCCATTCAATTTGTCAATAACAAAAATATATCAGAACAGAATTTATATTGAAAATGGTTCGGAACTTGGTCCATACTACTTTAAAAGTATATTGAACAAAGTGGAGGCGTACTCAAGCATTTTGTTTTCGAAATAATCATAAATTTACAGTTATTTATGCTATACTTATGATGTTTCTTTATATTTGACCGGAAATTGTTCTATTTGCTTTTTATTCTTGTTTCCAAATTTTAATAATTTTTAAAAAAAATTTTAAGAACTAATATATCAGTTATGAATTCAAGATTTAGATGTATATATGTATATTCCAAATGTTAAAAGTTCTTACAGTCAATATGCACATTATTACTGATCCCAAGACACGGAATAGCCATGGGTCTAAAAGCTGTTTGCCATAATACTTTTTATCAAATTTTGGAGCTACTTCAATGATAGTATAAAGAAAATAAAAATGTACTACCACAAAATACCAGACAAAACCGATACCCTTGGTACCCTTTTCCTAAATTTTGAATAATAAATTTTGAGTAATAAATATTTTACAAAATAATTAAAGAATAATTATAATATCTTTTTAAAATAAATAATTTTATTTTCGCGATAAAGTAATCCACTCTAATTGAATTTTCAGTAAGTAAAAAAAAACATAAAGAAAAATAAATAAATGTAAATTCTATTAATAAAAAAATTTAAAAGGATTCTACATCATTAACAAACAAAGCTGTCATAATATAAATATTTGTTCCAAATGTAAAATTCAACAAAATTGTTTAAAAATCAAAAGCTCTTTAAAAGCAATTACTGTCCAATAAACTCAATTTATGAGTGAAATGAATATATTTTTTTTTTTATTTTGCTTTCTTTCCTTTTTGTTATTTTCAGTGTTTTTATTCCTCCAACACTCTTGTTTTTCTTTTTCAATTTTAATTTTTCATTATTTTTTTTTAGCCTTGAATTTTTAACTTTAAAAGTAAAAATTCTATTTTTATTACATTCGATTATTTTATTTTTAATTTTTTATTTTTTTTTTTTTCATTACAATATTAATTTTCAGTTTAATTTTTATGAAAAATTCAATTTAACAACAAAACTGTTATAATGATTTTCATTTTTTATATACATGTATATATGTACAAATGTATGTATGAATGTACATAATATAATTTACAAAAAATATAAAAAATAAATTCTATTTTTGAAATTTTTATATTTCTACAAAAATTATTTCATCTCTGAAATAATTTGGTTTCTCTTTTTGTTATTTTTTAATTACAATAACAATAATAATAATATTAATGTTGTAATTAAATAATTATTTTAAAAATTATTAATTTTATAAACAAATAAATTTTATTCAATTTATATTAAATATAAATTTTTTTATAAAAAGTTTTATACAAAATTATAGTCTGTGATACTCGTATGAACTTTTTATCCTATGGGTAAACAAATATGTCAAAGCTGAACATGAGACAGACTATAATTTTAATTACGCTGGTCTTATTTTACAAAAAAAAAAAAATGAAATTAATTATCTGTGTTCGCCAATTTATTCGAGCAATAAGGAAGAAAAATCACGGAGTGGCGAATTTAAAACTACCCTTCGAATATTTTTCGCACAAGTATAAAACACAAGTAAAAATATTTCAATAAATCTATGATAAGGAAATTTATTGCGATCTTGCATAAAATAATTGCAATCTGAAAGAATATTATCAAAAATTAAAAATTTCAAAGTCCCCGAAATTCAGAAGAATTGAGTACTGAAAACCCAACTTAATTAATCATAAAAAATTACTCCTCTTCTTAATTTGATCAAATTTTAAGAAATATTTAGCACATACTCTTTATGCAAAAATAGAATTTCAAAAGATGAATTGTGTGGCCCCCTAATATAATTTTATATCCTATAAATACAAACACATACTTTACAAAAATACACTATACTATTTAACACAATTTAAAATTTGGCAAAGAAAAAGAACAAAGCTATAAAATATGAGGTCGTTAATAAAAAAACATTATTGATTTAATGTTCACATATACATATTTAATTCTAAATAAAACAATAAAAAAAAACATAACTGATCTAGGACAAATATGATGTCAGGATCCCTTAATCGCATAATAACAATAATAATTACATATACTTTATATTAAATATTCAAAAAATAAGTATTGAACTTAAAACACTCTCTATACGTTGTATACTACTTTTAAAAGTTTATTATAAAACGCCAACAAATTATCGAAGAAAAATTTGGCAATGTTTCATAAACTAAATCGGCAGTAAATTTTAATGATTTAACAATATGAACACAATATAGTATAAATAAACAAATTTTCAAAAATCAGATTAAATAAAAAATCTTTAATTAAATAAATTTCTCAGCATTTTGAATTAGTAATTCAATTAATAAGATTCAATTCAAAAAAAATTCAATTAATAAGATATTGAACTTATTTGAGATCAAAGGAACCGTCTATTTTTTAATTAAACGCTGTTTATAACAAAGATTTACTCAATCTTTACTCACTCTAATGAAAATTTATTTACTCACACTACTGAAATTATACATAATACAAAACAATTTATTGTTATGCTAGAAAAGAAACATAAAATTCTATTATTTTTGAATTCTGATAATTATATTGTAGGTCCGAAGAAAAAATTTCTTCCACATAAGATTACTCTTAATCTTGAGATTTAAAGAATAATTTTTCAGGAGTGCATTGAAAAAAAATCAATAGTATGATCTTATATATGAATTTTTCTCATGAAAATTAGTATAACACTTTAATTCAAATTCCGATTTTAATAGATAAATACTTTTAAGTATTCAATTCTTAAAACTTTATTCGAAAATAATTTGGAAATTAAGTATTTGCCTTGATCTATTTATGTATGTATTTATGAATTTAAGTATTCCACTAAACAAAATACTCTTACTAGACAAATATGTTTACTGTACATATTTTATCAAATTTGCATATGTCCTATTAAAAATATATTTCTAATCATATCATTTGCATATTGAAATTATGAAATTACTTTCATATACCCTCCACCCCCCACCCAATTACCATTAAACCACATTATGTTCCAATCATTTCAATACTTTTTTTTTTGCTAATATTCGTTCAATATAATTTTATGGTTATGAACAATACATGACCAATAAAGTGTTTTTAAATTTGAATAAATGCCAATATTTAAAATAATTTAAATTTTTCAGTTTTACATATTATTTTACGTATTCAGTAATACGCAAGAATTCTTGAATATAAGGTGACCGATTCTAATAGTTCAACACAATCGGAATGACGATAATAAATAAACATCTCCAAGTTTCCATTTTATAAATGGAAATTTTTTACACTTTAAGAGTTAGATCATTGTAGTTAGATATTTGTTTTTAATTGCAGATTTCTAGTGCGTTCATTAGTATTTGTAAATTTTTATTTAGTTTGAATCTTTTAGTTGTATATTTTAGTTAAACAAGAGCAATTTCAATGAAAAAGGTGTCATAAAATTCATTTCTGCAAGGTTAATTTGTAATTAGATATAATGAGTTTAACAAAACAAGTAAATAAAAAAAAAAATTTAAAAAATCATAAAATTTGGAATCTATTTGTTTTTTTGTGTGCTCAATAATTTTCAACAGCTGTAAAATTATGTATTTCCGTTTTGTTTTATTACAAAATTTTTTAATTGCGTGATAAAAATAAATTGTTTTCATTTTTTAAAACATCAGCAAGTTGAAATCGTTTAATTAATTTTTTAATTTTACTCGACATAATTTTTTATCCCCATTTAATTAAAAATTGAATTTGTTCGAATTTAAATTTTCTAGGAACGAATTGGTAACTACACAACTTTGGTTGAATATTTACAGCTTTCACCATACAACCATAATGGTTGAATCAATTTTGATAAAATAAGATTAACAACTATAAGTTAATTTGCAAACCAAGAATTAAATTTCAAACTACATAAGATTCGAAATCAATTAAAATTTACGAACAAATCGTTTGCAAAATACAAATTTACAATTCTGCTGTAAAACATCAATTGAAATCTCAAAAATTATTTATGATCTGGAGCATATCATATGGTACATTGTACAATATGATATGCAGCTTTTGTATTAGCTTAACAAAAATATGTAAATATGAAGAACTTACTTGTGTACTTCTTAATTTCTCCTCTAATGCACTAAAAGCTAATTGTAAAGCAGTATGTTCATCTCTTAAAATAGCATTTAAACTTTTTAATTCTTCTAAACTACTTTTGAGCATTTGAACTTCAGCTTTTAAACTATTATTTTTTTCAGTCTGTTCTTTAAGGCTAGAAAAAATATAAAAAACTTTTACAATTAATTCTGTTAAGTTTATTTGTACATTATTGTAATAACCTTTCCTCCTTCTCTTTAATTATTCTGTCTTGTTTATCAACACGCTGTGCATTTTTTCCATTCATACGATGAAGCTCTACTAATTCTTCCTGCTGATTAAGAAGTTTCTAAAAGTAAAAATATAATATTGATGATATGCTTACTCATATTATAAATCTTTGAATTAAAGAGACAGACAAACAGAAAATGAAAATTTAAAAATTGAGATTTCGAAGCATTTCACTTTCTTATCAAAAAGGTTTTTTTCTTTTCTTTTTCTTTTTTGTTTTGATATTGGGATTATAATTCATGAGTGAAAGATAGCTCGTTTATAATATATGTAAGTAGATGCATACATATACATACTATCTCCACATTTAGTTTATTTGTATAGTTAGCTATTTGCATATAAATTGAATGCAACATAAAGAGAAAACTATTGATGATGTAAATATTCGCATAATTTTTATCGGCACGTCATCTTAAAATTATTGAATACACACAGTTCTAAGGATGTGCAAAACAAAATAAATTCTAAATATCAAAATGCTTTAAAACTCATACATAATTTATGAAAATGTATAGAACATTTTAAAACTAGACATAGATCAATTAAGACCATTATTAATTAAACTAATGATAAACTAAAATTACCTTTTCTAGTGCTGCTATTTGAAGATTTGTTTTTGAAGATGAACCAGCTGCCCCTAAAATTAAACAATTAAGTGTTCAATATAATAACAAAATAGTTATAAAATACCTTCGGGCATCATTCTTAATTGTTCATTCTCTACAGATATTTTTAGATAATCATTCTTAAGTTGTGATACAGAATCCAATAACCTATTGTCTGAAATATAAAAGTTTGAGTTATTTTTTTTATTGTTGTTTTCTTCTTAATAATACGTACTTTGGCCGATTATTTCTTTATAAGCTGCTGATTGTTTATTTCTTTCTCGAAGTCTTGAAATATTTGCACGTTTCCATTCCATTTTAAAATATTAAATACAAAACTTATATAGTATATTTCTTTTTAATTTATTTAGTACGGATATTTCACCGTCAAAAGATATTTTTACTTGTAAAGTTGTAACTAAAATATAATACAAAATGTCAAAGTCGAGGCAACAATAAATTTTCGAGAATCGAAATAGTAAAAATTATGCATGAAACTCTGACTCTGGTTTTTAATAACGACCAAAACAGAAATTATGCACTTAAAAATTCTCAAATTACAGTCTAAGCTCTATGAAAAATTTTTTTCGAGCACGAACAGTCCAATCTGAGCATATTTTGATTATGAAAAACAAACAGAGACACGGATAATTATAAATCTTCTGATGTGAAAAACTAACACGGACCTATTTTTTGACAGATCTGAATTTGTTCTAAAAATATAAGAAACGAAAAGGCTTAATAAAGACTGTAATCGACAAATTAGTTGAATTGCACGACATTTAGTTAAATTTTAATTCCTGACATTCATTTAATTATTAATTCCATTTGTTTTTTAAAGTTAGGTTGGTCAATCCCCATCTCAACTTTCTGAAAACAATTATTTACAAAAACAACACCAATAAAATGCTTTTACGCTGTCAAATAAATGAAATAACAGATTTGATATCACGCCACAACACCACACCATATTAAAATACGCCACGCCATAAAAAATATTAAATTCTCGTGGCTAATCATAAAATAATGTCACGTGTCAAATTTTGTCAAAAACATAATATTTTTTGGTGGAAAAAGTACGTTCATGAGACTAAGTATGTACATTATTTTGTATAAAAATTAAAATTTAATTCTTTTTTATACAAAATAGGGCCATTAAATAATTGTACACTCAAAAATTACAACTAGTAAAATTTACTTAAAAAAAATATTCATTTTTGAAATGCATCTAACGCTGCGCCTTTTGAATTTAATTTATACTGAAAAATGTTTTGTAGAAATTGTCAAGGAACTTGAGCAGCAAAAAAATAAAAACTAATGGAATAATATTTCGATAATAAAATGATATTAAGCCGGTTGAAGTAATTATTCACAATAGATCATTATTTTGAATAGATTATTATTGTGAATCGGAAATACTGTTCATATTCAGATATAGATGTCGCAATGAATCAAATTTATATTTATAAATATTTCAAGGTATAGTTGTTTACGACAGGTGAATATGAATAATTTTTATTTAAATTTTGTTTTGTTTTTGTTGCAACTAGAAAGTAATTAACTTTATAATTTATATTTGGTTATATGCATTTATTGTAATTAAACAATCACCATATTTAAGTAAAATTCAATTAGCATTTAAAATTTGGTATAAAATCGTAGGCTATGATTTATTTTAATATTGTTATGATTGCAATGACGGAATTAAAGGTTGTCAAACGCATAGCAATAACCGCCTACTTATATAAAATGGGTATGAATTAATGGTTTTCAAATTTTCAAAATATTTTGTAATTTAAAATTAATTAATAAATTACATACATAAATTTGTTAAGAATTGAGAATCTTTAAATTGTGTTAATGTGAAATTTCTAATATACCATATACGCATCTTACCTTCACATTGATTTCCTAATTAAAAATTAAATTTACATAGTAATCTTTCACTCATATGATTAAATTGTTATTGCACTATTCTGCGCACACATTTATAAAAGTACCTGTGCTTAAATTTTGAATATAAATACATACATATGTATCCTGCTATAATCAACCATGATTCTCTTATTTTCTATTAGTACCATTTTTTACCTTTGTGGATATACATATACATATAACTAAATCAACATCATATTCAAATTTGTGCCAACATTCTTAATATTAAATGATAATTGAAGAACTAGTGATACATATCACTACACATAGGTACACATAGGTAGATACATATAGATACGTGGGTTCATAATATACCTTTCAATCATAGATCGGATTAGGTCAAGTTGAACAAAAATTATGGATCTTACTACGTACCTAGATACCTACATATACGTATATAGTCTATAGAGGTAGACATAACAAGATGATAAGAAATAATAGATAAGTGAAGAAATCGCTTTTAGCTGTGTACACAAAATAAAAATCACGATTTTGTTTTTTAAGAGAAAGTTTCATAAAGAACTTATTGTTGTTGCCATTCTTTAAATTCGTCATAACATCAAACAAAACATCACAAAAAAAAATTACAGGTTTTTCAATATAGACAAAACAAAAGGTAAAAAAGGTAATATAAAGATTGTGGTATTATAAATTTTTGGATTCTTTTAGAACACATCAATTGCATTTTTATTACCAGCATACGAGATATTTCGCTATTTGTCAGTTTGGTTGGCAGTTTGCAGTGCGGACTCACCAAAGATATCCGCGGTTACGCGTGTTAATTTGTGTTGGAAGTTGTGTTTGCATATGTAAATATGTACAATATACATGTACATACATATATCAAAATTAAAAGTAATAAACATTCCAGTTTAATTCACCTAATTTAATTAAAAATATGAATTTGTATCTCTTTATTGTAAAGCGTAACGTTTTATAGATTCTTTTTTATTATAATATTCAAAACATTGAAATTTTTTTATTGTATGCAAGTATGTTTAATAAATTTTAATGAAACACTGATGTGCAATACTTTAAAATTGAAAATTTGCGATGAAAGTAAAAAAATAAAAAAAAAAACAGAATAACGTTAATAATTCATAAACAGCGAGCGGGTGTTAGAATTAGGTCGAGTCACGTAAAAGATTGCACGTATAATTTGTATGTTAAAAAAAATGCGTAAATTATTGTATGAATGGTGTATATAAGCATGTGCAGTCCGGAAAAGCAGATACATGAATTAGACATGCATGTAGGTACAACTCTTCATGAGTCATGTAAAGTCGTCATGCCTTTTGATATACAAAATTATATTCGTATGATTTGAATCCAAAATAATATTATTGTAAAAATATTATTATTAAAGTTATAATTCTGAAAATCTTTTAAAGCGAAACTTGAAAGTTTTATACGAAAAATTGTAGGTCATATTAAACTCTTATTACCTTAAATAAACTCTTATACATACACATTCTGCAGAAATTTGTTTTAAGTCGCCTTATTAAATAAGAAATCCCGTTTTTGTAATTATATTTTCCGTTTTTCGATTCGATTTTTTTATTACAATAATGACGAATTCTTAAACCGAATGAGAGACCCTACTATAACTTTAATATTACAGCAATACGGTATTTCTACCCCATTTAGCTTATGCGTTGTAATTGCGGAATTGTGTAATAATGAGTGAACAAGACATGTGATACATAATTAAGCGTTTAATATAAAATTTCCATGCATTATGTAAGTCGCATTTTTTCCTACAATTTTTTCTAAAATTTCTTTAAATTGTGACATTCATCTTAATCAGAATTAGCTTGTAATTGAAATTTTATTGACTGATTTTGTAACCCCCGAAATATGTTTTAATAAACCATAACATTGAATATTTCAGCAAATTAAAAAAAAATAAAATAAAATTTATGAGGAAAATCTGCAACTAAAGGACACAAAGACGGGAAAACTTTGAAAAAAAGAAATTAAATTTAATAGAATTCAAATTATATTAAAAGTTTTGTATAATAAAATTGAAACAGGTAATAATGATAATGATCGCAATAATATAACGAAGGCTAGACTTTTCAAATGATAAACAATAAAATTTTATAATCTTCTTTTATTCTTTCTTATTTTTTACCCTTATAACTTCAAGACAATTGAATTTTTCACCATATATACAAAACTTCAGCTGATTTAAAAATAAAATTTTAAAAATTTAAAAATTGAATAATGCATGAATATATTCGAATATAACAAACTATATGTATAAGTTCGAATATAACAAACTATATGATCAATGATTCTCCAGCTTTTTGTAGCAGTATATTGATCATATCAGGGGGTACCTAACACTAAATTAGTAATGGAAGCAGTAATTCAATGTGAAAATATAATTATTGGACTTGTTAAACTAAAAATGCCCGTAGTATAAAGGATATAAGGACTTTTATAAATAAATAGTAAGAAAATAATTCCGTGCCCCGGATTAAATTAAACGGGGATAGAATAACAAGTTCCGGAGACACTGATTTAAATAAATCTTTTACGTATACTTCAAAAATGTATGTATGTCATGTATTGATTAAAATAATGTAAAAAATTGTATTTGATGCGATTGCGATCAACAGATGCATCAAAAAATATAATAAAAATGAAAATAATAATAATAATAAAAAAAGATCCAAATACGGCAAAATTAAACATAAAAAAAAATTCCAAACAAAAGATGAAATTGAGAGAACAATCAGGATGCGAATGAAGAAATACATTGATTTTGACGCGGCTCATTATTTATGCATATCACCTCAAAACCATTTAATTTTTATTTTTTTTTATCGTTATGTAAAGAAATATAAAATTTAATACGTCTTACATGATTTTGAATGTTAACCAATGGGTATTGTAGTACTATTATAGTCTATTTGTTCATGTTTAACATCATGTTTCTTATATGTATATAATTTTCTGCTTTTATTTTGTAGAATTGCGGATGGACGTTGGTTCTAAAATATTAACATGCTATGGCGAATCGATGCAATTTAAATTTCCAGGATTGATTTGACCCAATGAGAGTGGCAGTCGAATTGTACTACTATAAATGAAACTCATGTAAAATGTGGTATGTCACCGTCTGCATTTGAATGTAATCTGAAAAATTTGTTCGTTAGATCACTATAGGTATATAAATTTTTTTTGTAAATAATTTAATAAACTTTTAGTTGTAGTAGCTCTTAATGTTACTCGCATAATATCTTTTATGTTTAGATGCTTACATTTTATTAAACTATGTAACTGTGAAATTTTTATATAATGACAATGGAAATTCGCACTAAGAAGAAATGACTAAATATGATTTTAGAACGTACCATATGTTTGTCACCTACCTAGTAAATCCAATGACATCAGAAACTGGTTCATGGTGATATACAATAATCATACACCAGCCCTATATGCTCCCCCTTGGAGCGAAGAAGGATAAAAAAAAATATAACAGAATACATATGTAAAATAATGTAAATATGATTAAGTTCATGTTGACAGATCTTAAAACTTAATTCTACATCTGTCAGCGCTAGTTTAAAGAATAGAAAAATTAAAAAGCTGAAAAAAACAACACAAGTTTTAAAAAACGGTTGACAACACTGCATAAATGACAATTAATTTTATTCATAATGCTTTCTGAATTAATATAATTACGTTGATTCTTTTAACCTTACTTTATAATCATAATGTTTCAATTATATTTTTAGGTTATGTCAGTTTTTGATCACTAGCAGTATAAATTTTCACACTGATATTATGTGAGTAAATCTGTCAAAATTCTTTTACGCGAAAATAACTTACTTTGTGCAGTGTTGTCACAAAACTACATTTTCAGATTTATGAAAACTCTGCCAACATGAACTTAATCTATATTTATAAAGTACAATTTAGCATTTGATTTCTAAATTTACGTAATTTGCATAATGCTCAATAATCTGTAACTGTCATTATGTCATTATCATTACAAATAAAATTAGCTAAATGAAAGTTTGTTATGACGTATAGATTAAATTATAATAAGTTGAAAGCGTCATTAGCGTTGAACATGTATTTGACATATTATGTGTAATATTGAAAATTAAGGCAGAATTTAGATTAAATCAATGAAAAATTGAATATCAACTACAATAAATACAATTAAGGAGTGCCAATGTATTGATTAAAGTAACTTGTTAACAAAAGAATTAAAAAAAAATCCAATTTTTTATCAAACGATATAACGTACGTAACGTAACATACATGTAACTTTGTTTCATATTATTTTTGGTTTTCTTGCAATTTAAATTGCGGTATATATTTGCCTTATTATACTTATTTTATTATTTCATATATCTTTTAATTCAAAATCAGTTAAGATAAAGATCTCTTATAAAAAAAATATTCTTGTATTTTGGTTTTTTTAATCTTTTATACCAAGATTTTAATTTTACTTGTATATTTGCATCATTATTAAATTGATTGTAAAACATAGATAGGAGAAAAAAATTTATAGTTGACCCTTTATTGAAGTACCTACATAATATTTTATATGTACATATACTCATCTAAATGTGTGTCTATAGAGATTAGAGGCGAAAAATAGCTCAATAAAATAATAATAATAAAAGTATATAGAAAGTGCAATTTTAATAAAATGCGCAAAGTAAAAATCCGCCTGTTTATGGCATGAAAGTAAAATTTAAATAAATTTTTATAAGGAAAAAATTCAAAATACATACATACATATGTACGTATTGTGTGGTGTATGCATGGAAAGTATGAATGTGAAATAATATTGTTTTTATGTAAAATGTACCCATGTTATAATATTGGATAAACAATTAATACACAATGCCAATATAATATCAATTACATTGAAAATTTCTAGGTTATTTATCTTGAAATAAAAGTGAATCTATAAAAATTTCATAGATAGTTTTTTTTATTACATTATAAATATGGTTGTAAAGATAATGCCGATGATCTGTCATTGATATGCCTCAAACACTTCAACATTCCAGCAATTTTTACGATGAAACATACTTATTATACACAAATTATTAACTGTTAGGAATATTTTTTACGAATACACACATATGTATGTATTTAAATTTACACCAATGAATAGTGAATACAACCTGTATATACATACACATACATACATACTTATATTAATGTATAATTATTAAAAATTATAATTGAAATTTTAATTATTATTATCTTTAGTATAACAATTATTTTATAGGCATTTGATTTTAATCATATACAATAAAAGTTTGTACTTAAAATTTTGAACACATTGAAATCTAAAACTCAAATGTATAGAAAATTAAAGTTATTAAAAGCTGTTTAAATAGTCATGCTATAATCGGAGCGTTGAATTAGTTTTCAGTATGCTCTGGAGCAGTGTGGTGCTTTCTTGAGGGGCTAAGCGAATTAGACAGATGCAACCGGCTCACATTATTCTGGGTGTCTGAACTTTTGGGCGTAGAAGGCAATGAGGAGAACGATGAAATGGCGAGGGTTGGAACTAACACACCTCTTCTTGGCCCAGAGCCCTTCTGCAAAATCGAGCCTACGGTCCGTAAAGAATTAAGAAAGGAAGTGTGGAGACGGCATGGTTAGCGCTGGAGATGCCTTCCGGGGCTTCGGCAGACCAGGGAGCTTCTGGGAGACTACGATCGAGGTGCCTTGCGAAGATCACAGATTTTGGCAAGAACCAGTCTCATCAATGTCTTTTGAAGCATTGCAAGCTTAGATAGTGAGCGCATGAGGAGTATTTTGCGGAGAGAATAAGGAGAATTCAGAGGACTTTTTGGGAAATTGTGGAGCTTTCCGCCGCTGGAGAAGGGAAATACTGGGAAACTGTGCAATTATTACAACGGAGCTGCGATATGCAGAACCTTTCGCTAGTTACTCAAATTCATTAGAAGCTGCCCTGCAGAACCCTCTCGAGATTCACCCCTGATGAATATTTGAATTTAACTGGTTTTTAATGTTATCCATTTACGGTAATATTATTAAGCGTATGATTCTGATTCTCGCAATTTTTCCGTTATTATGTGTCAGTTTTTGCGTTTTATATGTTTAGGAAAATCCTGAAAGCAAAGTATATTTTTTGTGTTGTACAAATGAATGTTAATTTAATATAATATACGCAGCACTTAACTATTTTAATAAATTTTAAACTCAGAACTCCCCGATAATAAGTTCAACTGCGAAAATAATGCATTTTTGCCACCGAATATTAATAAAATCGACACAAATTTATTTACACATAAATTACGCATATGAATGTTTTTAAATTAACATTTTAAATTTTTACAAATCTACAATATTTATATGTTAAATAACCGCAAATATAGCTAGTATTCTTATTACATTTTATTATTATTATATAACGCATAATGTACTTTAAACCTGTCAAAGATAATTCACTGTACTCTTTCACAATATTACATACTTATGTACTTAGGTACATAATACGAGTATGTATTATTATTGGAATTGTTTTCTTGAACTGATTTGGTATGCTAGCTTGTACTGCAAACTTAAAAATTCAACATTACTGTATGAAAATGAAAGAAAAAGGCAACAAAAAACAAATTGTTCGGGAAGGTCAATAAATGTTTCCAGGGTTATCAAATGAAGTGTAAATTTTCAAGTGACCTTTTTTTCTCATAAGATTTTTTTTTTTTGTTTCATTTTATATATTGCATTTATTTGTTTTCAATATTATGTAGGTTTTAAATTTCAATTTTATATACATATGTACATACATATTTACATAATGTTGGTATACTTACCAGATTAAACACCCGTAGAGCACTTGTTAATTACGCTTTGTTTTCCTTAAAATACAAACAAAAAAATTTATACTTTATTGATCTGCATAAAATTTTTTACCAATAATTTTTTATATTTTTTTATTAGTAACATTAATTAATTGATATATTTTGCAAAGATATACAAAATTATTCTTTGGTGTTTTTTATTTTGAAATGACTAATTTATTACAGTTGGTGGTAAAAGGCTAAATTGATAGTTGAACGAGTTATAAAAAAAAAATTTGTGGTTATACCTTTAACAATTATTGTAAGTTTTATACAGGACAATTTATGTATCTATATCGATTAGCACAATAGCAGTAATAAATAAAGAATAATATGTGCTCTTCTTCTCTTGCTTGTCCGTCTCCGGACGTTAGCAATCATATGCATGACACTTAACAGCTTGCAGCAACAGAATCAGATTTCCAACTTTTGCTACATCAGGAAAATTTTTAATACTACGCAATCAAGTCATCTACTCTTCTGCCTTCGATCTTTCCCTGAATGTTGATTAGTTGGAGTAGATCATATTTAGGATTGTGTATCGCATGGCCAAAGTTAACAATTTTCTGCGTTTTATACTCTGGAAAAGTTCCCTAATCGTATTCATTCTTCTGAAAGTTGCTTCGTTAGTTATGTGATCTACAAAAGATATTCTCAACATTCTTCGGAATGTGCACATTTGAAATGCCTCAAGTTTATTTATATCTCTAATTTTTAATGTTCATGTTTCTACGCCATATAACAGTATTGAGCAAATGTGCTACAGAATTGATTTTAGTAGTATAGGTATGTATGTACTAACTAATCCATTTTTAAACTGTTACACCCAGTTACACATTATACATAGTATTACGTTAACGTCTCAAATAATTTATAAAAAGAATAAATATCCCTTAGATAACTTATTCTTTAATGTCCTTATGGGTAATATATAATTTAAAATTAGCTTTCTCATAACAGTATATCACTGCGTCTGGTGTAGTGTAGTGATGAATATAATATGATATTATCATGTATTACAACTTTCATGTATTACAACTATCGAGTATATATGAGGCCAAATTAAACCTTAACCAAACTTGACAACCGAATTGTACCAAACACCACTCTTTATACTACACTCACCCCGAATTGAATATGAACAAAATTTGAATATATTCAAAAAAAAAATTTAGTATACATACCACAATATTATAAATTGCTGTCAATTCAAAATTGGAATTATAAAAAAAAAATTTTGAATTTCAATCAAAGTAGCATTACGGAATTAGAAAATTATAGAAATAATTGGAATTACTCATATTAAACTTTAAAATGAGCAACATAAAATTAATGGATCAATGTGAGAAAAAAATTTTTCAGGCAGTAAATTTAGTAGCAAACTAGTTACAATTAAATACGAATATTGCAGCTGGATTAGAGAAATATTAAATAATTATATAACTGGATTAGCAGAAGGTTATGCAGTAATGAGAATTATAAAAGAATTCCACCAATCCTCCCAAAGCTGTTCAACGACTGGATCCGAGCTAGGTGGATACAGATGCTACGATGGATAGGAATTTCACGTACATATATAAGGTAAGTCCAGTCAAATTTTCAAATTTTCATAAAAAAAAAATTGTATGATAAATGATGTATTAGTTCTGGGCTTCTTTTTTCTTGTCTTATATTAATATTGCACAAAAAATGTAAATAACTCACGATCGATTAACGTGAACAAAGGGAAAAATTTTCAATTTTCGTAAATAGAATTCAAATAGAAACCCAGCCATCTTTTAATTATCTCAACGATAATCAAATCATCCATTGCTTTGACTTCTAATAGCTTTTTAACAATGTTAGTAAAAATATAAAATCTAAGAAGCATCTTTTTTTTTTCCTCCACGGGGACTTAGGCCCCTAGGCCTCACTCATGTCTACCCATAGCATCTTTTTTGATTAAGAAGTATATGTATCTTAGTTGAATCTTTAAAATTTTATTAAATATTGCAATATAAACGTAATATTTAATTAATATGGGAGCATGTTCTAAAATATTTGCTAATTGTAAAAAATTATAAGTTGGTAAGTTGAAGTGCAGTATACTAGATATGCATGTATGTATATATGTATGTATAATTTACTATTTCCGATAATCGCTTCGAAATCCATTTAAATTTTATAATATAAATAAAATAGTCAATCAAATGACAAAAAAAAAAAAAATAAAATTATCTTTAAAAATCAAAATAGAACAAAGGAGAATTTTATGCAAATTTTCTTAATTAAATTGCATTTTTATATTATTTTCGTAAATTAATTGTTAATTGATTATTTATTATTTTATTGTTTAGGCATTAAATTTCATACAGAATGAAAATTTATAAAATTACAATTATCTCAGCATTTTGCAATAAATTGGAATTTTCTTCTATTATTTTGTTATATTGTATTAGAATTGTTCAGAATTCTTAGTCATTTGTATAGATTTAGAACGTTTCTAAATTAATATTGTGGGTTCATGTTCATTTATTGTCTTTTTGTTGTTCTCCTGACATTGGAATAGTTGTAATTTAATGTACGCGATACACCTGAATTTAAAATTGAAAAATTTGTGTATGGTTTATCATTGTTGCACGTTAAAAAATTTTCTACATTCTTTTAAAAAATGTTCGCTTTTGTGTTAAAATCATTGACTGCCTTAAAATTAATGGCGTTCAGCGAAGAATTTTAGGTCATTTTTTTAAGTAAATTTGCTATTTTACTTGTCTAAATATTATTTTAAATATTTTTGTTTATGTAGAATTTTATTTAAGATTTTAAAAATTTATAAAAATATGAAAGTGTGTTTATTCCTATAGCTTCCAACATAATTGTAAAATTAAAAATTATTCTTTTAATTGCTTTTCTGCGTGGGATTGTTTCAGCATTGTGCACATACAAATTATTTTAAAATTAATAATTATGTGTATGGTACGTATGTGCTTAATAAGAGGTTTTGAGTTTATATTGTAGCATTTATAATTTTAGTTTTTAGTAAAATGTTCAATACTTCCTTCACAAATTAATTCAAATTATAATTTGGAGTCTTTTATGAAAATTTCCGAACCCCTTTATGCCGGAAAGAAATAAATTTTTTAGCATAATAATTTTTAGTTTCATGCGAGGAGATCAAATTTTTTAAGATTGTCTAAAATTGAAATATTAAATTTTATTTATAAAAATTAACTTTTAGCAATTTTAATTAAAAACTATCGAAAAACAAAAAGTTGAAATGTTTATACTGATTTTATTAATAATATTGAATTAAAATTTTATAACAAACCTAAAGCCGAATAGTGTATAGTGCAAAAATCTGAGAAATCTAAATGTAGTTGTAGAAAAACTCAATAAGAGCACTAAAATATACAGTCGAATAATAAAGAAAATCAGTTAAAATTTTATATTTAGGTTAGGTTAGATTGTGGCGGCCCGCCGAAGAGTACACATAGGACAACTAGGCTCGTTGTGGTACCACTGGATCTCTCCCTTTCCGCATCTCATTCGAACAAGCCGGAACTCCTCAAAAATCGGCTCAAACCTCTAATATTTACATCCGCAGCGCGTACGAAGAAATAAGATCCAAGAAATCTCTGACCAGAGCCGGACATGAGCATAGAAGGAAAATTTTTTATAGCAAAAATAATCATTGTAAACAAAACTACTGCACAAAATAATGGTAAATATTCCAAAAACGAGTAAGAGTTCGCAGTGTCCCCTTATATAACATCATCATTCTATTTTAAATAACATAAAATGTGTTCGCTAGAATAGATTAAATTACATACATATCTTCTTCTGCCACAGCATTCTTTTGCCAATATTGCCATGGTACAAAATTAACCTCACTACTTTCAATTCATTTTTTTTTTATAGTTCATACGATCACAATATATAATTTGTTATACACATAAAATACTACTATGGCAATGAAATACTTTAAGATTTATTGTAAATAATTATCATTTAAAATTACACATTTAATATTAAATGTTATTTTGCATAAATTAAAAAAAATATCAATATATTTCTTATATCACAATGATTTTAGATTGCTATTTGTTTATAAAATATACTAACATATTAAAAGTATAACAATTACAGTTTAAGGTTTTGTGTCAAAGTTAAATAGAAATTGAGATTTATTGCATCAATTCATACACACATACTTCTATTATTTATTTTATTAAAAATATGCAATTGATTTTTTAAATCGTACAAAAGTTTCATAGGTGCGGGATCTTTTTAAAATTATATATACTAGAAATAGCCTGAAGTAAATTTAAATAGCTTATTATTATATTTTCATTTCGTTAATAATGTGAAACAATAAATAAAGTGTGAAAGTCTATTATTTGAAATATCAATACGAACTTGTGAAATATTTAATTATTTGCCTATAAGGACATAATATATAATTTCTTAATAATTCGTATAATAAAATTTATAGTTCAAGTTAATTTTGTGATTATTAGAAATAGTTATAAAATATACGTAGATATATGTATGTATATCACATTCGTTGTTCCTTTGATTAATAACTAAAACATGCAATTAAAAACGGCAACTTATTTAATAATAATAATGTTCGGTAATCTTAGATCTCGAGTATGAAAATTAATGTATCAACATACTTTGATTTAATTAATTAATTTTATAATAAATTTAATTATGGTCTTTTAATACACAAACTAACTATGTCTAGTGTAAAGATCAAAAAATTCTAAAGATCAATATACCCTACACCTTCGTGAAGGTTGGAATGGGGTTTGTAACCACTTGAAGGAGTCATCTGCGGTATGGACATATACTTCTATATATGTATATATTCTTGCTCAGCGTAAAATTCTGCATTGATTTAGACATGTCCGTCCGTCCGTCCCTCCAATCGCACAATTACTCAAAAACGAATAATACGATCGACACCAAACTTTCACAAGTTGTTTCTTTTGTGCCAAAAACGAACCCTATTGTAATTGGACAAATTCGGACAAAGAGCTTATTTCAAATATTTCGAAAATTAATAAAGCTGTAAATATGAAATTTTGTATACGTGTGTCATATAGAATTACATTCTATATACATATGCTAATTTTAATGGAATCGCTGCACTGATTCGGGTAGCTGCCATACAACTCGAAAAGCTAATTTTAAATATTCGAAAGAGTAATAAAGTTAGGTTCATGAGATTGGGCAGTCATTGAAGATCAGACATATTCGTGAAATTAAAGGATTGTTTGATAGATTAGAGTTACTGCCATACAACCATGAAAGTTAATTTCAAATATTTGAAAAACAAGTTTTTGTACTTAGATTGTCAAGGTGTAGGGTATAATTCCACCGTCGGTCTAAACCGACTGAGACGTTTTTACTCGCTGATATGCTATACTGTCAACAATATTTTTAAAGTTCAAGTATTTGTGGGTCCGATGAATAATTCTTTTAGATTATACAAAGCTCAGTAGCGATATAATTTTCAGAAATTAACTCCTATCAACTCATTTAAGTAATTAGTATGATTCAGACCGTAATTTTCTTTCATACGGGAAACAGCATCAAATTTGACGAGTATTTGCTTATAAACTCTATTTCAAAAAAAAATTATTTATTTTTACGCATACAAATACCTTGGGACGAAATTTTTATGCACAAACAAGCACATTGCATGTACACATTTATTATCATGAAAATTAGAAATTTCAAATTTGGTATTACGAACACGTGTAGTTAAAATTCTAATAGTTTTTTGTTGAGACTTTTTAAAACAAAAAAAATTGAATATTTACTAACAATTTTAAAAAAAAAATTTTGTTTTTTCCGAATTTTAATGTTTTATTATTTTTTTCTTCTATTTGATAATGCTTGCGTTTTGGTAGCTAATAAATAAAAACAGTCAAAATATTAATAAAAGAAAAGGCTTTCAATTTTACTAAAATTAATAATATTATTGTTGTTCTTATAACATACATATGTACATGCATTTATGTATCCTCCTCATGTTAATCTTCAGACAACACCGCGTGAAATAACCATGATTCTTTTTTTTTACAATTTCAAATTTGTGTTGTTATATTACAATATTGTGTATATTGTAAATAAAGTGTACTATACATATAGATGGAATATAGGGTAACAGACTAAATTTCAAGCATAATTCATGAACAGATGTTTAATTCAAAAATATGCACACGTAAGTTCTTTATGTATGTAACTATAGAGCAAATGGACAACGTACAAGCTATTATAGAACGAATCTCGGGTAAGAAAAATTGGAAAAAATATTTTCTCTCCGGAGTTGACTCAAACTAGTGACGGACTGCTTTGTGGAATAGGGTTTTAGTAACTGATCCACAGAGGATTAAAGAAATTATCGGAAGTTTTCCTAACTGCAGCAGTATTTACTTTTGACCATATCTCTCTTTCCTAATGTAAAATCTACGTAGAACTTCGAAACTCGTCTGAGTTTAATAAATAAATTAAAACGATTTACCTAAAAATTTGCTCGAATGCGGTCGTTCACATTTTGTGTTACCTTATAAATAAAAAATGTGCATTTAAAAATCATAATACAACTTTAGCATTTTAAATGAAGATATAAAAAAAGGAGAAAGAAAAAAGTAGAAAACGGAGAAAAAAAAACCGATAATCATCACGAACATGACTTAAAGCACATGTAAAGAATTTTTAAAGAAGTTAAAACGACAATTTTTTTGGTTAAAAATCACACATCTTCAACAAAACAACATGGTTTTGTCATTGTTATGTTTTATGTTTACATAAAATATGTTGTAAGATGCGTTACGTTGCATGCAACAGGTAGTTTAGGCTTTTTCCATTGAAACTTAAAATATTAATTTGAAAGCAAATCGGTAAGAACGAAATTCTTTTTTTTTTTTTATTATTTTTTCAATTTACCTACATCATTGGTTCCAAAAGTAATACGATAACAAGGTAAAATCATTTCTTTTTGTTTTCGTTATTAGCCCATAATCCATATAGACAAGAAGCGAAAGAAGGCAAAAAAATTTAAAGCAATACTCCCTTTTTATTAAAGTATTACGGTCGCATTTTAAAAGACTCTGTTGTTTTACAATTCGGTCTATTACAATAAATTTAAAACTCAATTTTATGAAAAAAACTTGCCGTGAAGATGTAGTAATAGTTTAACTGTTTGAAATTTCATTAGTTTTAAGCATGTTTTTGGCTTTTCGTTTTGAAATGTGTATATAACCCCATCTATACCACAGCTTTTGTATATTTGGGAGCAATTGCAAGGGGTTGTAAATTTGTACTACAGTTTTATTCCAGTAGACGACTTAATATTGTTGTTATATATGGAAAATAAACTCCAGAATCTTCAATATTTAAATTTGTAGATCAGTTTAACTCTCCTCTAAGAATATAACAAAAATTTCCGTACAATTATAAATTTTCATTATTTAGCCACTCCCGTGTAACTAGTCCAACTTTTTAAAAGTTTTTCGATCATCTTCAAAGCTGGAGTTGCCAAACAATCTTCAAAAGTTTACTTGTAAAAAAATTAGGTTATGAAGCAATGAAACTTTTAAATTACAAAATAATTTTATTTTTAGATTTGAAAATTTGTAATAATTGTAGAATTCTTTTGTGTCAACAACAAATCACATTAAAATTAAATACACAAGTGATTACTTACAATATTTTTTATAAAAATTTTTTATATAAAAACAAAAATATTACAAAAAGTGTTGAATTTTTAAGTGCATTATTGAATTATAACTTAAAAATTAAATTTTGTTGTCTTTTTTTCGAATAAGTATACACTTTAAGATTAAGCATTTTATTTTAGTTTGTCACTTATTTTTGACAGAACCATTAAAGTTTCTATTGAAAATTTGAAATATTTTGTTAGAAATAAAACACGATTTCAGAAATAACTAACAAAATTATGGTAAGGCAAAGTAGTTATTGGGCTAAGAATGTTAAAGTAAATATAGTTACTATTAAAAAAAATCGAATATAAAATAAATCTTCTATTTAATATAGAATATTAAAGCATTGGTTATAAGTGAAAAAGTGTTGAATCAAAAATTTTATAATTATGTGAAAAATAAAATTATTAAATTTTGTCACATATTTTTCTCACGTTTCTTTATTGTTCTTTTATAAATAAGGTATTTATAGGTATTTTTATTATATTAAAGGTATTTTTATTAAAATTCAATGTTTAGGTATTTTGTGAAGTCAACCAACAATGAATATTTCACTATAAATAACAGTCAACGTATCGTTTTAATATTTTCAATTGATTCTAGTAAAATTATAATAGGTTACAATTGATTTCCAAATTAAATATCAAATAAATACTTGAAGAATGACAACTATTTTTTACTTTAATATTTCATGAATTTTATTTTGCTATACAATAATAAATATTGCAATTAAATTTTTTCTGGTAAATGCAAAATTTATTTATGTAAAAATTAAAGCAAAAGCAAGTAAACGCGTTTCAGTTGATCTAAACCATATGAATTATATCCTGCAATCTGACGATCTGTATTATTACCCGCACATCTTAAACAATTCTATAAAAACTGCAGGCATATTTAAAAATCTATATAATTGGACACATCACTGCCAAATTTCATGCGGCTAGCTTTATAATATTTTCGAATAACTTTTGCAGTCCAATCATTTTAATAAAATTTCAAGAATATGTGTAAAATGTAATTGGACATATGTTTACAAAATTTCATATTAATATCTATGTATATTAATTTTTGAAATATTTATAATAAAATCTTTGAGTTGTATGCAACTACTCGAACTCATTCTCCAAATCGGTCCAATTTTATTAAGGCCCGTCCTTGGAAGAAACGAAACAATTTATAAAAGTTTGGTAAAATTGTCTTTATTCATTTTTAAGTTATCGTTGAATTGGACTGACAGCCGGGCATGATTAAATCAACGCAGAATTTTTCAATGACAAAGAACACAATGAACAAGAATGTCCATACCGCAGAGGACTCTTTCAAGTGCTCAAAACTCCATATCAAAATCAATTACACAAACACAAAATTATTAAACTTTTAATTTACAATTATAATTGAAATTGTCCATGATATTCCAGTTAATATACCTTGTAATACAAGTTGATTAAATTTACATTAAAGTAATGCATTTAAGAATTAATTTAAAATCAAAGGTTATTTTTAAGTTCCAAACATAGAATCGATTCAATTTTCACAATTTTGAAATACATAAATGATTGAAAATTAGAAAATATTGATGTTCAGTGTACAAAACATTTTTTGTTTTGGACCTATCAAATATTCTCGCATATTATTCGATTATCTGGATTGGCCTTCCGAGCTGCAAAAGTAGCTTGTGAAAATAACTAAGGATATTTCGAAATAAATGGAAATTTTCAATTTTTCCGTGTTTTTTTTAAAAACTGAAAAAAATAAACTCTTAGAGAATCGGTAATATTTTTGAAACCAAGTTTCTGTGTTTTAAAAAAATTTTAATCAACTAAAAATTTTCAAAGAACTGTTTAATCAATTAAAAATTAATCTAAATGTAAATTTTTAACAGAATATTTTAGCACACTAATTATTAAGTTCTATTAGACTGCCAGTGCAGTTCATTATTCCACAAAATTTAAATTTTAAATATTCTTAATATAGTGAATATTGCGTGCTTAGTAAAATTACTGATATGCAAATATTAATTATTGTGAACCTTTTATTTACTTATTGAATTATAATTATATTAATTTATCAGACAATTAATTGCTATTATAAGCTTTACGAAAACCACTTAATTCTAAGTTAAAGAATTCCACATAAATTTCTTTTTATACTCGTACGAACGTATGTTCGAATTGTATACTAAATTTGCCTTACCATTTGTAATGCTAAGAAATAACGGTTTAGATACAGACTCAAGTATATGTTTTTGGTCAGCGTCAAATTCTGAGTTGGACAAGATCGGGGTACCGGTTTGCTGTCGTACAACTTCAAAATTTATTTGGCTCTATCTCAGAAACTATAAAAGCTGTAATATTGCTATTTTACACAAGCGAATATATTAGTAGGGCCGATGTGCTTGATAAAATTCGTTAAAATTTCTTGGCTCTTTCGGGTAGCTGCCGTACAACTTCAATAGTAGTTTGGCACACACAGTATTTTGAAAAACACAGTAGTGAAATTTTGCATAAATTAATATGGTAATACGGCAATTTAAAGTCATATTCTGTCATACTGACATAGTCAGTTATGGCATATTTATTCGCACATAGCATAACAAATTCGTACTTGTATCACAGAGTTGACAAGGTCAACTCTATTTTTTCTCGTTTTTTTAATAAAATTAAAGCAAGATACCATATCATTAGATAGCCGACCATACATTATTTTAATATTTAATATATTTTATTTATTTTAAACTTTAAAATAGAAAACTTAACAAAGAAACTTGTTTTTCAAAATTATTATTGTAACAACTTGTCATAATAAATAAAATGATTATAGAAAAATTATAATCATGACCAGAAATCTAAACCGATTAAAAATCAATACATATTTAAAAATTAACTCCCGGCATATATAGCTGTAGGTGATAAAAATTATTCACGAAATTGATTTGAACAATAAGTGCATTGATATGCATAATATAATCATACTGACATACATTTTGTAATGACATTATTTATGTATGTATTAAATGAATAAATTAGATATGCACGTCACACGTGTGTGTACAAAATATTTTTTTATATTTGAGAACTAAATAAACAAAAAGTGAATTTAATTTAAATAATTACGCATACTAATTAATTTATTATTATAATTTATAATAAAAATTAATATATATAAAAAATTAAAAATTCTTTAGAAAGATTAACAAAGAACAAAAAATAACAATAGAAAATATGAGGTTAATTATTAGTATATTACCAAAATTCTAATTAAATACGGGGCTAAACATAATACAGGAAGACATTTAAAAGATTTATTTATGGTAAAAAGTGCGGGTCCTATAGAACAAGTAATACAGTCAACAACTTACATTTTAAATATTTTTCTAACATTTTGTATATAATTAAAAAATCAATTCTAATACAATTAATTGAGAAAAACTTTAGAACTTCTCAATTAACCACAAGGCTTGACAAAATGTATTTAGTAGGGTTATTATGGTTCGCAAAGCGAATATGTACTCGTAGCCAGAGTCGCCTAATCGTGGAAAATTTCCCATTTGTAGGAAATGTTGAAGCCTTAAAGTAAAAAACATATGATTTGGAAAGGAAAAAAAGGGGAAATTTTTGAACTAGATATGTGACAAATTTAACGAAAAGAATTGGGAACACCGCTTGAAGTGAATTTTTTTTTCGAATATTCGCCGAAATGATATGATAACACCTGAATTTGCCAGGAAAAAATTGTGAGAATGCGAAGATATATAAGCTGGGTCAGTATAATTGATTTTTCATTGGAGATCACAGAGTGTTTAACTCCAAAGCAAAATTCGCCCACATTACCTTCAATATATTTTTTTACTGAATCCGAACTTAACTCCCCCAAGATGTACTTCCGGATCGCTTTCAATTAATTCTACTAATTTTGCGAACTGCTGCCGACTTGTTTTTTTTTAACTAAAAATTTCTGATTTAGTGTATTATGTACATATGTATATATATTAATTTTATTCGCTTCGCCATAATATAATTTAGGCGAATTCGAGAATAATAACACTCGCTTCGCGAACCATGATAACACCATTATATTTAAGCTTCGATTTCTAACCAAATTTTAGATATTTTGTTAAATTTTGAAAACCAAAAATCTTCAATCGAAAATAAATATTTAAATTTTATTTTTTCTTCCTTTTCATTCCTATAGGGCTTCTACATATCCTCGCAAATTCTCTCTATATTTTGCGCTATTCTTTTCACTTCGGATCTCGTCTTGCCATGGCGCGCTCCCATTTTGCCCTGACGGTTCTTATCCAAGTTGTTCTTCGTTTACCAATACTTCTTTTTCTTTGTGAATTCCACTCAAGAGCCTGGCGCGCCAATGATGGTATTTACCGTCTCAGAATGTGGCCTATCCATCTCCGTTTTCTTCTCTTATCTGGGCTTAGACTTGTTCTTGCTTTGGTATTACCCATAATTCTTCCATAACAATTCCATAATATTGAAATTTAGTAAAACAATATATCTAATTCTACAATCCAGCAATTATTACCATATTTTTTGCCTTCTAATAAAATACGATTGTTAAAATTGAGCATGAGATTTTTATTTCTTCATCTTCATCTTATACACCTTAACATTCATTCCCAACCCTATAACAAATAAAATTTTATATTTATTTTAATTAAATTAATTTTTCTTTTCTCTATTTCTTCTTCCTTACAAAAATAAGTTTTTAATTAGTTAAATTTGTAATCAATTAATCATAGATTGTTGTAATACCATGGAAACTTGATTTTAATAATGTGAAAACTTAAAGGAATTTAAAAGGAAAAGAAAAATTTTTTCTTGAATCTCAATAGATTAAATTGCTTATTTATATAAAAGGGGGAAAAAAAAGAGATTCACTTGGGAAAATTGCAACTACTGTGAGGAATTCTGTTATAAAATTGTACGTAAAACGTTAGGTAGTTTTTAAATTTTAATTATTTTTTATATATGTAAGTACATGAAATAACTAGATTGCAATTAAAATTAAAAAAAAATCTAATTAATTTATATACCGTTATATAAAAATTGTATTATCATTGATATTTATTTTATATATTTTAAGAAAAGTGTTAAAGTTGCTCCAAAAAAGGCACATAATATACAATTTAATTAAAAAAATTTCAAAAATGATTAAACAGTTATAAGAACTCGGACAGGAATACTTTTAGGAGGTTTATTGATTCACGCTGTTTGAGTATTGAAAATATGACATCAATAGTGTCTCAGTTAGGATCCTGAAAACCTTTGTAACGATTGCTAACCTTGGAAAACTAAATATTTTTTTAGAAAACAAAAAAGTAAAAGGGAATTAAGGAGTTTAGTTGCAAATGTGTGTCTAAACCATCTTAATCGCATTTTAGTTCCAATTTTTGTCTTTTTATTTGCATAGTTTCAGGAGGAATAAAAAAATGAATAGAAAAATTATTATTTTAGCATCAACTTCAGCAAATATCATGTAACCAAATGGTTTTTATATTGAAATTTTCATGGTGGTAAATCAAGATTTTAGTTTAGTTTCCATTTTAATGCAGTTGAGGTGTCTCGAAAGTAAATTAATTTAAATACTCTGTTAAGTAAATTAATTTAAATACTGTTTTAAACATACAATATAATTAATGGTTTAGTTAATTAAAGATGAAACATTCAATAATTAAGAATTAATACAAATTATTATTTTAATAGTTTCACATCTTCATATTTTCAATAACACATAATAATATTATTATAATAAACTCTCTTAATATTTTAATTATGTAAAAATTAATTAAATAAAGTTGGGTCAAACCAGTGGCTTGTAAAGTAGCACTTTTCTCTTCAACAATTGAAGAGAAAAGCTCTTACGACATTATTAAATATTGTATAATATCTTATAATAAATTATTATAATATTACGGCATTATAAAAGTTACTTTTATTCATATATTAAAATATTTCAAAGATTGCATACATTTCGGATGAGACAAGAAAAAAATGTAATAAACGTTAACATAATGTTCGAACTAAAGGGTTAATTACATTTATTGGAATTTGAAAAATTTACAGTTACACTTTGGGAAATATAAGATCTCGACATATAAAATTTTAATCGTGACAACTTGATACGATGATAACTTAAACTGTTCTAACAAACCACTATTTTTCTGTGTTTGTAAAATTTCAAAAATGGTTATGGTTTTTTTAAAATAAAAAGTCAAGAAATATCATTTTTGTAGGAGTATAACTTCTAGACTGGAGGAGATATGGAAAAATTTTCTTTTACCGAAATAAGGTTCTAGTAAAAACCAATTTACTTACGAAATTTCAGTTTTCTATCTTCAAGGTTTCAGAAGTTTTATAAACAGACAAACAAATGGACGGACGGGCATAAAGTGAAAGAGTGAGAGTGAAATTAAAAGCATTTTTTTTCAAAATTTTTTTTGGAAAAGTGCTAATATTATACTTAAAGGCAAATTTCATATAACTGAAAGCTATCACTCTACAAAAATTAATTTGTTCAACTGCAAATTCTCTCATTTAAAATCAAGACAGCGAAATATAAAATTATGTAATTTGTATAACAATAAATTGAGCGAAAATATCAAAACAAGCCATATATGTATTCTGTTAATAAAATTTCATGATTTTGACTTCATATCACATAATTTATAATTAATTTTGTTTTTCTTTGTAAAAACGTGCTAGCTTCATGCACCTATAATATAATAATCATCATTATTATGATACGGGCAATTGATTTTAAAAATTAATGGCGACTAACATAACTCATTCATCAAAATTTTGTTTTTGTTACAAATTAATATTATAATTTCCTCTTAAATAACAAATTATAATTCGTTAAACATGATGTGTAAAATTATAATTAAATACTTTGCTCTTAACACAGGGAAAAAAAAATGCGAAAAATGTGAAAATAATTCACCTGAAAAAATAATATCAAGTTATAATTTCCCACTTTGACAGTTTTTTTCAAAAATTAAGTTACTCTTTATTAGCGTAACTAAAGCTTAAATAAACATTTTAATATATTTATATTTAAACTTACAGAAAATGTTAATAAATAACATTAAAAATATTAACAGAAGTATTAAGTTATTAACTGGTTTTTCATTGCATACCTATATAATTTAAATAAACTCGTTAATAAATTTATTTTTTTTCAGTCTTTTCATCTTAATAATAGTATAGTATAATGATTATAAATTATGGAAACAGTTTAGCGTAAGCATAAAATTGGAAAATGCTTTTATTAATTAAAACGATTTATTTAATATATTGATTAATGGGAAATAGTTATTGCGGTTCGTTGACCTGCTGTTTTTTTTTAATATTTTATACCTAATTAGTAAAAGTTATTAAATCGGGGAAATGAGGAATATATATTTTTTTTTTGTTTAGTCTTTGTAAAATAATACAACCGTGTGAGTATATTTTGAAATAGTAAAATCACATTGTTTCAAGTTATTATTAAAAAATTTTTAAATTCCTGATCAGAATATCGGATGTAATAGATCTAAAAGATTTCAAAAATGTGTGACAACTATTCATATTTTTTTTATTACATTTCCAAGAAAATTTCAAAATAATGTGCTTATAACATTCACTATAATAATTATTCTATCCGTCAGTCCTCATCTCTAAAATTTTACTCCTCACAAATTTATCTAGGACATTTATTTTTCTAGAAGAAAATCCTTAATATCCCATTCCCACACTAAAAGTTATTGCCAGTCGAAGATCCCTTAAAATGAAAAAATTATCTTCGAAATCATTTGTGATTTTAATTAATTTGTTCTTAAGCTTTGAACATCGTTTTTCTCCCAGACGGAAAAATGTACGAGTCTGTAAATAACAATTTTTTAGATAATATAACGAATTGCACATACATATATCGTTAAATGAACTTTATTTTTTGTCTCGCCTCTCAAAATTAAAAAAAAATTTTAATTTTCGACAACTCTATCAAGCAAATTAAGTAAAAGCAAATAAGTAATGGTAAATATTTTGATTCCAGAAAAAGAAATTGAATGTTTTTTATATGATCAAGTTATGCTTAGGGCCATGATTGCGTCAATTCAATGTGAGTTCTTTTAAAATTTAAATGTATGTTTTTGTTCCTGAAAGTATGCAATAATCATAAAATATTTTACAAAAAACTCATTTTTAAGAGAAATATCCTACATTACAAATTAGTTTTGGTGCTACATTTCATTATTAAATGTGATTGGTGCCGCTCAGTACATTACTGGTCTACTTGCAAAAATGACATTTCCAGTAAATTGGGTTTGAAATATTTGATTTAAAATTCTTAATGTCAAACCCATAATAAAATATTCCTCTTTAAAAATATTTAAACATTGTAATGTAATTTGAGACGTTCAGCACATTAATGGTCTACTTGCAAAAATGGCATTTAATTTTTAAGAGAATTTTAAAAGGCAAAAACGAAATTATGTCAAATTAGAGTGAATAGGGGAGTAACTTAAGTATTTTGAAAATATATAAAACAATTCTTTAATCCATTACAGTTCTATTGAACATAATAACTTATTTTTTGCAAAAATGTTGGATAGGCCACTAATGAGCTGAGCGCTTAAAATGTGATTGGTGCTGCTTTAATAATTTGCTTAATCCTAATTTACTATATCATAATCATTTCGATTTCTATTAAGAATTTACTTTTGGATTTATAAAATTTCATAAATTTTTTTATTTAAATTCGAATGAAATTACTAGAGCATATAAAAAATCTAGACACATATAGGCCAATAATAATATTTTACATTAGTGCTCGTTTAATAAAAATTTATTTGAAAAATTTAAATAAATAAATTTAACAATAAAATTATAATGCGTCAATATGTTTACTTAAGTTCTATAAATTGAAAACTCCCATTATACAATCATCTAAATTGTAAAAAATTGGCATATAACGTTCATAAGTAATATTAAAAATTTATAATAACAATAAGTGTGCCTTTTAATAAATAACTTTTGAAATATTGATATTTTTTGAATGCAAAACCGATATTACCAATAATATGGCTATACAATCACTTATAAAATCTAAAATATAAAATAAAATCTATGGTTTTTCATAATTATTATATACAAAAATAAATTGAGGTTTTTTTTTTATTATACAAGCACATAATATGATGGATGACTATAAATTTGATTTGTGGTTCTTCCAAACTCTATACTGTGCCATATTATGGTAAATATAAAATGATAAAAAAAAAGATTCAAGCAGTCATAAAAATAAAATGTGTGTCATTGAAAATGAAATAATAAATATGTACAGATATAAAATGATGTTAGAGAAGCATGTATATGAAGTAAATGTATATAAGCTGACAATTAATGATTTAATAATCAGGCATAAGAATTATTTTGAATTATTATCATTATTACATTATCTTAAATATGTACAGCTTTCAATATAGCTTAATGTCTATATTTTTAATATTTTTAAATAAAAATATTAATTTTCAAATATGTATGTCTTATACTATTATACGGGGTGTCTCAGTATCGAATTATAAACAATATTATAGGTGTTTCGCCAATAATTTCAGGGATGGCTCTTTGATCAATTCCCAGCAAAAAATTATATGGGGCAATTTCAGATATATTCGTTTTAATATAGCTACATCCTGTTGTAAAAAATACTTACCAGATTTTTCTTGTATGCTTATAACTTCGAAAAATATTACATGCTTTTAAAAAAGATTTTACTTGAAAATCAAAAACAATTGAGAATTATAGCACTTAAAATCATGATAAAAATCAAAAAAAGCTATAATTTTTTTCATTTATACATTAAGGCTTTTAAAGCGATATACAAATAATTTAATGATGCATGTCCTATCAACCTATACCATAAATTTTTGATTTGAATTGAAGCTGAAGAAACTGAGCGAAATTCTGAGCGAAAAAAAAAATTTCAAAATTTCAAAAGATTTCGTACGAAAGAGAAAAATTACTTTTTTTCTAAAATTAGAATGCAATTCCAAAGAGATTTTCTGTTCCTTTAACATTAATATTTTTCGAAACAAGCAGCATTTTACATTGTATTCTAGACATGTAAGGTAAAAACCGATCTCTGTCTTATCGTTTCAAATACAATTTGTTAATTATCTATTCTGAAATAATAAAATTATATATTCTAAATATTCTAAAAGTACATAAAATACAAAATCAAATAATATGTTGGTTTCGAGTACTTTACTATAGGACTTTCAAAAACTGTTTGTTTTGAAGCTTCCATCTTTTTCGAAACGGAAGTTATAAGCAAAAACGCTTGAGCAAATAGGAATTTGGTGAAGATTCATTAAAATCTTTGAATCTTGGAAACCGTTGAGATTTGACATTTACAGTTTTAAACAAAAATTTTATCTGTTTTTAATACTCTAAACAATGGTAAATTAATATTGCACTTATAACTGAATCACCCTGTACAAGATTATAATGATGATGATAAAATTAATAAAAAAAAATTTTAAAATATTATGGCATATTAAATTTTTATTGAAAGTAAAGGTAAAATTTTAATTTTGAAATTAGATGCTATTTAAAATTTTATATGTTAGCGATTTTTTAAATAGAAAAACAAATCCAATTATAATATTAATGATTTATGAAATGAGTGTTGCAATACTAGAATTTTTAATAAATATTTTAATCTGTGAGGGCAGTGATACTTTCATTATCTATATCAGTTCTTAGCTCTGCAATGTTTATCAATCAATAATGAAAGTGATTGCCAAACAAATTAATTAATAATATTTTTAATAATTTTATAGATCAAAAACTCAAAAATATTATAATATTGCAATTTTTTTTTTGTATTGCTTTAAGTACTCTTATAGTGTCTAAGTTGAAAATGACTAATATATAATTATTGACCGATTCAAATAGGTTTTCAAGTTATGCTTGAGCGCTAAAACACTAAACCAACAGAAAGACTGCAACTTCCAAAATGAATGATAGGTAGATTTATTCAAGAGATTTATTGAATATTTGGCATACGATTGAAGTTACAAATACCATTAAGCTTAATTTTAACTAAAATATTTGAAATTTTTTTATATTTTACTTATCCTCAACATAAGATAATCAACGTGATTTCTTAAGTTCTCAAATAAATTTTCTCGTACTTTTTAAATTGAGATGACGAGTGGTGAAACGAACAAGGATAACGGACGTCTACACGGTTTAAATTTAAAGAACTACTCATACAGTTTATCTCAGGAAACCCGTTTTAATTGTTCTTTTATTTTTCCGGTTACTCAATATTTCTCCACTTTGAATTGCAATGAAATCCCACAATAATATTTCTCCTTTTTTTTAACCAAAGGCGAACACATAATTAAAAGCACATACAAAAAAACCAAAGTTTACTTACTGGTTTCCAATTTTTTTTCTTTAAAATTAAGCATTTAAAGTTAAAATACATTATTGTATGTATATACATCATGTTGTGTGTGTTGCCTTAAAAATAATTCTGACCTAATAAATTTAACTTTAAGGGCTAAAATTGCTATTTTTCATTTTTTCAATTTTTTACAATTCTTTCTCGCAATATTGGTGTTGATATTTTAATGTCGTAAAATTTAATGAAATTTATACGAATACCGATATTTAGTTTATAATATCTTAAAAGAAATAAATTGAATTTTGATATTGTTGGATTATTAAGAAAAAAAAAACCGCATCATTAATCCAGAAGGTATAGATTTTTATTTTAAAACCTGCCATCGTGAGAAATATTATTGAACACGTATAAGTACTTAAACTTTTATACGATTATTTTATTTCATATTTTCATCACGAGATTTTTAAAACTAACAAAAAAATTAAAGAATAATTGCAAAATTTCTTAATATATACGAGTATGTAAGTGTATGCAAGTGTATTTAATTTATAATACTCTTATAAACTTGTACAATGTTCGTGGTTTTAACATTTTTACACTTTTTTTTCTAGATATTTAATATTGAATTGCAAGGTGCACATTTATAAAACAAAAAAAAAGAATAGATGTAGTTGACCGTGTCAACTCTGTCATACCCGTACGAATAAATGATTTTAAAAGTCGGAAACAATTGCCGTAATAATTGCAATACAGCTTCCTACAAGCTCGTGCTTGTAGTTACTATATGAGCCCATATAATCTAAAAGAGTTTAACTGAAAGTGATGGTCCCATCACCAAATTTATTTATTCAAAATTTCAGCTTGGTAAGTTGTATGGCAACTAGCACAAGCAGTCGAGAAATTCCAACGACTTTTATGAAACATAGCCGTCTTAAAAATGTATTTGCTTGTGTAAATTTTTAAAACTATGTGTTGAACAATTTTCGAGATATTGCAGAATAACTTCTGAAATTGTATTGCATCTATCATAAGTGCTCAGACGGCTAGATGGGCAGACATATTTAAATCGCCTTAGAATTTGACGCTGATCAAAAACATATACTTGAGTCTATATCTCAGACTACTATTTCTTAACGTTACAAACGCTAAGATAAATTTAGTATACCCTTCGAGCATACGTTCGTACAGGTATAAAAATGTTATCATACTATATACTAACCAAAATTCAGTTATTACATCACGATCCAGTTGTTCTTTATATTCTCAACTAACTCCATAATATACATGTATCTATGTATATGTGCATGGATTTCCTATCTATAACTTAAATTTACCTTAAGGTTAATTTATTTTTCGTGGCATTTTTATTTCAGGAGCATTTTTAAGTAAATTACTAATTAGCTGGAAGTCATTTTAATTTTTGGTCAATATACGAGTATATCTGTAACAAATTGAAAATATCAAACATATGTGTGCATGTGTGCAGAACATAATTCGCCAGCATAGCTATGTTTAATACAATATACACATTGAGTAAGAAATTTCTTAATAACATTAAAATATACGCATATTATACTTAAAATATAACAAATCAAAGCATATTTGGTTTTTCAAAACTTCAAAAAGTAACCTGATGATAGACCACAACACAGAGAATGATGAAAAAAAATGAGTACATATTAAATGTAATTCGAGTATATAGTTCAGATTTTTTTCATTGATATATGAAATGCGTAAATGTTGCATTTAAATTCAATTTTATTACTATATTACACACACTGAAATATTGTTGTAATACCGCAATCAAAGCAAATGAGTAGTATATAGGTAGAATAACCGCATAATGTTACTTAAATATTACGGTTTCTTTCTAAAAATTTCAAATTTTTGAAAAATTTTCTTGTCAAAATCAGTTGTAGCTATTAAGGTCTACGTCTTCTGTATTATATGTGAAATGAACTTTATTATATTTATTTATACTACGACTGGATCTTCATACTGCCATTTTCACATAAATCAGCCAAGATTTTTAACAAACAGATTAGGATACTTAGTATTTGAATTCACAAGGTCAGTATTCGGAAAAATGGAATAGGACAAAGAAATTTTTACATTTTATTTGAAAAACTGGAAGAGGCCTAATATACCTCTAACTCGTCACTGAAACTCAGTCAAAGATCACCAATTAGAAACTTATACTGCTCTAACGACTAAGCTAATTCACCGCCGAAGAGCTATTAGATTTCCTGTATGTCGCGAACCTACGTAGTTTTTTCATTAGATAGTCTTTTGCCAAACTGGAAAATCTTTACAATATTGTCGCATTCCAAATAGCAATAATTCAGAAGCATTCTCAAAACCTTCTTCTTTTCAGAAAGAATTTCAAGACATGTCCTTCATTCCGCAAATTTGCCATTCTTAAAGTTTCCTTTGTTTTCGGGAAACAGCTTTTGGGGTATAATAAATTGAAAGAGCGAAATGATAAGAGAAAACTGTTGGCTGTTATTTTTTGGTTTGCCTTGGTCGATTCCAACAGTCTGTTTCGGAAGCAAGTTGTACTCTAGGACACACTATATCTGAAAGTTTTTATGCCATTATATGCATCATTAAAATTATCACTATTCTTTGTAGTTTTTTTTAGTTTTTAAACGGCTACGCTAAAATTTAACATATTTTTAATTACTTAACGCACATAATATATGTGTACATATTAATTTTCTTCATTTGTATAACCATAACATTCTAAAATAGGCTTATATAATCAGGGTTACTTTACAATGAATACTTTACAAGAAGTGGGAAAAAAACAGAAATCATTACGGCATATTTTCCATATTAAAATCCAATCAAGTTAATTAAAAAAACCTAAATCTAAATATGTAAATAATCCGCAATAAAATAATGATATTGAAGTTTTGTATAACACCAAAATAAACACGCGCTTTAAATACCAATTTAAAATCATTTAATTAAAATAAAAACATATATGTATAACAGTTTAAAAATAAAAATATTAATTAACGTGTATTACAAAAGGAAATTGTGTTTAAATAAACCATACTCTCTAAAGATTTTAATGCTTTAATACGAGTATAATCTCAATGGGATTGTGTGTAGGAAATTCAATTGAATAATTTAAAAAAAAAATTAATCAAAAGCTCGTATTATGTATGAAAAAAAAATTTTAATTAGTATTAAAAACCTAGTTAAAATTAACATTTTTAAAGTAAATAAAATTAAAACTACTTTTCTGCATAATATAAAAAAAAAAACAAGTAAAAACGTTTCATTCGGTATAAACCGGTATATACCCTTCTGCACCTTGACAATCTGAATTTAAAAATTTGTTCTTGAAGTATCTAGAATTAGCTTTCAATTGTTGTATACCAAGTTCTCGAATATGTCAAGTAATTCCAACAAAACTTTAAGGATATACATATGTAGCATACAATTGGACACATGAGTCCCAAATTTCATAAGTTTCGAATTAGCACTTGGAGTTGTATGACAGCTACCTGAACGCGTTTTCCGAATCGATAGAATCGATAAAAGTCTAATTACAATAGCAGCCCTCATTGGTAGAAAAGAAACAACTTAGTTTGATGTCGATTGCATTATTCGTTTTTGAGTTATCGTGCGATCGGAAGAGCGGACGCACATTTCATAATCAACGCGTAATGTTACGCTGAGCAAGAATATATGGACATGTACATACCGGAGATGACTCCTTCAAGTGGTTACGAACTCCATACCAAAGTGATAATAACCTTCACGAAGGTGCAGGGTATAAAAATCACAACTGTATACCAAAACACATAATGTGAAATTTTCTCCTCTAATTATGCACCGCACATAAGGTTTCTACATACATACATATGTGTATGTTAGCATTCTAATAATATCACTCAAAATAAACAAATTTTTTCCTATACCATAGTATGGCTATACGTACTGTCGTATGCTAGACACAAGTTATTTCTAATTATTATTATAATTAAAAAAAACATTGATATTGACTAGACTTTCTGACTAGCCTCATATCTTATACATATAGTATATTATATTTTGTGTAGTTGAATAAAATTTAAAACAAGTGTTTCTAGTTTTACTATTTTAAGATTTTCTTTCATTACTCAATTTATTTGTATATGTGTTTGTATATCAAAATGCTCTTGTCTTATGATACTAGAGAATTAAATAATAATGTTTTATATACATACATTGCATTGATTTTATATATAGTAGCATTTGTTATTGTGTCACTGCTTCAATTCTGTCTTTAGGAGAGGTTTAAATTTAAAATTTTAAATGTTTACAGATATCGATAATTAATATTTTAATTTAACTGGGATACAAACAATTTCTTTCTAACTGCACTTCATTCTGATTTAATATATCACTCACAATTATGAAGAATTGTCAATTTTCTTCGGTCACTTGTTTTTTCAAAGCTTCCCAGAGAATTTCACAGTAATTGCCAATTCGATAATTTACTTATTAAACAAGTAAATTTCATCCTTTTCCTAGCACAACTTATTTTTTTAAACATACACAATATTACTTTTTAAATTCCTCCTAAATATATGCAATATGATACAATAATAAAAGAATATTATTTCAATAAATTCTGTGTTCATTTTATTAGTTTTAAATTTGAAAAATATTATGTGGTTTCCACTGGTTAGTGCGAATGCATAAAGCCGTGTATCGATGTATTTATGTATCAGAGCAAAATTTCACACTGCTAACGTACAACAACAATTTACATTTTGTTTTTAAAAATAGTGTTATTTTATTAAAATGTTCAATTTGTGAGTAAATAATTAAATTTCCAAATATTTTTCATACAATTGGAGTATTTTCATTGAAAATGATATAGGCACTGTGGTTAAGTTGTTTAAGTCCTTACATTATAGTATATGGGGTTTCCTTTCAAAAATCGAAAAATTGTGTATGCCGTCCCGGTTTAAAATAACGAACCTAGATATACAACTTAAAGTAAAACTCATATACAAATAATTGTACGTTTTCTTTTTCTAAAACATAAGAAAGGCGGGAAAGACGAAAATAAACCGAAACGTGAGGTTTAATTTTTAAAAATCGTATATACTTTTATACCAAATATTTTTTTTTTTCCTTTGTTGACTCTTACAAGGAACAGCATAGGGCTAGTGCATGATATTACAGACAGTCATGTCCACATTCCATTGTTTCATAGAGTTTTTATAGCTGTATATAGGTGACTTGCCTGTCGTCGTTTTTTTCTTTTATATGAAATATTTAAGGTTATTAATATTTTTTGTTTATTTTTGTTAGATTTTTCAATATTTATTTATGTTTAGCTCAAACATCTTACATAACTTAAAATTAAAGAATGCATATACAGATACATATTTTTTAGACAGAACAAATTTTTGACCTAAAAATTAAATTTAAAAATTATACAAAATAAAACTTATTAGTAATAATATTCCATTAAATATGAATATAAACAATGAAAAGCTAAAACAAGAATTTGTTAAAATAAAGCAAAGGGTTACACTTAATTATAAGTAAATAGAAGCTTTTTCATCGTGTCTTTCTTCAGTCAAAAATCAAATCTGTGTTTGTTGCATAAACGCAGCATTCTGCTGACAAGTTCATGTTTCCCATAATTGGTCCTATGAAAAGGAACCATGAAAAGATCAGGGGAACGAGACCTAAGGTTGGAATTAATCACAATTTTATTTAAAATGTCGGGGGAGATTAAGTCAGTTTTCATAAGCTGAAAAATTAATAACAAATCCGCGACGTCACGTCTTTTACCCAGTATGGGTAGATCAATTAATTTGAGTCTGTGCTCGTAAGATGGAAGAATGATGGGGTCTTCCCAAGGAAGAAGGCGCAGTGCGAACTTCAAAAAATTTTTTTGAATAGACTCAATCCTATTAATATGTATATCGTAATAGGGTGACCATATACTTGTGAAGCATATTCAAGATGAGGACGATGAATGATTCAAGAATCATTAACCCTCCATTGACCAGCGTTTAATGAAACCTAACATCGAGCTTGATCTGCATATGATATGATTATAGTGGTTTATAAATGATAACTTGCTATCGAAGCAAACACCCAGGTCCATTATTGAATCAACTCGATTAAGAGCTTGGTCATTCAAAGTATAGTTTGTAAAATATGGCCGTTTTTGCCTAGACCTAGAGTATTATGGTCATATATCGAGGGAATAGTAGGAGATATATGGAGAATATCAAGTATTATGGATATATGAAAATTTTTTACAAATATTTTTTTTAGTTTTTTATAAGTATTGTATATTAAGTGTGACGGGCATTTGAACCCGAAATAAAGGGGGTTAAATGATCTTCGGTTAAAGGACCGGTGTCATAACCATTGCACCAATGGCCAGATTTACATCAAATATAATTTACATAATTTGTATAAATATATTTTTGTTACAACAATTATAGACATTGCAATAATTGGCAAAACCGATCTACTTTATATACACACAAGCAATCACTAGTTGGTTATAAATGACTTCATGGTTATAAATGACTATATTTACTCATATACATGTAACGCCATCTATACCAGAATAAATTGCAATTACAAAATAACTTCAAGCTGTTTTTTAACAAATTCCATTAAAATTTTTTTTTATGTCATAATAAAATTTAAAAAGAATCGCTTCTTTATAATATGTATGAAACTTATTGATTTTATTTTATAATATAGTATGAGTACATACATATATACTTTAATTTAGTTGCACATTTTAATGGGATGACAATTTTATAAACTATAATATTATTATTTTTTTATATTATCTACTTTAAAAATTTTTAACTTTTATAATGCAAAAATTAAAACATTTTAAACTTGTTTTTATTACTAAAAGACTGTGTATAACAAATAAATAACAAGGAATATAAAAGAATCTCAGTGGTGAGTGTTTTTGAGAGCATAAAAACTATAAAAATAAAATAAAAATCGTAAAATAATTTAGAAATAAATTCCAATTTTATTAAAGTTATACAAAATATTTTTTGTTTTATTCAGCATCACCATTATTATACTTTGTTATATAACTTACATTTAATAACTGTTATAAGAATATTCGCTTCTGAAAATTATAAAACTATAAGCGTACACGATTATATATTATATATGTATGTATATGTGTATAACAAAAATAAAAAATAAGGTCAAATATTATTGCACTATTCGCAATTTAACAATAAAGAGGAAATTTTAAGTACTTTTTTTTTTATAAATTAAAGAGATTAAAAAATTTTGCTAAAAAAATTAAAGTACAAAAACTATTCATTATTCTTGTTAATCAGTTAAAGAACCTGTCAAGAAATATTTCAAAGAATTCTTATATACTTATAATACAAGGTAACATTTTAAAAAGTCACGAAGTTGAACTTCATATATCTTCTTATTATCAGAATTTTTATATTCTTATTCTTATTATTATTTTTTCTTATTCGATATTCCTGTTTCACAATATATATTTCAATTCTTATAATATACAAAACGTCCTGTATATATTTTTTTTTCTTTACTTTTCTCAAATATAACAGTACATATAAAATAATATTTTTTTAATGATGTTGTTAAAAAGGTCCCGAAATTTGATTTTAATCTAGATTATTTTAATGCATTTAATATCAAAATAAGTGTGTATATAATATTAAAGGTCCGTATTATATAATATGTGTTATACAGTACATTATATCAAATCTTGTGTTCAGGAGCACTATAAATACATATAGGTATATATATACAAAAAGGTACTATAGGTCTTTTCTTATATATAAAATTGTTAAATCGAACTAAAACCAAAATGTTCTATATCTAAGAAATTTTTTAAATAATTGTGTTGAAAAGTAAGTTACTAGAAAGTTAACCTGGTAAACTCCAGGAAATATTTATTATATAATTTTAAAATTATCTTAGTATATGTAGATAATTTTTCAAATAAGTAATTTTAAAAAAATCTGATGTGATCAGCACATAATAGACCGCAATGTGTATTGTCCAGTTTAGCGAATGTATTTTATAAAATTATGAAAATGGACATCACATAACCTATCTCATATTGTATGCTCCCTTATTTTCAATAATAATGAGTGAGCCTAATATATTAAAATGTTAAGAAATATGATTGACATTAATTTTACGTTTTCGGGTAATTGAACTAATTTGTTATATAGGGATTATAGGGGCATATTTGATATATAGGACATATGGTATATAGGGAATATGGTATATAGGAAATATGGTATATGGGGAATGTTTAAATTAATCTTCGAAGAGACAAAATTTGCATGATTATCTGCATATGACTTGGATTCAAGCGCAAGTAAATGTGTTTTAAATTTTCATTACATTTGAAGAACTGTTCTTCCAGTTTTGGAAAATTTTTAAAGAACCATTAAAACTTTTAGTAAATGTAATCAATCTTCTTGATTTTTTTGATTTGCAAAATATTGAAAACTAACTGGCACAACTCAATCTTATAAATTGATACAAAGTCCTTTCTTTTGTTAATATATGCGCTACTTAGAGTGTATCAGTCACCTTTAACATACTAATTTTTTATGCTAAGAGCAGCTTCATGAGTAAATTTTGTAAAATTTTAATATCATTTTAGCATCAAAGATGGGAAATGTAAATCAGAACGACCAGAGAATAAATTGTCAGTTTATATTTCATATATACGGAAGTATTATAAAAATGACCTAATATTACTAAAATAATTATTTTTAAAAATTTAAGTAATTTCCTCATTTTTGTAATTATATGTATAGTACAATTTCTTTATTAACTGCAGCTACATGATAGTCTGGTATTTTAGTCAGTATTAAGTGATTCTTTATAGGCGTAAGTAAAATTTTAGTTATTTTCATAGAAATTTAATTTTTGAATCTCTTGTTACTTTTTTTTTGAAGGAAACTTTTGTATGAATGATTTGAGTATAAAATAGAAAAAGTTAGAAAATAAAAATTTTTTTTTTAACATGAATTTAAAGAATTAAGGCGTATATTATGAGCCGTATAATTCACTATTTACTCTTGTGTTAAAATTTATTTGTAAATCATTTTCTAAATTGACAAAATTCATATATTAGCAAGAATTTAAGTTTAAGAATATTTGGAAGAATTTTGAATTTCCTGAGCAAAATTTACAAATGTTCAGATCTTCTGATTAATCAATTTGTATAACTTCTGTTAATCCTATGTATAATTCTAGTACTAGCCAAAAAAATTTTACTTAAAATATTCTCTGTGCTAAATTTAATGAACAATAAAATCGGAATATTAGTAATATATTTTTGAATTAAAGTATTATTTAAAATATTAATTTGTTAGTCGTATTGATCCATAAGCCCGAAAATGTACACGCCTCTGAATGAAAAATCCACATATGCGACCAATGAATTGTGAATCAATTTTATTTCATATATTTTTTTTATTGATCGCGTACAAAATGGTAAAAGCGATTTCATTAACAAATTTTACTAGAATTTACAATGTAGGCATGCTTATTACTTGTATTTTATTGATTGATAATCGCTAATCACTAATTGAGACTGCGCAAATTGACGGAAACATGGAAAAATGATGCTATGCGTGAAATGTACCGTGATAATCTTGGACCAATTTTTGGAACTTTATAATAAATTACTTTTTGAATTAACAATAATATGTTAGCTCTATTTTTACTTTTCTTCTTTCAAATATTTCGATTTTCAACTGGAAATAAGTCACGGTAATAGCATCACAATAATCTTGAGAATCACGAATAATCTTATAAAAATTTTGGCTCTTATCTATGTAAATATTGTTATGGTTGAAAACTTGATAATCACATTATAGGAAAAAAAATTGGAATTTTGATTCCCATAACTGGATTTAATTGAATTCACATGATATTCTTGCATTCTATATATACATAGGCAGTGTATGAAAATGTATTATGAATGTGCCTACAACATAAAATATTATAAATATTGTTTAAGTTATAATAGACTCATTTATTATATTTGGATTCAATTTTTATTCAAATTGTATAGATAAATGCACTGATAATATGCATATGAGTTTTTTTCCCTCTTATTTTTCTTCTATTCAATTATAAATACATATATATGTAGAAACATTTCTGCTTGTCTTTAATTTATGGTCTAAATATTAAACACATAAGACGATTTGTCATATTCTTTTAAATGAAAAAATAAAAAAAAACTAAATAAGTCTTATAATATTTGATTATTTATTTAAAGCAAATATTATCCGACGTATTTAAAGTGTAAATTGAAAATATTTGGACTATATAAGTATATCTATTGTGAATAAATTCAGTATAATATTAATTTCGAATAAAATTTAAACATTTTCTCAGATATATTAAATTTCGTAATACTTCCCACACGCTTTTTAATGTAGCATGCAGTTTAAAAAATTGTAGCAAAATATAAAAATTGAGTAAAATATTTTATTAATTTTCGATGGTTTTTGTGTATTATAAGTGCAACTATGATTGAATTACTTTAGAGACTAACATACGTGCACAAATACTCCACATACTAGAATATTTACTCGTATATTATATTATATATTACTAAATGTAATTTCAGTTTTAAATTCTTGTATGTTTTTGTTTTAATATTTAATTTAAATTGTTTTAGTTAAAAATTTTGAGTTTATTACTTTAGAAAATTAAATTACAAAACAAAAAAATATTTAGGAATTCAGTCAACTAAAAGGTAATTAGCGTTAATACTATTATACAAGTTGAGTAGAGTTTATCTTGAATCTATGAATCAGTGACGATTTTACTTTAGAATGTTTATGAAATGTAAATTAGACAAGTTATTCTAATCGGAATTGTATAAAAACCGTATATAGCGACAATCATTCCTTGACCAACTGTGGCTCAGATTTCATTAATGTTCCGAAATAATATGTTAAGTTACCCATAAAACAATAATTTCAATAAGATTTAATTAATTTACTTTTTTATCATATACGATGTAAGGTAATATAACACTTTGAACGTATAACACTTTGACCGTATAACACTCTAGGTGTATAACAATAGAATGACACTAATTAATACAAATAGGAATCGTTGATAGAACTATTAACCCAGGTTTATTTTAATAGAAGGTTTTATATTTTTATATACAAAGGGAATGTCTATAATTTTCGGTCAATTATTAGATTAGTCTGCACCCCTCCGCAACAGAATTTTCGAAGTAGTTTAGAGAGTTATATTCCGGTAAAAGTAACATAAAAGGTATTTAATGAAGACATAATTTTCACGTGGTATCTATAAAAATTTAGCTTATTTAATATTTCAGTTCACTAAGTATAACAAGCGAATAATTAAAATTTAAAATATATTATTGTACAATAAGAAAAGTTTTTATTAATAAAATGTTTAGCTAGCTATAATTGCGTACAATTAAGAGTTTTTAGTCGTTAAGCTATTTATTAGTTGTTCAAGTTTACGGCATACTGACCAATTAAGTTCACCTCGCAGTTTAATTTATTTTCAAAGTCGATTACGTCTAAAATCCTCGTAAATCAATTCACATACTTTTATACTTTGACGGATGCACTTTAACAATCTGTTATACAGTAGAAACTGTTATACTTTAGTAGAAGCGTGGATTACTATTGAAACTGTTATATTTTTAGTAGAAGCGTTGAGTAGAAACTGTTATACTTTAGTAGAACAGTTGATTACTATTGAAGCTACATATATTTTGCAACTATACATAAATAACAACTAAATATAACAGTTGTGAATTTCTTCGGCAAAACTTATTAATTGAGTTTAACTCAATTTATTTACATATGGAATAAAAGTATAAACAAATTTATAATATCTTTGAAGCATAACATAGTTCACGAAAGTTTAAAACAAGTATAATACAAAATTGTATATGTATAATAAAAATTACAAATGTAATGTTTTATCTATCTGGCGCTTATCGCTTTGTTCACAATTTTCTTTTTAAGTAGCATTTTGTTTCTATATTTTTTTTTAGCTTTTTTTTTTTGATTCATTTCTTGTGCATAAAAATATTTTCTATTAGCAAATCTACTTTTTATATAGTTAATGTAAGTTTATGTAAGTAAATATGTATAACAGTTACCACCCCAAGGGTAAATGCTACAGAAAATGTAACAAAATAATATTATTGTTGTAATAAAGTATAGAGAAATATTGGAAAATTTTTTAAAGCAGTGTTAATATTTTGCAAAAAGATATTTTTTAAAAGATTATTTTAGGCAAAATTTTATTTTCTTGTTTAATATTCATAATGTAGATGATCCTTGATAATGAATGTATTAAAGTTAAATATTTTTCAAAATTGTTGTAAGTTTAAATTATTAAAAAATTGCATATATCTTGATTTTAAAAATATTTGAGTGGGTTTTAAAGTGCTTCTAATTTGTTTTATTTTCGGTAGATTTCAAATAAAATTGAAGAAAAAAGAAATTACTATAATTATACAGAAATCATTATATTTGTAATTAGAAAGTACATGAGCACTTTGAAATTTTCATAATAGGGCAAAATAATTTGGTCAAATGTTAAAAAGAGTAAAATTGAAAATACTGATACAACATCTTCGATGATCTTGACTTATTCTTAAGAATTGAGAATTAAAAAAATTTTTACCCACTAACTTCACACTTTCAATTAACTAATAATATTTTAACACTTAAAAATTATGTCATAATATTATTTTGACATGGGTTCTTTTATTTCATTTTAAACTTTGGTTCAATTCATGAAGTTTTGCACGCTACTTTATTATTAAAAGAGTCAGGTTTTTTGCCCAGTCATGATGGATTACCCACATTACTCTTTTTTTATAATATTACCATTATGTTATAAAATTTTAACCGACACAATAAGAGAGGTATTATTATCACATGAAATTTAACGCATATTTAAATAATAATTAATTTTTCCTTAATATTTGAATAACTAATTTTTTATTAAGAAATAGTTATAGTATCGATCTAGGCGATTTCGAGGTTAGTTGGTTTGTTGGTTATGCTGTTTGATCTGCTTTTACTGGAAATTTGTAACAATTAACAAATTGATGACACATTAGTTCCAATTACCTGGTGTGTTTCTAATTTTTGATCATTTTTAATGCAATATAATTATTTATTCTCATAAATCTACTTATGAGCTCTATTATTTACAGAGCATAATCTCTAATGTTAGCCAACCAGTTTTTAGTATTTTAAATAAATTTACACAAAATAATTTCTTCCTCTTTCAGCAGGTTAATACAAAAAATCTGCTGTGAACACAATCGACCGTCAATTAATTCCGTATTTATGATAAAAAACGTAAAATTGTTCGATTTCTCAGCCTTGATCTTTCAAAAAATTTATAAGTTAACTGTTTTAGCGCATCAAATTTAAATATTAAATTTCAGGGAAATTGATTGAATATTTCTTTTTATGTGCGCGAAAATTTTAAAATCGGACCGTAAAAAAGACGAGCTACCGAAGTCTGACTAATCCCTAACGATGATCAGTTCGTAACACAGCCGAAATAAACTCGTATATAACATTTCATCAAAATTAGTTTAGCCCAAATCAATTTGACCGACGAACAGACAGCTCGACACACCAACATCTATCTAAACATAGTTTTTTTTTTATACACTTGCCTACCACGGAGAAGTGTGTTCCCACTGAAAACTCGATATCCGAAATTTGATGCTATCACATAACCTCCCTTATTTTATTGCAATGCGGATACGGTCAGTAAAAATCTATTTGTATAGTTTAAATATCATTTCGAAAATAAAAAATGGGGCGGTCATGTGTTGATCACATCAGATTTATGTCAAAACTAAAATAACTTTTAAATTCTATATATTTAATATGCATGACAGCATGTAAAAAAATTAAAAGCTTCTATATATTCTATATGAATTGATTGAATTTGTCATAAACCGCATGTTAATAAAATTAATGACAAATTAAAACACCATGTATATACATACTTATTTCAATTTTAATGTCAAATTATAATAGATATCCTCATTTAAAAGGTGTAATCATAATAATATAATTAAAATCAATCACATTATGATATTGCATTTTCCGGATTAATGTTTAACACTTGACTGAATTTTTAACAATAATTTTTTATGAGTTAATTGATTTTTGATTTCCTTTTTCGTATTACACTCTTTTATACATACCTATGTACGTATGTGTACCTACATATTTATAATCAATAATCACCATACTCGTACATAAGTATAAATTTTAATGGCTGATTCTGACTGAATTTACTGAGTGTGTAATAAAGTTATAACTAAGCATTCTTAAGATAATGTAAGAAAATTCTTTAAAAAATTACTTCCTGCATTATAAAAAAAAATTCAACAACAACAAAAAAAAAATGGAATAATTTCATTTTAATTGAAAAACAAAAACTAAGATAAAAATCAAAAGGAATTACAACTTTTATTGCTGTAGGTGATTAATTCAAATGATCGAAAATTACACACTATTGTCAATTTGCATTTTCCCTTTTAGTTTTTATAACATTGAACGCGCATACTGATACAAATATATGGTGTACAAAATAATACGATGAAATGCAATAAATAAAATAAAAAGCACCTGCTTTAAAGAATATTATTTAATTAAATCCTGAAAAACAACCATATTATAAATTTTGTGATTTAGATTTAGAATTTTGAAATAAAATCTAAAGAAAAACTAAAATTTAATATTAATTTGTTATGATGGGTTTATATCTAGTCCACATACACAATAAAGCAGCTTGGATTTCAATTTGAAAGTTGAATTCCACAAACTGAAATAATAGCACTTTATAAATATGGTGTTCTCGTATAAGTTGTAAATTTCTTCTCATTTTTAGCACTTTTCCAAAAATTTTTTGAAAAAAGGTGCTTATTATTTTCCATCTGTCCGTCCATCCATGCATCCGTCAGTGGGCATGTTTTCAAAATTTCTACACCCTTGAAGATAGAAAACTGAAATTCAATATGTATATAGATCTTTATTAAAAACTTACTTCCGTCGGAGAAAATTTTTACCCATCCCAACCCCCCCCCCTATTCCATTTTTAACTATTTATTACAGTGAAACCACAAGCATTTTTCAAATTTTGCAAACACAGAAAGGTACCGGCTTGCTTCTCCTATCGCGGCCTACTAATTAAACTTTAAGAAAAACAAAATGGCTGTTCATTTTTACCATTGTCTAAAATCCGCTTTTTTCAAATTTTTAATGCTTTTAGACATTAACAAATAGTTGATTACATTATCGCCTCTCAAATTATCGCCTCTTGAAATTTGTAAAATTTGAATTTTTGACGCTTTATATTTCCGAAACCGCAAGATTTTTCAAATTTCTATAAACGCAGAAAGGTAACGGTAAATTCCATGACATTAAAAAATATAATTATTTTTCTTAACTCGCGCAATTAACCCTTAAAATCAAACATTATACTAACCCCTCTTAAAATTTATTTTTGCTTTATTTCAAAGACCGCATAAATCGTTTATCCTAAATATATGCAATCCTAGAAATAGTTTCGTTTATGAATGAAAATAATTTTAATAGTATAGTGGATATGAAAATACTGCTTTTAAATCGAGTGTATTTAAAAGCAGTATTTTCACTTGTTGAAGGGAAAGTGCTACAATACAAACCATTGGTTCGACACAACTTTATTACTTTTATTTTTTCTATATTTAATTGGAAGCTATTTTGTATAAGATAATTTCACTTACATAATCATAAAAATTTTACTTCATACCTCAATTTTACATAAATATCTTTTAAGTACTGAATATGTTAGCCTGCGTCTATAAGTACAAATAATATCAAAACATTTTGGCAATAAACCATACTTTAAAATTCTAATACTATACACAACATTATGGCAATAAAAAAAACAGAAGAATTAAATAAAAAAAAATTTTCATGGTCATAGTAATGAAAAGTTGTTCCTTATAAAAGTTCTACCATTAACATTATATGACCAGATCATGAAATATAATTGTAAAATCATAAATAAACTGGTGTACTAAACTTACGAGTAGAAAAAATAAGACGATTTCTTTTAGTAATAAAATGAAAAATATTGAATAATAGCAGGAACTGAGGAAAAAAAAGTAACACTCTTAATGACCAATATGTTTCATCACTCTTTTTACTCTACATGTATATAAGTACTCGTATATAATTTGTGTTGTTCTTGTTTTCATTAAGTTATCGTTCTCTTTTTGTATCTACTTGATAAGAATTGAATGCAATTTTTTTTGAAAGTTGAGTTCAATGAATGAAGGCCATGTATAGGAAAATTTATTATCATAATACCTTCTAGTTCTCTTTTATAATACTTTCGTTGTGATACTTTCATCTTACAAAATACTTAGTAGAGCTTAAATATAAAGGAATTATCATTTATTGCTTTGTATACGTTCACATATGAATAATATACTTATAGTAGATTAATTCAAAAATTTTTATTTAAGTTTGATATATTTCTAGAAGAACGCGAATGTTTTTACATATTCCGTAGTTTATGCATAATAATTTAAACAAGTCCTTTTTTTTGGATTTTGTTGGAAAAGAGCTTAAAAATATTACAATCCCGGATTATTACAATATTTTATAAAGTGTGTATACTACATATTGAAAGGGCTAAAATATTTGGCATTATACTGCATATCACGCTAAAGAATTTTTTTTTGCCTCCTTATACAGAAAGGAGTATTTTTTCCAAGGCGTCTAATACTATATTATATCCAGATTACGTACAACTTCACCTGAATCGGACTCGAGAATTCTCATAAATTGAACGAATTTGACTGTCGGTTCAAAAATGTCAAGACACATCTCTGCATATTATTTTGACTCATTCATGTACCACTGATGTCATTGTTTAACCGACAAATTTGAAATGTTATTTAACATGTGATGAAATTTTTCACTTTGCTCTACTCTCGTTATTTTATCTCTGGCACATATATTTTTTTATGACACCAAATTCACTCGATAAAATTCTCGTTAAGATATGACGAAATAAATTCAAATATCATCTTCGTCTGCACTGCCAAATTTAGGCAGCTTTTCATCGCTTCCGTAAGGAGGACGTGGAACAAGACTGTTTTAGAACTATATTTGATTTTATTTCAATTTGTTGATATAATATATGTATATAATTATGTATAAATTAACTGCTTCTAAAACTTACATATGTTCTTCTCGAAATCAAACTTGACCTTATCTTTTTCGCTTATATTAGGCAGTTGTACCTAATTTGGAAGCCTAACATTTTAAAATCAAGCTTAAATTCACGTTACACTTGTTGGGGATGTAACCAACTCTTAATATAATAAGTATGTGTCAGAAATCGATTTTCGATTTTTTGCTCGATATCAGGAACGTAACAAATTACCTGAAAGTAATTGAATAATTGACATGCGTTACGATTTAATTCGCAATTTTCTTTTGGCAATTAGTTTGCATAAATAATTTTCTGAAACAACTTTAGTCATTTTTACGGGCTAGCAAATTATATCCATCTCAATTTCCCATTGGATACACGTAAATATATCTATTGTAAAATAATGATTACTTTAATTTATAAAAAAGCAGAAAAAATCTATATTAAACCATCGAATATAACATTTTTCATAAAATCTAATTGGAACTCCAAAATATTAATAATTTCAAAAAAAAATTATTTTCGTTTCAATGCATTCGTTCAAATTGCTTCCAATTTTTAAAATGCATAAAACAAAAACAAAAACTTTGTGTTCATAAAAATTACTCAATATTTTTAATAAATAATGTTATACATATTTTCAATTTATTTATAACTTGTATAAGAAAATTGTTTGGTATAATATGTGTATGTATTGTATATATTACAGATAAATAGTTGTAAACTTAAACAATTTTTGTTTCAATCACCATTATTACAAAGAGTATAATGATTATTATCGCAAATTAATTTGTTTGTTTAACTTAAACTTCAATTACTGTGAATGTATACAAGTTTTATTAAAATTAAAAATTACTCAGATATTCTGTATAATATAATTGTATCATAAATCGATTAGAACACATAAATTTTAATATTTATTACATAATTATTATTAATAATAATTCAGTAATATGTTATTGAATTGGTATATAATAAATATATATTAAATTTTCCTAAGAACTTAGTGTTAAAATAAAGTAAGAACAGTTTAATAATATGAAAATTATCCGGTTTAGACTACCATATTTTTCCATATTGTAAAACAAATTTACTTTGTATATAGGTATACTTATAAATTATTAACGTAATCTGAAGTTTTTATGAGAGCTAGTCTCCATTCCCATTAATTTACGTCAGGGCCCTCTGCCATACTTTGCATGTGCCCTTGTAGATACTTTTTTATAGGAATTTTTGCACCGAGCCCCTTAACTCGTTTAAAATTGTAAACTCTTATATCGTTCAGATGATTCAGGTTGAGGTCCCTCCTTCCATCTTCAACTACCTAATACTAAACTGTTCTAATGCAAAAACTTTTTTTTCCATAATTATATAAAAAAAATTAAAGTTTATCTATTTTAATGCGATTAATGTGGCACATCGTTGATATACATATATGAAAATATTATATTGTTCACTTTAAGAGTATATAACACTTAAAACATATAACACTTAAGGTGTATAACACTTTCAACAATAATAAATTGTACAAAGGAGTAACTGATTGGAATAACTTTACGCCAATGTTTTCCTGAAAAAAGCTTTACATTTTTATATTAAAATATACGTCAAATTTCCTACACATGGATATGTATATTTTTTAGTCCTATATAACAGAATTTTCACATAAGTAAGAGTTTCATTCACAAAATACTCCAAATGACTTTGGAGTTAATTGGAATGTGAAATTCTGTTATATTCCTGTATTAGTATACTCGTAAACTAGGTTAAAAATATTTCTTTCTCATAATTTTAAGAATATTTTTTTTTAATTATTTTTGTTTTTCCCATATTATTGTATAGTATATGGATATGTCTAGCTTTACTATAATTAAATATATGTGCATATACATACATGTGAAATATAACAAATAAAATAATTATATTTCGCATCCTTTTGCACTATATATACCATCACATAAACAGCAATATAGTATTTAAAATATTTATTATTAATTTAAAGTTTAAATTATATTATTCTCTAAATATAATTCATAATTGTATAATAGATATACTAAAAGGCACACATACCGAAAAAAAAAAACAAAACAATAACGTAACAATAAAATAATAATTGGTAATAACAGGATAATCAAAGTTAACCATAAAAAACAAACCATAGGATGTCTATAATAATCAGATTTATAACTCTCACGCTTTTTTTAGATCGTGCAGAATTCATTTTTTCAAAATCTTTCACCAAAATAACAAATACTGAAGGAAAAAGATGAAACAAGAAATGTAATAAAAATAAGTCATAAGTATGAAAATTTACAATGAAAATTATTTTTTAACTGTGTAAAGTGTATATGATATTTTTATATATGAACAAGTGTATAAAAAAAATCATTTTATAACTGGAGAAGAGAGTTGAATCTTGTATTACAGGATTTTATAAAAAAAAAACTTTTCATTGTATTCATACACGAACATGTAATTTCAAAAATCTCATAAAGTGTTGTCAATCAGTTTATAATGTCAATGTAGAGAAAGTATGGCACTAAAATTAATTGTGTTGTTTTTTATTGTTTCCAGTGATTTGTTTCACATTTCTGCCATATTTCGAATTATTAAACTCAAATAATTTCATAAGTGTTACTGAATATTGTTAATAGTTTTAAGTAAATAAAAAATGCTCTTAAATAGTCACCTAAATGCTCTTAAAATTAAAATGTCCCAGTCTATAGTTTCAATTCAATTGTATTTTATGAAATTTTCATATAATTAAGAACTTATCTTATGAACAGCTTTTAAAGTCGTAATAATAAAGAATATATTCTTGATACTCTTATATAACATGGCTATCGAGAATTAAGAATCCTAAAATTGTTAAGATCAATTTTATAATCGTTGATTTCCTATATTGTTCTTCCGCTTATAAAAAAAAAAAAATAGTTACACGACATAAAATAAACCAACGATATGTAATAAATTTACAAATTTTATTATTGGCAATTAACAAGATTATTTTACTTTCCGTTGTTGCACATGTTGCTGGAACTTATGATGTAATAAAAATCGGAAAAGTATTAAATAATTTTTATCGTTAAAATATTATAGAACAGGCACACTATGTACGAGTATGTTATATACATAAGTATAATAACTAAGTACAATTTAAATTCTGGATTTAAACAATGTTATAAATGAAAAATGTTATATTTTTTGGTTTTTGCTTTTAGTGATAATAATGTATTATTTTAATTTATTTAATTAATAAATATAGTTTTTATTTTTCAATAAGAAATAATAATGGAACAAATGTTAAAATAAATAATATTGGAATAAACAATAATCTTATAAGTTGAATGCCAATAAAAGATTTTTAAGATTCTGAGCTTTATGACGTGTCGTTTTTTGATAAGATTACCCTATAATAAAATTGAAGACACAAAAATACAAAAATTCAGGAGCTAGTTAAGTGATTATCTGATAACATTATTTTGTTGGTCATTTAACATGTGACGATTTTGTCAGGCACATTAGAGCAAGTCAAAGATTTGACAATTATGTTAATAACGTCATTCGCTTGATTTTGCAAATGTCAATTATCTGTAATTAATCAATTTTAAATTATTTTCCACATATGCATGAACCCTTAAAGAAATGAAAAAAAAAACTAAAAAAATAATTCGTAATGTTGGCAATGTATATTGAAAATTAAGACACGTATACGTCATGTCGCCAAAGTGTCACACTTCTTTGAGTGCTGGGTTATCATAATTTATAGCAGTAAATAAAAGGACGCATGAGGCGTGGCTCAGTCATAAACATTTCCAGGACGGAACAAGTTTTTTGTCCCATCAATACAGTAAAAATTAACATTAACATTATCTATCGTGCGCTGACCGCAAGTAGAAAGCCCTATTCACATAGGGGAAAGCAAGAAAAATGTTGTCAAAATACGACCTTCGTAGATTCGTAGATTCCAAGGGAACCGAATAGGACAGGAGTAACCCCCCAAGCCGCCGCAGCCATTTTTGACTTATTGTAGCCCCCCCACTCCCCCGTCTATGATATCCCCGTCCCAATCACAAAGCCAGAAATATCCCTAAGGGAGTTGGACAACAGTTCCCGAACACTTAGGGACCCATGTCCAAGACCATTGCGGCGCCGAACAGCCAGTGTCGGACAGTCGCAGAGTTGGTCTCATCGCCACCCCCACAAAATCTGCACAGGGGGAGCCCGACTTCCTCAGCCTATGCAGGTGGTACTTCACTGGGCAGTGCCCCGTGAAGCCCCGTGAAGAAATTCGCAATAGTGCGAACCCGGCTCCTGCTCAACCCCAGCAACTCCGCGGTGAATCCGCTGGAGCACGCCGAAAGAAACACTTTCGCATGACGGCACCCTTTCGTGTCCCGCCAGTGACGCCCGCATTCCGCCGCGAGCAGGCAGGCAAGCCTGGCCCCCACGGCGGAAGAAGGCAGACCGCAGAAAGGCAGCGGCTGCACAAAGTTAGCCCCAGATCCCCTCCGCGCCAGCCCATCGGCAACCTCGTTGCCCGCATGGCCACTATGGCCCGGCACCCAAATGAGCGTCACTCTGTTCTCTGATGCCAATTCCATAAGTGCAGCAGAGGCAGCTCCAGACCAGCTTGGATGTAACCTGAGCTGAACGAAGCGCCAGCAGTGCAGCCCTGCTGTCTGAGAACACATAGATGGTGCGGTTTCTATACCCCCTTTCCAAATTGCTTCTCAGACAGATCTCTATTGCATGTATTTCGGCCTGGAACACTGTGCAATACGGGTCAAGGGTTGCATATACACACGTGTCCGGGCGGACACCGTATACGCCCGAACCCACACCCGACTCCGTTTTGGACCCGTCCGCATACCACACGCTCGAACCCGACCTAAGTACCGGACCACCCCGATCCCACGTCCATCGATCGGGAGACAGAACCCTGTACCTGTGGTCGAAGTTGTACCGCGACAGACAGGTATCTGACATGGTTATTCTTAGAATCGGATCGCCCTCAATGAAGTCTCTGTGAGTCCTGTAGGCCAACTTAAGCCCTGCCCCGTCCTCGCCACAGAGAAGTCGGTAAGTCACTAGCCGAGCTTCCACCAATATATGGAGGTGCAGTGGCGGCAATCCGATCATCACCTCCACCCGCACACCCGCCTGCTGAGCCTTACGGCACCATATAATCGACGCATAGATGACGATGAGCCTAGCAAGGGCCGTATATAGCCACAGTGCTATCCTGGGACTAATTCCCCAGGCCGCCGTAGCTCTCCCGATAACTCTATCTATATGGGTATTCCAAGAGAGACGATCATCCAGGGTTACCCCCAGATACTTCATTTCCCTAGAGTAACTAATACGTTCACCAAACAGAATTGGGCTCGTTAATCTACCCCTGCTTCTGCGTCTGGTGAAGGCGACTAAAGTGCTCTTGCTTGGATTTATATTTAACTCAATGCCTTTGCACCACCTCTCCACAACACGTAAATTTTGTTGTAGAAGATCAGAAATAGTGCTCTCAAATTTTCCCCGCACGACGAAGGTCACATCGTCGGCGTATCACCAAACACGCGCCCTCGGTTCAGTGACCGCATTTGAGTAGTTCCGAAGAATCTCCGAGTCAGGAAAGTGCGTTGACGCCATAAGCTCAAACGTCTGCTTTCCGTTCTCAGTCATGGAGCCATCAGGACGTTCCATTAGGCCCAACCCGCTAGCATACTTTTTGGAAAGCACCCTGTGAAGACGCGCACTGCTCTCCGCTGCACTGGAGAGTTCAACAATGCCCTTGCAGAACGCCCTCCACGAGATTCTCTTCGCTTTTCTAATTTCTTTATTGTACTCGTATATTGTGAGTGAGCCTTTATACTCTTCCCACGAACCCAACGCCTTGGCCTTATTGAATAGCTTTCTGGTCTTTAGTCTAAGACTTGAAAGCTCTTCATTCCACCACGGGCACTTCCTATTGCTCCGCCTCCGTTTAGCGCGGCAGCTCTCGTGATAGGCATTAGTAATAGCCGCCGTCACGGCCTCGCTGGCCAGTTCGATATCCATCACCGTTCTGACAGAAGCAGGAACGGATCCAATCCCATCCATGAGGAGCGTTTCGAATTGACCCCAATCTGTGGATTGGGGTACCCGATATATTTCTTCTGCCAGGCCCCCGGAGACCATGATATCAAACCTAATCTGCCTATGATCGGACATGGATGTCTCGTTTGTGACATGCCATCCAGCAACCCTACTGCCGATAAATTCAGTGCAAAATGTGATGTCAAGGACCTCTTCCCTAATTGCATTTATGAATGTCGGCCTATTGCCCTCATTCATAATCATTAATTTATTGCTATATATAAATTCAAGTAGGCACTCACCTCTTTTGCTTATATTGCTGCTTCCCCAGACACCGGTGGGAATTGGCATCACTTCCTATTATAAATTGGAAGTTCCTCCTTTCACAAAAGTCCACTAGATCCTTCAGTTGCTCGTCCGGGTGAGCACAGTCCCCCGGGAGGTAGGATGAGCACACAATAAACTCTGTCCAGCCCCCGGAGGACTTCACCTTCACCAACGCAGCTACTTGATCCTTAGAACAGTAATCTGGAATGGGAAAATACGTTAGTCTTTTACTAAACAAAATGCAAGCCCTAGGCCTGCCACCAATTGTATTATCATACAATAGTTCACCTGTTAGGCCCTTAACCTGATCCTTCACTATGTAAGGCTCTTGGATAAGGGCAATATCGAGGTGATCCTTCATAAATCTATGAGCTAGAACATTAGTAGATGTCCTAGCATGCTCTAGATTTATTTGGATGCACCTCACAGCCATATCATTTCGCCCGGCTCTTGTCTATGGGCTTTGGCCCTTTAGACAAAAGCTTTACATGAGCCTCACCTCCCATTGCCGCCTTTTTACACATCTTGGTGGACGCCTGCCCTGCCACAGCCTCTTTTGCCGTCCCAGGTGCCACGCTAGCCCTTCCAACAGCAAATACCGAAGCAATTCCGGGCTTCCCAATGGGCTTGAGCCCTTTTGGTTCACCCGGGACGCTTGTATTTGGCGTGCTGGTCGATGGTCCTTCCGTTTCCCTTGCCGCCATTTTCGGACAAACTTCAGACTTTCCAATGAGTTTTGGCTCTTTTGGTTGGCCTGAAGTACTCGTCGTTGTCGCGGTGGGCATTAGTTTTTTATTTTGTTCTGCCCCGCCACCAGCACCTTGAGAGGACTTTCTTCCTTTAACCCGAACGGTAACACGGAAGAAATTCAGGAAAAGTCTGAGCTCCGCTTTCCGTAGATCTTCCAATCCGGAATCATCCACGGAAAAGGTGATGGAGCAGCCCCCGTCCTTTTCCTTATCCATCCTCAACACTCTCCAGGAACTTCTCTTGAGGCCGGGATTTTGCTTCCCTATCCTACTTAGAAATTTGTCCCCGGAGAGACTGACGGTTGTCTCGTCCTTTGGTACGTAGGTGACGCAGACATGCTGTTTCGGCATGTCGTCGCCATCCAGTACCACGACGTCGCAACCGTCCCAAGGCTTTATCTTCCTGCAGACACTGGTCATCCACTCCCTGGTGTTTTGATTGTTGCACGTTACGGATATCCATCCGACCCTTTGCAACGCTGCAGTGAATTGTGGATGATAGTCCACAACTTTATCCATTTCATCCATGATGGCTACTTTGATTTTTCCCTTCTGAACTTCGGATAGCCTTTTCTCTGGATGCAGTCTATGAGTGATGGCCACCTTGATCTGTGCTACTGTATCCCGATAAGAAGTCATTTTCGGGTATTGTTGAGGAATGTTCCCAGGGACCTTTTCCTCAACATTGCCCTTCATCGACCTCTTTTTTGAGGGCCCTGCATCAGGGGTGTTGCTTTCCGACCTTTCCCTCTTCTGGGGATACTAATTTTTTCCCCTGATGTCCAACCTTTTCAGGTCCTCCTCAATTTGTTGGATAATAGGTCCAAAAGGATCCTGAATATCCATCTCCATCGGAGGCGCCGCCTTTTCCTCTACTGACGTGAGAAGGAGTTCCTCCTCTGCGTCAGTCGAAAGAAGCTCTGGTTCCGCAGACCCTTGAGCACTAACCGGGTTTATGTTGTCCTTAGTATTGTTGTTGTTGTTGTAATTATCGCTGTTGTTATTGTTGTTGTTGTTGTTGCAGTTGTTGTGTTTGTCACAGTTGTTGTTCTTGTTGTTGCTGTTTTTGCTGTTATTGTTTAAGTTTTCCATTTTTGGTCCTACGAATAGCGCGGGAAAGTAAAGTCACCCATGGAAGAGCCCGGCATACCATGGGAAGGCTCGTTTAAACTGGAGGGTGCCTGGTATCCAGTGTCCGCATACTAACGACTAAGCTCCCCCTTAGCCACGCAATCATCGGCATATGCTGTTTCACCTTGATTTGGGACGCCTGTCGTCAGGTGACGCATAGATACAAGGCTGAAACTCACAAAGTAAGAGGCTCGCCGCGAGACATGACCACGACACGAACGTAACTTTGATCGTTTCAATCACCCCTTTATCCTTCGCCATTACCGGGACCCACCACTAGGAGGTGACAGTGCGGTTTTGGGCCACCAAATACGACCTTAGTGAACCGGATAGGCTACTTTCGATGTCTGAGAAGGAGTTATTGTCTGCCAGACGGCGGTCTACACAGGATACTGGTCGTTAGAATGCGGGTAACCTAGAATGCTTCTTCAATACGATGTGCTCCAGCTGCCTAGAAATTGACAAGTAGGAGATTATTTTCAACTATCTCAGCGAGTGAGATATCAAAGATATCGGGGATTTAGATAGATTCCCCAAGAAGAGAGTGGTTTAGATAGGCCAGCTATAACCGCCTAAATTATCAATAAATCAGCTGCTCACCTCATTAAAAATTGCAAAACTAAATTTATTGAGCCTGTTCATATTTACACAAATGGAAAGTAACTAAATAAATCAACACATAAAGTTGATTTTGGGCTCTTTATAAAGTCAATATCGTCATTTATAATAAAAAAAAAAATTCTTGAAAATCTTTATTTAAATTTTTATATGAATTTTTGGAAAAAAAATATTAAAAATTAACAAGAATATCAGCGGCATACGAAATATACAAGCTTATCTTTACAAACAAAGATGAAAGCAAAGCATCTTAAGTTCATTGAAGTAAAGTGCTTTTGTTTTTTGTTTCTGTTATTATTTTTGCTTTTTATGTCTTCAAATTATTGAGGGTGTGTAACATAATATGCATAATTAATGTTAAAGAAGAAGGAGTAGTTGGAATAAACGGTTTTGCCTCACCTCTTTCAATATTTTAATTAAAATAAAATAAATATAATGATTGCTATTTGTTTTTCCTATATAACAACTAAGCATATATATAAATAAATCTAGATCATATCATAATAAGGACTATTAAACTGCAGTAGTAAATGAATGCATAATTATATTATTGCAATGCATAAATAAAGGTTTACATAATATTTAAGGTTACTGAATGTGAGAATGAAAACTCAAAACAATTTTGATTGAAAATAATTGAATAAGCTATACTGGAACTGTAACGAAACTATTAAAATTTAATCTATAAATTTATTTTCGAGATTAAGTTTTTTAATATTATCACACAGTGATGGTTATAAAATTTGGTGCTTCAAAATCAAATTTAAATTAAACACAATATAAAAGTTTAATGCAATTTTTTGAAATTGCAATAAAATTAATTGTTAGAAAAAAAAAATTTAGATTGTAGAATATTTGAATTTTAGAGGTATGGCGGCCACTATCTGTTATACATTTCCAGCTGAGAGAGCTTAAATATTGAACATTAAATTTTATACTGAATATTTCAATTGTTTTTTTTATTTTTATCTTTTTTATAGTTAAATTTGTTAATGTCTAATGAAGTAATAACATAAGCTATAGATTGCAATAATATTATTGTTATATAGTGCTTGAAAAATTGTATTGACGTTCAATAATATCGTGAATTGAAAATTGAATGTGAGCAACACATAACCGCCGCACTTCTAGTATGCATTTCTAGTGTGATTTGCATGCAATAATAAATTTCTTCTACAACATTCTACATTTGACAATCAGTCACAATATCTTAGCTCAAATTCTTTTACCTCATCAATTTGGGTATTTTGTAAGTACATTATTACCTAACTTGTATTATTTACTCGCTTATATCTTGTCTATTTGGGGCTATGCAAAGGCAAATGATTTCTGATCTTCCTCCAGTTGATTAATAGTCGTTTGCATTTGACTATGTTGTATTTTCTTACGGATATTCTATAAGCATCGGAGTCTATGTATAAGAACCTGTATGTATTTAAACCCTCGATGAACAAGAATGGTAGTTCTTGTTTAGGTGCTACTTTTTATTACAAATGGAGTATTGAGACTGCCTTTAATATGAAAAAATTCATTTCTGTAGAAAAATCGACATGCGAAATTTAGTGCAATTACAATACTAGCTGCAAACAAATTGAGAAGTGTGGAGAAACCAAAATTATAGAAAATATTATAGATACATGTATAATGTCACTCATTTTGAAAATAATGTAAGTTAATTTTAAAATATAATTTTTTTTTTGTAATTACAAAAATTCCGTGGTTGTTAGTCAAAGTATATAGAAAATTTAAAATTTTGTATGTATAATGAAAACCTTAAATAAAATATATGAGATTTTTTTAGGAGACTATAAATCTAATTAAAAAAATAATGAATGAATAATGGTATACGAGTACTATACACATACATCATTTTAAATAATGTAGAATTAAATTTTGACGAAATGAATTCAACAATTTGTTGTTGGCACAGCACATGTGGGAGTAAACGATTTCTAATATGGTACATTACTGTTTAATTGTACTCAAAATCTATGAACACTGCCTTACATTATATTTTTGGTCACGAATATGTTATTAGAGTTACCAATATTTTTTGATGATTAAATGAGTTTTTCATTTCATGTGTGGTTTTTAAATTTAAAAACTGATCCTATATAGCTATATAACATACATACTTATGTACATATATCAACTCGTAGCTTTAAGACATAATTTTACACTATGGTGACAATAATTAATGAAATTGGTATTATATTTTTATTATTTTAAAATAAATAACTTGACAATGTTATGGGTATTTTGTCAAGAAATAGTTTAATTACAATTAGCAATTAAAAACTATCACACACTTGCGCACATACACGTATACATAATTTAAAAATAGTGCTTTATTATTAAGAAAATTATTACAATAAGGGTTTTGCAATAACGCGTGAAAATCAATTTATTGCAATATTTAAAAGTACATAACTGTAATATAGAAAAAATTCATTTCATAACTTTAATATTTGAAATATAATAGTCATCTAAATTGCATAAGAGCTTAAGAAGTCAACTGCTATTAATAACTAAGACATTAGAGACCGTGATGAAATCGTATTCAAACTTTTTGTTCTCCTGAAAAATAACATTAATGTTTGGAATGAGAAATCTCAAGAAAAATCTTGAAACTCTTGAATTATACAAATGTCCGGGGAATCATCTGATATATGGAGCGAATGTAGGAAATTTGTTTCAGTTTCGTTTTAAGTTAGGTTGAAACAAATAGAGTTTCCGACGGATTTTTATGAGTTTGGAAGTCGGAAGAAGCATTTTTAAGGTAACATCAGATTTGTTATGTGCTGTAACATCAGATATGGTATGTTCTTTACCCAAGAGACTATTGTCCCTAGAAAGTCTCTCACATAATTTAATTAACAATTTCTTTAATTTTAACATCATTTCGAATACTTATACATAAAATCTGTTGTAGTCTGATTCCTGCCTTAAATTGACTACTATGATTTTGTAGGAAAAACTTTGATCCCTTCGATATGCACACATGAAGAATTGTGGTATGGTCCTTTTTTGTAATTGTGATTTCTTTATGCTTGAATTTTTTCCATTCTTCAATCATGTCACAGCCTTTCCGTTGACTAAACTCCTCTAGGCTTTTAAGAGATGTTCTCTAGAGTCCATTTTTAACAAAACGAAGCTTATTCCATTCATTCGTTGATCAGTGCAATCTGTGTCAAAGGCATAGACGCAGACTCAACCCAATTTAAAGAGGTTTATGTAATCATTATTTTTTGATCTGTAATTACAGTAAGACTACCCCGTTTTCTTTATATTTCTAACAATAATTTGTAAAAGATTTTTTCTTACCTCTACACAATATTGAATCATTTTCAATATCCGTTAATTCATGATAAGTTGATTTCAATTTAAATTAAAATTGCCTATAGGGCGATGAAAACATTAAAGTTAATCAAATTACCACTTATAGAACAATGCTGCAAGCTAGGTAAAGGACACAATATGCTTATACTAACATAATATGGAAATAAAAATAAATTATAAAATCCATTTTTTTTTTTATTTTCCCTAATGAAATTACAATTGCGTGCACATAGTTATTTAAATTACACAAATAAAATATACCGCCAAGAACTTCATTTAATTTGTGTAGTACAAGCCATATTTGTTATAAACAAAAAACGTATAATGTAGATCGTGCATCAAATTCTATTCATTAACATTGTAATATTAAAAGTAAATTTATATCTGATCACCTACCGCCAAATGCCAAATATGAATTCAAAATAAATAAATTAATTTACACTGTCGTTGCATTCGATTACTGCTGCTTTTCTTCTTTATATTTTTTACAAATTTCAATAATATCGAATCGGCAGATTAATTGATGCTTTTGAACCTTTAACTACAAACCATGCTGAAAATTTAAATAAAAATGTAGAAAAAATTTAAATACACTTTGTACGACAATTCATTATACGAGTAGCGTTGAATGAGTGGAAATATTGTGGGTAATAAACCATGGCAATAGCAATTATTAATTTGTATGAGTTTCTTTTATAACATTACTTTGCACCAGCAAGAATATGTTACGTATGTTATGTACTTTGTTCGATTGCATTCAATAAGAAAATATTAAGCGGTATGTTATCTTTTAATCAATTAAGCATAGTTGAAATAACCTGTCGATATTTCCGAATTTTGCCTCAAGTTTAAAAAAAAATTACCAAAAAATAAAATTGTTCACAATGCAATTATTTTAGTTAAAAATATGCAAACTATTTGAGATAAAACTTAATGAATGCAATGAATTTTTTGGTGGTTTTAATCCTTTTTTTGTTCGAATAACTTAAATGAATTCTTACCAAACTGGGAAATATGGAATTCAGTTTGCGGTGTAGTAAACGTTGCCCATATTGTATTTATAAATTTTTAAATTTTCTTTTTTAACAATGAAATTTAATTCTTAACAACAAAATAATTGGATGTTGAAATCAATATTAAGAAATTTTATAAAAAAATATCTTTATCAGTTTAAAAACAATACACCGGAACCCTGGGACCCTGTGGTTGAAAACACTTTGCCACAAGTGAACTAGATACATACCTCTGCTGAAGATTGTTGATTTCAAGGGAACCGAGTGCGATAAGAGCACCTCGTCTGGGACTTATTGTAGTCTCCCACGCTCCCGCCTGTAATATCCCTGTTCCAATTATAAATCTCGAGATATCTTCAAAAGAGTTGAATAGCAGAATCTTCGCCCAAAACAATTGAGACGCCGGACAGCCAATACCTGGTATTCACAAAAAAAATGCATCAGCCTATGCAGGCGATATTTTACTGGCTCCAATGAAGAAATTTGCAATAACACGAACCCGGTTTCTATTCATCTCCAACAACTCTGCGGTTCACTTTGTTGGATGTGATAGAGGAAGAAAGATCTTTGCGTCTTTGATGACATCTCTTCGCATCCAGCCAGTGAGCGTTTTGTTTTTTTATTCTTCCACAAACAGGCAGATAAGCCTAGCTCCGCGGCGGAATTTGGCAGCTCATGGGAAGGAAACCGTATACACGAAGTTAGGCTTTAATTCCTTCGGTGCCAGCTCATATGCTCACTGCGAACAGGCGCCCATATGAGCGTGCTTACCGATGCCACTTCTACAAGTGTTGTAAGGTAGCTTGAATGTAACCTGAGTCGATTGGAGCGCTAGCAATGCCGCCCTGCTGTCAAAAAATCTTCTTTTTAGTTACTGCATGTATTTTAAATATTTAAAATTACATAAGTGAAACATATCTAAAAGATGTGTAAGGTATTACTAAAAAAATTTAATTCAAAATGTGCTGCCTCAGCCATCTTAACCGCGTGGTATATTTTGATGAGTGCCTTTAAATTTAATTAATTTACATCAATTTTTGTATGAAAATGAAATTAAAATAAACTCATCAATGTTTTTCTTTTGTGCAATTAAAAAAAATCAATGCTCAATTTGATTACTGAATAAAATCGTGTGGTTTTTAAGTTTTTTATAATCACACTAATGATTTCTGTGGTATGTGGTACAATTTTACTTATAATGCCAATTTAATTTGTGGAAATTTTAATTTCTAATGTGAAAAACTTTGTATTGAATGTGAAAGTAAATATTTGGTGATTTGTTGGAAATTATGAATAGTTTTGGAGAAAGTCTTTAATAATTGAAATAGCTGATTTTAGACCATCCGCAATGCTAATAGTTATTAAATTTAAAATAATTGTATTTTTGGTTAGTAATAATTTTTGTCTGATGCATAGAGTCTGATAACATATCAAAACACAAGCAGACATGCATCTGAATTATCAATTTCAATTTTTGAAAAAACCATTGTTGTAACCATGTTTTGTATTGAATTTTAATTTTGTTCCATTTTTATTAAATATTTTATTTAAGTCAATATTGCAGTTAACCAAAATAATCGAAGTTTTATTATTACTATATTCGATTCAATTTAATTTCAAGAAATGCTTTTTTAATAGAAAAAAAAATTCTCTATTTTTGGAAATAGAATAGTTTATTTTCCATATTTAAAACTGAAAAATTTAATTTTGAATTTTTATTTATCAATAATGTTTTGACACGCCATTTAACAGTTATTCTTATTAGGATATCTTGAGATCAAGATTTGTCATTTATAGATCGAATTGTTAAAATATAAAATATATGGTAATGTACAAATTGGAATCGATGAAGATAGCTACTAGCATTAATGCTTGCAATATTATTCGTATAGAATAGACCCTTAATTGAAAAAAGAGAGAAACAATTTTATTGACAGCTAAGAAATTGAATAAAATTTATTAAAATTCAAAGAGAATATGGCGTGTTAAATATAGTTCATTCTTTAAATGGTGTATATATTTAAAATTTGTTTGATTAAAGTAAGCTCTAAAATTAAAACTGGTCTATAACATAAATGATAATGGAATAATTATTATTGGTCTTATCAAGGCAGTGCATCAAGGAATCTTGTAAGTACCGTCTATTAATTTTCTGAATCACAACACTTCCAATGATTAATTTTATTTTAAAATCTTTATGTAAAATGTACAGAGACTTCTTTGGATGGTTCAATTGCAATCACTTTTAAATTACGAATATTTGGAAGCAAATAGCGCAAGAACTATTTTGCAAAATCACGTGGAATGTAAGACAATAGAACATCAAGAGAATGAGAGTTAGCCATTGGTATAGGCGGTATATTGGCGTACACAAAATAGCTAATTTTAGTAAATAACGTATGATGCATCAGAGGATTGCACAACACCTCACAAATAGACACCGAAAACTGGGAGCACGGATGCTTTTTACGAAACTCACAATGAAAATAAAATTTGTCATAAAGATGAGTAAGATAAGTATGGCATAAAATTCCAAACCACAAGTCACAAGCAGCCAAATACCGGAAGAAAGCATATTGTGAAAAGCATTTTTTAACTGTTAACATTCTGTTCCGATCATACTCGAAACATGGTATACGACGTTGAAATAAGGCAACAGCAGTTACAATTAGACAATGAAAATTTTAAATGAAAAAATATTTAGAAAATTTTATTAATATAAGGTCATTTAAAAGTAATCTTATTCTAGCTTAAAATTGCAATTGCTCTGCAAACAATATTGTTTCAATTAACAATTAGTTTTGAAAACTTAAAAGATTAATATGCTTAAACTATATATTTTTAGCGCAGAAAAAGTATTGCGTATATTTGCATTTTCGTTATACTCGTAGCCTTATATTTTTTAGAACTTAGTATGTACTCGTATTAATTTTGGCCTTGAATGTGATTTATATCTGTTTTTATCGTGGCTTGATTGTGACTAGATATACTATTAAGTAATTCTATTTTAAAGCAATGATTTTTTAAGGTGGCATAAGAATTTTATCGAATTCAATATTATTCATATACAAACACTATAAATACAATATGTGTAAAAACTCGTAACAAAAGTAACTTATATTATTGACGCATTTATTAAGCGTAACATTCAATTAAATAAAAAAGCAAATAAATTTTTAAAATTGATAGCTTACATATGCTATAACAAGTTGTATACATTTTGTGTACATTGTGTGTTTTGAATGCATTTTCATTTTCAAAAAAAAAAAAAAATTATACTGTATTGATAAGAAAATGTCTTTATTAAAATTAAAATTATTCATTACAAGCTTAAAGAATTTTATTAACAGAATGTAAATTTGTGTTAAAAAAATTTGTGCAATGTTTTTTGTTATTTTTTAGCAAAATATGCGTGTACATTTCTGTTAATGCCACTATCAACAAAAACACATTATAGTATATTTTTATTTCAGGTGTTACACTAGTTTTAAAGTGTTTGATGCTAGCTGCATTAAGTAAATTGAAATTTTGTGATCACAAACAAAGGCTGGCTACTTTGTTTGCTAGGCGTTCTTTTAAAAATATTTTTCAATATTTAAATTATAGAACCACATTATTTTGCCACCACTCACTAACAAGTATCACAATTAAACGATCACTAATACCTTTCTCATTATTTCACACTTAATTAAAACTTAACTTACGGCTTGTAACCAAAAATTGCAATCATATTCATAATGTTACACATACATACATGTTATGTTCATCTGGCAAAATTAAATATTCATAATTAACACTAATTACATACTTATTTCAACTTTAATAAATTTCGGAATAAATTATACTTGAAATGTTCTAATAACACTTATAAAGATTAAACTTATAAAAAAAATATTAAATTTTATTTTTTTGTGAAAAATTATGATTATTAGATTCTGAAATCATTAACACTTTTAACATAATTAATTAAGCTTATATGTCAAGATTTTTAAAACATGCTAGTAAATAATTTAATCAAGATTATTAAAGATATCAATTTCATATGTAACAAATTAATTATTCTTCTTAATATATACCAAATGAGAGCAAATTTAATTAATTAAAATGCCATCTTTAATGTACTCGTATATAAAAGAAAAAATAAAATGAGACTTCCAAAACTCATAAAATAATTATGACATATTAAAATGACACTCTCAAGGTTTGAATAAATTAATCAATAAAAATTGTAATAATTATAAAATTGAATAAAGTTGATAATGTTTTGCCGTTAAAAACCCAATTTATATTTTCTAATTAACAAATCAAAATCAACACGATCTAAATTACACCTACTGAACATAAATTTAAAATAAAAGAACTGTATTTAACTTGGTCATCTATAGGATATATAACATAATTATATTATACAACATCTTTAAAATTTTCTATGTTCTCAACGTATTGAAAGGTCAATTTGAATTGATTGCAGCACAAATATTTGAGTTAATCTGTGCGTAGCTTCTTAACATTTAATCGGATATATATAATTGCACCAAACAGTACGAAAACAACTATAAGTAGAATTCATATTCAGCCAAGTTGCAAATAATTCAAAAGTTTAAATAAAAGACGTAGCCAATAAATTATTAAATGAATTAGGTGCCAGTACACGTCATATCAAATCTTAGACTCAATCTGAACGTGATAAAAATTTTGATGTGTGACCAGAATTTGACATCAGATTAATTCTGATCGAATAATTAGAAAACTGTCAAATTATCAGTAAATTTTTTGTCAGATTTTTAAAAACAATATAGCGCAAACTAAATTTTTTAAAAATTTCGCACCAAACAAAGTGATTTTTGTTCTTGGTAACTTCATGTTGTCAATTTATTCATCATACATATTTTAAACATTAATATCAAGAGTGTGACATTAGGTTATAAACAACATTTTTAGCAAAATTTGTAAAAACTAACTCACTCTTTCCTCTTTCAGTTACAAATGTCTGTTTTAGAATCATATAAGAAAACAAACTGTGTAAGCTGGAAAAGTGATTATTGAATAAAAACTGATTACGGCAAAAATGATTCCATTTTGCAAAATAATAAACTTTTCCGTAATGAACGAAAAACTTATATGTTAATATCTAAAGGCCTATTAGGTGACTTATGAGTAAAATTAGAGTTTCATTAGTATAAATTTAATTTTCAAAAATGGAATTAATTTAAATATTATAGCCTATTTATGTTATATATATTTGTGTTTATATATGTCTATATAAATGCATAGTATAAATTTTATCCACACAATTCGAAAAACTATTTAAATAATTTGCATAAAATACTAATTATCAGTTATTTTGTTGTGAGTATTTTTTGTTTCTTCACATTTTGGTAATCATTGTAAAATTTGTTATTTATTTGACCTTAAAATCAATTTTATAAAATATGCATGCATTATCGTGCATATACGCAATGTATGTGGGCAGCAAAACACTTTGATAGTATAATAATTAACGAAAACCTTTTATTTCGAATTATGTAGTTGTTGTGCGTTAAGTGACCGACGATGTGGATTAGTCACCAAAAATTCAAATATATTCAAAATATGTAATTTCGGAATCTTTTAAATACAATTTTCGCTAATTAAACTGCAAACCAAGAATGATGTTTTAATCAATTACCCCATTTTACTTTAATAATTATTCGTGAAAATTAACTGAACGTGCATCTTTAAAAAACAGAGACCAGTTATGTCAAATTTAAATTATTTTTATTTCAATTCAATTCAGTCCAATTAAAGCAATTTTTAAAAACAGCTTTCAACTCTTCAACGCATTTTATTAATTATTTTTTATGTTAGTTGTATGTCACCTCAAGATCGCTTAAAGTGTTAAGTCATCCTTTAAGGTGTAAAATCAATTAAGAACATGTAGTTTTCGATATAATCTATATAATGCACATTCTGTCAATGGCAAATAAATTAAATTGAATAAGTACAATTAAATAATCGATTTAGAATTGGAAACAAAAAAATATTGAAAATTGTTACGGATGATTTTGATGAATCACAAAATCATCAAACTCCCATATATAAATTGATTTTTCCTATAATTGCATAAGAAAAGATATTAAACTTTATTTTATTAACTGTTTTTAGTACATAAACATATTCACATAATATGGCATTAATTCAAGTATAATTTAAAATAATCAGATGGAAAAATAAAATAAAAAAAAGCACATCATTTAAATGAAAATAAAGAACATTAACCAGTTTAAGTCTATATATACGAGTACATATATTATTCTTAAAAATCACCTACGACTCCATATATGAACAAAACTATATAAAAAAGAATTTCTTAAAAAACAAACAGAATTTCAATTGCAATTATTTACCGTTTTTGTTATAGGGGCTTATCCATATAATCTTTGAAATAGTAGACTTTCTATTAGTGTTATAGAGTTGCATTGATACTAAACTATATTGGTACGTATTTGTGACAAAGATGGCAATCACTAATGAATAAACTCATATGCATTACTGGTATATAAAGGAACCGTATTAAATCGTCATATAATAAATCTTAATCTTATATAACTCAGATTAATCAAACTGATTATCTACATACATGTATATAAAAATTTTCAAAAATTTATTTTAATTAAAATTATGTATTAAATTACTAAATCAGATAAAATATAATATGAAAATTATGGGTGCTACAATTAACAAGTCGCAAATTTTTAACAATTTTACTTTAATTTATTAATATGAAAAATTTAAAAAATCTCTGCAATGCTTAAAATGTTTTTAAAATTTTGTTACATTGTAGCTGTATGTATCGAAAGGTGACCAACATAAGCAAACAACACATGAATGTATATACCATATATATGTATATATTTAAGTATTATAATCTGTAATTGAGTTTAGTTGAATTTAACCAACTCTTTAATTATAACTCGTATAACAGAAGTCACTTGATTGAATATCTTTATTAATATCAATCGGAAATTAAAAACATTCTTTGTCGTCACTAACTAATGGCTAGTGCTCACATTATTCACAATGTTTACCTTATGTTCTTATAGTCTGATTCCGTTACTTGCTTTTGCAATCAATTTTAAAATCAGAATTCTTAATGTTTTTGGCGAAATATTAACCTACTGCTTCTTGTTTTCTTCATTTTGATTTCTCACTCGATGAATGCCGTATAAAAAACCAGATAGTTCTACATGAGCCAAAAACTTGGATTAAAGCGATTGGATAAGATTTCGTGAGAAAAACTCCAAGAATCTTCACATTTTGGATTCATATGTTTCGGAAGCCCCTCACTGTTGGTCGCCAAATAAAGTTATATGAGGTACCGATGAAAATTTGTTAAATGATTTTCAAAAATTCTTAAGGAATTTCTTCGAAAATCAACTTTTCGAGAATAAAAGGGCTGAAAGAAGTGCCAAAACAACTTACAAAGTTAACAAAAACATAACCACCCGTCTTACCGTTAAGTTACTGACCATTAATAATGTAGAGACGTACAATTTTTGTTAGAGGAATTTTTGGAAATCGATTTTACCATCCCCAGGCCAAAATAAAAATTCTAATAAATTAAAAAATAATATTATTAAATATACGACGAACATCATTGAACTCTGTATCCGAATAACTCTGTAATTTTTGTTTGAAAACTGCTCCCACTAAGCCTCTAATCCCGAAAAAAGTCCATGAAAATGGTTTTGGGCATATAATTTTTTTTTATTTTTGCTAAATTTATTCGGATTCAACCTTTTAATGGTTCATAACCTCTGCTCAACAAAGGCTCAATAATACATTGAGCGAAAACGTGAGGCGCAGAAAAAGGCTTTTAATGCATTTGATAAACTATAAACAAATAATTTAATTTTAAATAAATATTTTTAGTGAAAATTAGAAAAATTTGCTCAAAACGATAGCCACGGTTAAAACCAAAGATTTTTCGTGTGAGAAATTTTTTAATAAACCCAAAATTTATGGTCTCAAAATACAAGTTATTAAAAACACTTCACTAAAAATGACAATATCTAAAAAATCAATCATTCTGCTTACGTATGTAACCTCTGCTTATTGGACTTTAAATACTAATGAAATGTAATTTCGTAAAGTAATGTTAAATGGCATAGATATAAGGATAAAAAGTAACGCAATTTTTTTTTTTTTTTTAAATTACATTATTCTTCTCTATTATATTCGAATTACTGAAAATGTTTGCACAACAGCCACGCATTTTTTTTTCTTTTTCAAATACCTACATACATTTAAGTAACATGTATTTAGTAAATTTTAATAATTTTAATGTTCATGTTGGAATGAACATTATTTACATGAGTTCTGATTTTGAACAAAAAAAATGTAACAAGATTACAATGCAATGCAGGAACGAAAAAAAAAATTTTTGTTTTCTCTTATACAAAAACTCTGGTTTTTTTATTTTTTTTTTTCCTTTGAATAGTGATTTGATTTCTTAAACTTGATTTTTTAGTTTCTATCTAAGCTTTTATTTTTTGGTGTTATTGTCATTGTAACTAAATTTAATAGTATATGGACGTATAGAATATGAGGGTGATTCAACAGAAGATTGTTCTTATTACAGGAAGATTGCTATTCTCAATGACATTAGGCGAACAGTTCGAATAAGGTTTAGATATAGAATATATAGTCAAATTAACATCGAATTTTTTATATATATTTTTAGTTTGAAACAAGATATATTGGAAAAAATTAATTTTTACAATTTCCACATTTTAATTTCTCTGGTTGTTTCGCATTTGCAATGCATGATATGCATTTGAATCACAAAATTTTGAAATTTTTATTTCAATCATTTAACACATTACGCTATTTGACTGAATATGGCAATGTGTGCTTGTTATTGAAAGTCTTATACTGTGCATACTAGAAAATCAAAAATTATTACGGCTATTTCTGGCCGGTTGTATTGCTAGTCAAATAAAAACTATAAGTAGTCTTATTACCCAATTTCCTTCTGAAAAAACTCGAAACATTTCAATATAAATCCAAATCATTTTAATTCCGGAAGTGAAATGAACTTTTACATTGAAAGTAAGCAACAGATATCAATTACAAAATTTGATCTTTCTGAATAAAACAGGAAGCAAAATTAAAATAAACGTACAAAATTCCAAATAATTGCAAATGATCTTAATTTTATATTGAATCACTTTGTATATATAAGTAGGTTCCATATGCATGCAAATTAATATTAACACAAAAAATCCAAAGTAAGGCACATTTTATATAAAGGAATAAAATAATGTTTATAATAATAAATAAAAAAATAAAATGAAAAAAGACAACAATCTAAAAGATATATTATTGTTGTAGAAGCATATATGAACAAGATTTCCATGATATATTCACGAACGTATATGTATGAACAACATTGGTATAGAAGAGCAAAATTATTGTAGAGAAAAAATCCATATGAGATATTCAAACAACGAAAACTTCTTAAACATGAAATGTTGAATGTATCCTTTTGATAGATTTATTGGGATGTTACTAATGTTTACGGTCTGATTTTGATGTTTTTTTTTATTCAGTTTTTTTTGTTTTTAAGAGAACAGAATTAAGGCACAAAAAAAAAATTTATTCATTCTCCCGTGATTATATTTTATAAGACAAATAACATTATAAAAAAAAATTTTTTTGCTCACTTTTTTTGTGCCATTCATGTTGTTTTTTTTTTTTTGGTTTTTACTTATTTTGTTGCCCGAACGTTCCTTTTTATTGTCCCTTAACTTTAACGGCTACTCTAAGTTCATATGTGAATGAACTTATGCACCGATTATACATATATGTTACTATTATTACATTAAGGAAGCCTTATGATTGCTAAAGATAAGACTTTATACCATAAAAATAAAATCTGATGTGGTCAGCACATAACCGACCGAAATGTGTATTGTCTAGTTTAGTGAAAGTGTTACGGAATATTATAAAAATGTCTTTTAAATACTTCTTTCCAATTTTTAGGACATTAGTAAGCTTATAGTTAACATAACTAGAAAAATGTAAATGTGGCTCTTGGTAGAATTTCGCTTTGTGTTACCTGAATTCTCTGAAATGCTCGCCAGTTAGTTTCGGTAACAACCAGAACTTAAATATCAAATTTCAAGAAATTCTATCAATTCGTTCCGTAGATATGGTGAAAAATCTAAAATCGGCCTGCAGATCAGTTTTCGAGCCCTGATCTTTCCAAAAAATTGATATGTTCATTATTTTAATACGAGGAAATAAAATATTAAATTTCAATGAAATCGGTTGATTATTTCTATTTATATACGCAAAAGTGTATATTTGGCCCATAGTAAACGTCCAGTTGCTGAGGCCTGATTTCTTCCAAATTTTTGCGGACGGTCGAGCAAAGCTTATATATGAAATTTCAAATAAATCGGTTGAATATTTTCTTCAAAATGGTGAAAAATGTAAAACAGGCCCGCTAAAGTTCAGTTTCCAAGGCCTGATATATCCCGAAAGTTGATCAATCCGTGCCATGGTCGAAATAAACTTACATATAAAATTTCATTAAAATCGGTTCAGCAGAACTTGAGATACACGCGTGCACACACAGACCGACAGACCGACAGGTTGCTAAAAAGAGTTTACTTACACTTCCCTACTAAGGAGAAGTGCATTCCCACCGCAAACTCGATATGCAAAATTTGTTGCCATCACATAACCTACCTATTGTATATACAATACGGTCGGTAAAAAGGTTATAATGTTGTTATGCCAGCAACATAATAAAAAAAAAGCAGTAACAAAAAAGAAGAAAATATTTAAATCTGTGTTCTCATGACTTTTCACTATCATAAAATAAAGACATATTTTCATATATACAGTCATACATACGAGTATTGTATCATACATGTGTATATATTTTGTATGAATGCAGAATTAGATTAGTCTTGCAATAAAATAGAAATGCAAAATTTTTATTTTCTTTTTAGCATGTTTGTTAACAAAATTATTAAAATGTTTCGAACAAATTGAATTGTCCTAAAATATTTGGTATTAGTAGACGCCGGTGAATTGGGAGAGAAAAACGTAAGGTAACCTTTACACTTTATATTTTGTATGAAAAGTGAAAATTTGATTTATTATTGTAAAAGATTGTGGTGTTCCGAAACAACACGAGCCATACTGTTTTTTCTTTATTCGAATAGTTAATGCGTAAAATAAATAACATATTATTGAGGTAGTTATGCATTATAAATATTGAAGTTAGAGCAGAACTCAAATTATTTTCTCAAGAATTTCTGCAAATTATTTTTAGGATAATTATGTAGAAGTAGACTTTAGAATTGATCATAATCTCCATCATCTTTTATGTTTAATACCGACCGCATTCCATACGATAAGGTAGGTTATGTTATGGCAACAAATTTTAGATTTCAAGTTTTCAGTGGGAGCACACATTTACATAATGCGGAAGCGTAAATTAAATATTTTTAGGGAGATGTCGGTCTGTGTTTGCACGCGTGTGTCAACAGAACGGCTAAACCGAACAAAAAATAATATTTCCGCCTTCAGATAATTCAAACATTTTTCGGCTGTTTTTTTTAGATTTAGTGCAGTGTAAAGTAAATGTTTGTTGGAACACATCAAAACCTAACTTTGGAACACACAATTATATAATTGTTTTGGCCGAATTTCGAATTATACGATGAATATTATTTAATTTTTCAATTTCCCTCAATTATTTTGAGGCAACTCCTTCATTTGAAATTCTTAACAGAATTGTAAATCATAATAAGCATAATGTAATAGGAAGCAAATTTGATCATGAAATGCTCTATGAAAAATATCCTAAATTTCTAAGTCCAATTAACAAAGTATAAATTATCTAATGGTTCAAAGATGTAGTAGAAAATTTAAAAGAAAACAATTGAAATTCATTTAGGAAGGAGAAAAATAGAACTAAATATGTGATTTCTGTCAATACCCTAAACTACTAACACCTTATTGTATTAACTTCTTTAATTTCTTTAATTAATTTTTTAACTCTCTACCCACATATTTTAATTCTTTAATTACGATTTTAATTCCACGTTTGGAAAAAACTATGATAAATTGAAGAATTTTAGTAAATCTAAGAAATCTGAATAATGCCATTATACCAATACCATTATTTATCTAATATCATTTATATGTTATGTATATTAATTCACCTGTTGCTCTCATGAAATAGAACAGGTTTTAAAATTTTATCTATTAATTTTTCAGCTCTAATATCTTCTATCTAATTTTTAACATTATTTAAATTAATGTACCTATGTCGGAGAATTTTTCTATTCTTATAAATTATTTAATTCCACATTTTCTAGTACTTTTAGTTGAATGAGAATTTGCTTTCAAAAATTTTTCGCGAAAAACTTATTTTCAATCAAATTTCTGCAACTGTTAATATTCGACTAAAATAGCAAATAATTCTGATGTAGGGAATGAAAAGATAATGGTAAATAACCTACCATACCATACCACACTAATGGTAATCAAAGAAACTGTAAGAAATAAAATGTATAAAGAATACAGAAAAGGTAAAATAACAAGACAGGTTAGTAATTACTCGAGTCGCACGCTTTACTACGTTTAACTTTTTAACACCAACAACAAATTTATTTATCTCACTGTTATTCTTTTTTACAAAATTTCTTACCATTTCTGTTTTGTACTTCATTTTCTGCAATATAAATCCAAATGTGGTGAATTCAGAAGACCGGTTTTTTATTCATTGCTACATATGATATGTGTAAAATGTGAAAATGAACAAAAAAAGTAATTGTAAAAGCAAAGGAAGGTGCGAGTGTGCAAGAAGGAAATGAGATCAACATCAGAATGTGAGTAAAGCAACATAAAACGAAAAATATAACACGATCATTAATATAGGGGAATCTTTAGTGTATTACTAATTTGTATGAGGTGAATAATTGATTTGTTTTTATAATAATATCGATGATAAGATATTTCATCTAAAGAGTATGGTGAAAAATTATGTTATTTGTTAATGAACTGTTATACATGTAACGTATAATAGATATAAATATATGCATATATTGAAAATTTAATGAATCCAGAACAAAAAAGTGTTATATAAAATATGTAGTATGCATATATGTATGTACATAGATTGGAGTATAAATTTTAAGAAATCTTTCATGTTATTTGCCCAATATTTACTTGACCGACTTTAGTTATGTTGATTATTTGCATTTCCATTTCGTATGTATCAAGTTCTATTCGGTAAATTGATTTGGTTCTGACCAAATTATTTATTTATACGTTAATTTCATATTGCTATTAAAGTTGCTTGCTAACAGTTAAGCTTAGCATTCGGCTTCAATTTAAATTTATGTTAATATTAATCATTTTTTTTTTCAAGTAACAAATTACTTTTCATGGTGGGGTAAGGATTTCCATTGTACAAAATATAAGTTTCGGAGAAAATATTGTAACAATTAAACCTTTCGCAAATTAAATTTAAAAAAAAAAATCCTCTTACAGGACTGTTCGCAGGGACTGTTTCAAAATGTGAAAAATTTTTATATCAAAAATTTAATTGAATTATTCGAATTTTATGAAAATTACTTTATTTAATAATGCATAACCATATGCTTGACTAATTTTTCCAGACGAAATTCTAAATCTGGCAATAAAAACTAACTGAATTCTAATTTTAATTTTTAAATTACATGTAAAGAATAATAACTATATGTGCATACAACATAAATTTATCACTTTCTCAATATGATCTTAATTTTAAATTTTGTAAATCTCTATTTTTTTACATTTTGCTTTTTTAAAACTTTTTCAGAAAAATTTAAAAAAAAAGTGCTGGTAAGTCTCACTCTGTCCGCCTATCTGTCTAAAAGAAGATAAAACAGGTCTTTAATAGAAACTTATTTCTGTGTAAGAAAATTTTTTCTCCAACTCTCCCCGTCCCAAGTTATCGTCTCTCAAAATTCGCAAAATTCGGTGCCTTATATCTGTGGAATTACAAGTTTTCTTAAATTTCTAAAAAAATGAAAATGTAACGGTAACATTCGTACTTTAAAAAAGTATAATTTTTTGTCTTAAATCACTAACTAAACCATTCAATTCAACCGTTATGTTAACATAACTTCCAATTTTTCACTTCTCTTCATTCTAAATATGTGCAATAAATATATTTTGGTATGTACCCATAATATGAATGAAGTAATTTAAATAAGGTCATAACTGTTTTTGAAAGCATAATTTACTCCTTGTTCAAGGGAAAAGTGCTTCTTTACAAACAGTTGATTTGATCACACTTTATTAAAATATTCTTATGTACACATAATAATTATTATTATATGGGTTACGTTTACGCTATTGCTTATGCTTAAATTAACACAAACATTTTTATGTATGCATAAAATGGTGTTTACATATGATTATTGTTATTATAAAATACAATCAAAAATAAAACCGGTTATTTATAAATTCACCACACTTGTTTCTTTTTTTTTTCTTAATACATAATATACAAAAATAATATAATTTTTGTCAAAGATGAAGGAAGTACAAAAACAGAAATGGTAAAAGTTGTAGAGTACTTTAAAAGAATAAAATCAGTGTAGTGTAGAGCAAGAACTGCAAATAAATTTGTATGTTTGGTGTGTGGTGTGGTGTTAAAATGTTAAATGAAGTAAAGCATTCGATTCGAGTAACCAAAATCACTAACCTGTCTTTTGCTTACCTTTCATTTTATTCTTTAAATTTTTTTTTTTATGTTCTTCATAATTACCATCATCTCTCTCTCTCTCTATTCATATTCCATTTTATATTTTATCTTCTCAGTACTTTATGTGTATACATAACAGATTTATTTTTGTTTAATTTTTTGGAGGAATTGTTGAATTTTCTTTTCCTGAAATAAGTTAGTCGAGTTGTAATAGTTATAGAAGTCGGGTGGTTAACAATATTTTTTTCGCGGAAAATTTTTCAATGCAAATCTTTTGTTCAACATAACATTGTTTTTTTTTTTTATATTATTATTTTTATTTCTGGATAAAAATTTTATTTATTGAAGAAAGGGAACTCGTTTTCCAGTTACCGATATACATTTAAAATACGAAAAATATAATATTAAAAATAATAAGAATAGAAAATAAAAATACAAAAAGCGAATAGATAAAAAAAAAGCAAAATTTAAAACCTGTTCTATTCGACGGGGGCAACAGGTGGATTGTATACAAAAAATATAAAAAATATAAGATAGAAATATATTTTGTTTAATTGGGGGAATTGGGGAGAGCGATATATGAAACGAAATTTTTGGAGTTCTTTTTCAAATTTTGTGTTTCCTTTGATTTTTTGTTTTTCTCATGTAAATGTGAATTAAAAAAAAATTTTTTTTTTTTTTGAAATTGTAATTAATATTATTAAAATATTATGTAGGCAGAAAAGATACATAGATACATAGAATTTAAATAAAAAAACAAAAATAAGAAAAATATAAAAGGAAAAAAATTTAACTGCAATTTATGCACATTGTATTTGTTTACCAATAGTGTACGTATGTAAGTATGTATAAAATATGAATTAACAAAAATGCAAAACAAAAAAATTTTATAAATGATAATGTTCAAAATAATTTACAGTATATATGCACTTAATATTTGTATGTGTTTGTGAATATGCATTTTGTACGATTAATTGCAATATAATCGCGTTAATAACAAAAAATAAAAACAACAACAAGAACAAAAAAGTAAATAAATAAAAAATTTCGTAAAAGAAGTAAACAAAAATTTTTTTTATTTTTTTTTTGTTATTACTATTTTACAGTTCTTTTCGAATCGAATAATTTGAGTGTGTGTTATTAAAATTTTTAATTTAAATGCCTTACTTACTTGCAGTTTTATTTATACCCTATCGAAAAATATACATGCGTTTGTAACGGTTGTGTTGTAAAAATGGTCATTTATTTTTAACGAAAATTGCTATCTACATATGTACATACCTACATTAAGTGTGTTTATTACTAACGATTGTTTAATTACAAGAAAATAAAAATAAAAATTCCTTACCATATTTTTCATAATACCTTATTGCTTAAATTAAGATTTCGTAAAATTTTTGTGTACAAATTCTATGCAGTTTGTGTTATGACAAGTGTTTTACTGTCAATTATAAGAAATAGTAAAAAATTATTTAAAATTAAATAAATTATGAAAAAAAATTAAATATATAAATAAAATTAATTGTGCATTAAACCTTCTGATATAAAAATAAATTCCTTAATAAGCAATAAAAAAAATTATTTAAGTAATTGCACTCAATGCCGTGAAATTAAAAAATTCTTAAGGAATATTAAACAAGAAATCTGCCTTGGTCATCTTTTTAGTGTAAATGTGTGTTTTCTATATAAAAAGGCACTGGCTTTGTTCTTAGCTTAAAATATTTTTTATAATGGTGCCTTGATTTATAATAACCATGATTTTTAAAATTTTTAAAATAAATTTTTAGTTCGGTGTACAATAAAATCCTGAAATAGTGATTTATAAAATATATTAAATAACAAATTCCAAGAAATTCATCATTATTACTTTAATTATTAGTCATAATTAAAAGAAACAAAAAAAAAAAAGAGCAAAAATGTCTTAAAAATCAAATCCCAAAATTTTAAAAATTAACCACAAAATATCATTAAGAAAGAAAAATGTGTATGTAATTCAAATTATATTTTTAATTCAACATAATTTTTTAAAAGGAATCGAAGTGTTTTTTGTGGGTTCCACGATCCTATCCGTACATATATAATTATTAACAATAATAATAATTTTTTGTGTTTTTTTGTGCCATAGCCAGTCTCTGTATTAAATCTCAGACATACATAAATATTTAATAGGATTATAAAAACAAAGAAGAATTATAAAGAATAATCAGAAAAAAAAAGAAAGGTATTTCCTGAATAATTCTGTAATATCAAAAAAGGTTTCAAATGACTCATTTCAAAATTTTATTATTGATGTATATAATCAGAAAATATAACCCATTATTATACATAATGTACATACATAAGTACTTATGTTAACTAAAATTATATATGAGTAAAAATTATAGAAGATTTGATTTTTATATGTACAAAAAATAATCGTTTTAAAAATAATTCCCATATTATTTTACAATAATTTGTGTATATTGTGATTTGTAAAATCTGGCAACATTAAAAAAAATCCTGTCTTAGAAAGAAATATTACTTAGTTCTATTAAATTTAAATAGAAAAATTGTAAATTTTTTTAAATCATAAATTTATATTTAATTTTAATAATTAATTAATAATTTTAAATAAAAAATATAATAATAGTGATTTTAATAATCCTAATTATAAAATAAATTGTGTGATTACAATTAAAATTTGTTTGTGTTAATTTAATATTAACTTGTAAAAATATTTTTAATACTTAAGTAATAAATTATTTATAATATTTTTAAATTACATTTCTAATTTAAATACTTAACGGTACATAGGAATGAAAAATTAAATATAGAATATTGTAAATAAATACAAGTGATTTATTTTTTGTTAATAGTTTTTGTTTTATAACGAAATTAGAAAAAAAAATTTCAAAATGGTAAGTGAAAACAAATATTTTTTTTTTATTTAAAATTAATAATTTGAAGACTTAAATTGTTATTCTTTAAATGCTGATTAAAAGTTATACTCATTAAATATAAATATAATGACAGACAATTAAAAATTGTATAAATGTGAGCATAAAATAAAATCTGAGGCGGTTTTTGGGTAGCTCGGACTGGTTCAAATGAGAAGCGGAGAAGGAGAGATCCGGCGGTACCACAACGGACCGACTTGGTCTATGTCTAACTAAATCAAAATTCCTTCAATTTTCGAAAATTTCCCTAAAATCTATTTTACTCTTATATAATTTTAGAATTAAAATTCAAATTACTCTAAGACAGAGCGCTAAACTTTACATTTTTGAAAAAAAATTTGGATCTTAAATCAAATTCCCGATAAACCTTGAAAATTTATCCGAAAAACCCATTATAAACACATTAAATTTATAGTTATAATAAAATTTTTTGGACCATTGTAATGCGAAACCCCATACATATATATGTAGGCTGAGTTCAAGCTTGCAGATCTTAAAAAGTAGTGCTTATGTTTTCAGCGCTATTCTGCAAAAGAAAATTCAAAAACTGAAAAAAAAAGTTCTGATAATAAAACGTCCCACTGCAACCATCTGTTTTTGACATGTCAATTTTATTTTGTCATTTTAGTATTAAACCTTGGTGTTGGTATGTTAATATTATTAATTTATTTTTGTTTAAAACAAAACGATGGTAAATGAAGTGCCATATACTTCATCAAATAATTCATAAAATATCCAGATTGTTGCACCTTGACCAGTTTTTTTATTTTTTTTTTTTATTCTATTAAATGTTGCTAGAGGATTAGCAAATTTTTTGGCTATTTGCTCTCTGGAATAAGGAAACTCTGGATGTACTTCAAGAATGTTGTTTAAAACTACTCCCCACATCACACTCCTCTTTCTTCCCCCCGAGCAGAAGTCGTTTTCTAATTTCAGTCTTTCAGTTGTGAGGAGTTTGGTTTCTGCACTGTACCATCTTTTTATGCTATTTTCTTCATCCTCAAATCTACATAATAAGAAAACCATTTCAAATTTATTGAAAAATTTAATTTTGATAATTTAGATATGCTCTCTAAACCAAAATCGACTAGAAAACGGGTAGTCATAACTAGATTGAGTCACTAGATTGGAGTCACTAGGACTCTAGTTGTCAATCTAGTTAGAAAAAAGTAACTAGATTCTAGTAAAATTTCTTTACTAGAGTCTCTAGTCATATCCTAGTTAGCTTTACTAGATAGTCTAGGTATTATTACTAGAAGAATTTTTTACTAGAATAACTATTGCCGTAGATGTTTATTCTAGTCAAAACAACTTGAAAAAACCAGTTCGTCAAACCAGAAAAAACTAGACTTGAGTACTAGAAATTTATCGCTACAACTAGTGAAATATTGTGGCATAACTAGAATCTAGCGCGGTATTCAACTAGAATTTACAGCTCTTGCAACTGGGATTCGAGTGCAAGAGTGCTAGATGTAGTTAGCTAGTACAACTGGATTTTATCTAGGCATACCTAGTATTTTTACTTTGAAACGTGGTCATTACAGCTGGAAAGTAGTTCCTGAAAAAAAATTGATTTTTTGACAAAAATTTCTACTATTTTAAAATATTTTTTAATACTCAAAAATTTTATTTCTATATTATTTATTTATTTATAAAGATCTGTCCGTAACTTCAAAAATCTTTTTTTTATTTATTCATTTAGGTTCAAGTTTTCAAATCTGTATCAAAATATAAAATGGAAAAAACTTGTTAAAATTTTATCATGAAAATTTGGTGTGAACTTACATTAATTTTTTTTCTTTAAAATTCGCTCTCATTGTCTGCTACTAGATTAGCGGTTGTGAAAACTGTTTTTCTCGTTGAATAAACTAGGTAAACAGCTATACTAACTAGAAAAATATTTGCAATAGATGAAAATCTAGTAACCAATACTTGAAACCTAGCTGCTACGTGTTGATTGTTGTTGTGTATTCATGTTGTTGTTTTAATATTCAGTTTATTTCACAACTTCCAATAAAACTATAAAAAGTGGCAATAAAATGTTGCTTTCTTTAGAAAATTGGAAAATAAATAGAAGATTAACTGGCTTACCTTTAAATAAAGTTGCAGATTCTTCATCTACTCCATTTCTTACGAAAAATTTAAATTTCAATGATTTTTTACAACAAAAAAATTTTTTTCACAAAAATGGCACAACTTAAATCAAATGATAATATTATTACGACTGATCAATTATGAGAAATTTTATTCGAAAAAGAAAACGCGAAATGTTTTCTGTAGCTCTAACAAAAAATTCTCTCTTTCTGAGAACTTGGAGAGAACAAAAAGAGAAGACAACTAGAATACAACAATTTGCATATTTTTATAATAAAAGTTCTACTGGAATTCTAGTTGAATTCTAGTAAAACTAAATTCTAGTTGAATTCTGGTGAAAGTAAATTACTTGGATTTCCAGCTTTTTAACTAGAATCTCAGGTATTATGAATGGATTAAAAAAATTTAACTAGATTTTCAGTTATTTCGTACTCTTTTTTTTCGTAGTCTAGTTACAACAAGTGAAGTTCTAGCTAGCGTAAATAAAATTTCTAGTAAAAAAAGCATAACTAGGATTTAACACCGCATTCTAGTCGAATTTGGTTTAGAGAGTGTACTTACATGTCCTCACTAGTCTCGAGTGTTTCAGACATTATACAAATTTGAAAATTAGCAAGTTTTTTTTTTAGAAGAAACTATTGAATTTTGTTTTAGAAATTTATTGAAAATTTTTGAACAAAGTTAAATTTTTTTAAAGAAATTAAAAATTTTTAAGCGGTCTTATTACGCGGTCTTATTTCATACTATTAAAATTTAAGGTTGTATATTTTTCTTATTAATGACAGCACAAATTTAAAGCTGCAAATGCTGCTGAAGTTCTTTTCAAGTTCTACAAGCAAAAACGAGTTACTTTTTGCAGTATAAATACAAAAACGCACTGCATTTGTAGAACTTCATAAGATCTGCAAACTTGAACTCAACCACACTTACATCAATTCTTGTCCTTATTTTTCATTAATTTTGAGTGGGAAATTCCGTGCAGCTCAAAATTTTGGACTTATTCAAATTGGAGCTTGGTGCAAAAAATGGATTTAGCTCATTTGACAACAAGTTTTTGGCTACGTTAAACATCGGGAGGATTACATGAGTGCTATAAATTATTGTATTCTATAGCAGGTCCTGGGACCTATTCAAGTCAAAAAAAAGGTTGAAATATTTTCATAAATTAATGTACAATCGTTAAACAAACCACCGGGAGGTTACACATGGTCATCGGGGAGTACATCTAGTTGTTCTTTAGTCAGTCCAACTAAATTTCATTTACGTTTTCGATAAATGAAATAGACCTTAGATGTTTAATATTTTATTTAGGTGTTCTTATGCAAATAAAATAAATTAAGCAATAATAATCAATGAGTTGTTACAGTTGACAGTGCTTTGTAAATAATTCCATTTCAATATAATATAAGCAAGAGAATAGGTAACCAGGTTGATGCTCAAATTTTATTTAATCCCAACTGAAAACAATAAAAAACGCAAGATTAAAATAAAGTCCTTATCACCGGTATTTTATTACAGAATTATATTTTTCCCATTTCACCACACCAGTTATTCATTCAATAATAAATATAAATCAAAGAATGCACTTAGACAGCTTCAAGCAAAAGTAATAAATAATACGGTTAAGTAATGCGCACACAATATATATACATATATGTATGTACATATATCGGTATAACAACTTGTATAAAGTTTTGTTAAAATAGAAATATTCTAAAAATTTCAAATATGTATGTACATTTATGTACTTACTTAAACTTACTGATTTTGTAAAATATTTCATAAGTAGATATTTCTGCTTATTAAAACAGGGAAGAAGGAAGCAGTATAACAAAAAGAAACAAAGTAAACCAACCTTAAGTAGGCTACGTGATGGGAAATAAATTTTCATTGTGGAAAATAGCATAAAATTTTATAAGTAATTAAGTATGTCAAATTGTTACCTAAATTTGCAAAAACTTACTTTTGTATTAACATATTTTTCAGTAAGTAAGTATAAATAAGTAATATATCTTTTTTCTTTTTATTGCTCCATTTAGGAGCATGGGGCTTAGCGTATCCATCTTTTGGGCTAACGCTTTAACCGGGGCCCATGTTTATCCTACTTCTGCAATTTCTTTCAACACATTTCTCTTTCAAGTATTTCTTGGTTTTCCTACACTTCTTGATCAGTGGGAGTTACACTCTATTGCCTGTCTTGCTATGGAGTTTTTAGGTATTCTTTAAATGTATCCGAGCCATTTGTATTTTCTTTTCTTAATTTGTTTCTCTATTGGCTCTTGTTCGCATACTGACCACAAGTTATTGTTTGATATTGTATTTGGCAAGATTACTTTACATATAATCCGGAGGCACATATTCATGAAAACCTGAAATTTCTCTATGTTTCTCTTGTTGCCTAGCCAGGTCTCACTACCATATAGCATAATGGACTTAACACAGGCATAAATATTAAGTTTATAACTGCAAGAAATTTTATTGATTCATTTATAAGAACACACACAGAAAGGTTATTACTGCCTTTCTTCTCTTCTAAATAATTTTACATAGACCTTTATAAGCGAAATAAACAGTTGTGCTCCCTAAACGTCACAAATTGCTTAAACCAACGGTTGGAAAAGTTTTGTGGGTTATGGGCAAATATGTACTATGTGTGTATGAGTAAAGGCCACTCGAGTTACTAACAAGAAGAATTGACATATTCAACTGACTTTATTAATAGTTTTGTTTTAACAATTTTGTATGGAATTTTATCTACTCATACTCGTATATCTATACGAGTATTATATCTATGATTAAATTCTTAATTTTTTTTTGAAAAATTTTGATAGTCGCAATCGAATATATTTTTTCTTGTATGTAGAATGAGGGGCTGCATTTTGAAGTTGAATGGACCGCGTGCTGCCCATATTTTAATTTTTATTATTGACGTTGAATTACGCTGTTAAACAACGCATTTACCTAAAAAATTAAAACTAAATTTAGTTATTGTTATTGAGGAATAATAAAAATTTCAATTAAATGCTTACTGATTTTCATAAAGCTTGTTAATTTTCCAAATTTGAAAATTCAGGAATAAGCGCACTTAATTAGCTGGATTGTGTATTAACAACTAATTGCAGCAAATTTTAAGTGAGGCAATCTCAGTTATCTTCTATTCCTAAATAAATTAAAATATATTAATTTTCATTGTGTTAATGGTGATTTCTATACTACCAAAAAAATTGTGAATATACTTATGCAAGCATGCCTCGTAGATATTTTGCTTATCATATTGAGTAATCAAAAAAAAAAATTATCAAAAATTAATATTTTATTTTTTTATTTTTTTTTTATTAAAAAAAAATCTTTAATTAAATTTATAATCTCTGACAATCGTAACTATTACTGTCCTTGAAATTGTTTTTTTTGTTTTACACTTTCATTTGAATATAAAATTTGAAAAAATATGTAAGTATGTTATAAATGTGACAGCTTATTAATCTTATAAGTTATACAAAGTATTAGAAAAAAATTTGAATAAAATTAACATTATTATAACAAAATATTAAAAAACAAAAAAATTATTACGAAAAAAATATGAAATTGCATAATATTTAATTTTATAAAGAAAAATATTATTCATATAAGTAAGATTGAATTTAATTAATGTTTTATTAATAAATTAATAATTAATAATAAAATAGTTGTCATAAATTTATAAAATTAATATTTTTAAATCAATCTTTTCATGTTAATTTAGGTTCTTGTTATTTTTTTAAACATTTCTATAAAATATTTGTTGTAGCTATACTTTATGCTACCGGTCGCACTTTTTATATTTGGTCCATTTTAAATTTTATTTAAATTTTTTTAACAAATCAACACTAATATTTTTTTTTTCTTAAAAAGTTTAAAAAAATAATTATACATAAAAACTATTAAATGTTAAAATTCAACTTCTTTATTGACCGTCATTTTTTATAACGCCTCTGCACAAAAAATTATTATATAACTGGACAAACTGCTTATAATAACTCGGTACATGTTTTGTTAACAGTCAGAGAGAGATAGTGGAAAAAAAAATAAGCAAATAAAAATAAAATTTTGTAGTATAAAACTTAACAATTTTATTTTTTATTCTTATATTTTTGTAAGATCTTGTTTGTTTAATATTTTTACGGGTATTAAGACATTTTGAATAATGATTTACTATAATATAAAATTTATATAACCAATTAACTATGTGTACCTATTGTTAATGTAAGCGTATGTATACATATATATATATATGAATGCATATAATACGTAGGTACATATTGTGTTCATTTTTTTTTGTTGTTCATATTCCATGATACCGCACTGAGTGAATTATATATATTATGGGTAGATCTTATCTTTGTTGGTAATCGTAAGGCTTCTTTTTCATATAATAAGGTATATTAATTTTTTTTTTTGCCTTGTTTTGACTTTTATTTTGTTATAACATAAGTACATTCACATATGAACTTTGAGTAGCCACCAAAAAGTGAAATTTTACATGAACATAAGAGGAGTTGTTCCAAAAATATGAAAATACTTCAATTTATATGAAAAAATAAACATGTTATATAAAAAATATAAGTATATGATTTTTATTAAAATTAAATAATATACCATGAAGGGAATGAATCATTTTTCGTTTACCTTTCAAACCCAAACCGTATAAGAATATAAAACATAAGTAACATCCCAATAAATCTATCAAAAGGATACAAAAAACCATGTTAAAATTTTTGTATTTTTTTTTGTAATTTTTTATTTAGAATTTTTTTTTTTTGTTGTTCATAATTTTTTTTTTGTTTTTGATTTTAACCCGTCCGTCCACATATATCATATTGTCGTCCATATCTTACCGATCTTGCTTAGTAAATATTATACGTACAGTCAGACCCAAATAATATCGTAAAATTAAAGAAAAATAAAAATTATTGCGGTTTTTCTCAATTCCGACACCTGACACCGGATGAATGCAAAATTATTAGAATTAGTTGCATTTTAAATGCGGACCCTCATAATTATAATTTATAATTGTATTTATTTACGTGTTTGTTATTTATTACTTACGTATTTTATTTTATATTAAGCTTATATTTTTAATTTTTTTTTCAAAAACAAATTTTATTCACTTTTTTATTTAAATTGAAATTAATACGAATTGATATCGTAAATTTTTTTGATACCGTAAATTTTTTGTTATCGTAAAAAATAGCGGGATTTGAAGTATTAAAAATCGCTGTTCTAAATTATTGATCTTCTGAAACCTAATAATTTCTCATTTTTTGGTATTTCAAAAATTTGATTGGGTTTTAGTTACCCGGTCGAAACTAAAATGTTTTAATCTTTTTTTGGGGGTTAAAATTATAAGCGGTTGATTGTTCATACTTATTCTTTAACATTAATATAACTGATATATTCTAAGAACATTGTTTTTTTTTTTTGTTATTTTCCTTATTGTTCTTTGTTTATTTATGTTTCACTAAAATATTTTGACTATTCTTATACCTCATAAAATATTATGTGACTGAGTACTGTTATAAAAGCATAATAAGTATGTTTTTTTTTTGTATTCCTAAATAATGTTTTTAGAGTAAACATAGAAACCATATGGATTTCTTATTATATCGTAAGAGCATAAAGAAATAATTAAGTATACGTTAATGCTTTTATAATGCTTATATTAATTTCAAAATATAATTACCTATCCTATTTAACATGTGCGACAAAACTTTTAAAAGTAAATCTTCTTTGATTATTTAATTGCCTTTTTGATTATCAATTTAATAAAGTAAAACTTTTATTTTCCAAAAATATTCGAAATAAGTATGCAGAACTGCAATCAAAAGCAAAGCGTAAATAATAAAATATATTACGTAAAACGGTAAAAATCTCGTCACCTTGATATTTTTATACAGAATATTTAAGTTGGATTTGTGCAAGAATTTAAAATTAAAGAAAAAAAAGCTTAAAAGAAGATTAAATCAGTTCAGACAATTTGTATAAGGTACATGATTTGAATAAAATTTATAGCACAGATTTCGCAGTTCACCAATATTTTTGACAACATTAAACCCATTCATATGCAAGTTAACACATTTGAATTCGCATACCAAATTATAGTTGCGCATGATTTCAAAAATTCGTTTCATTACTTTCGTTTTTTTTTGTCGTAAAAACCATAAGTAAAGTGTGTTAACCTTGAAATTTCTACTCTATTTTTACATAATTATCTTATTGAAATAAAATACTTTAAACAATTATTTTTATTTTTGAATTTCAATTTCCTTCATGGTAAAACTATAAATTTTTTATACCTATAAGTAATTGACTTTGTTTTAAATTGTCACTGTGACAAATAAGTATACTTAATAATATTCACCAAAATACGAAATCTATTTAATAAACTAACCAAACCATGTACACATACTAATTAAAAAATAACAGTTAATAAAATTATTTTTTAACAGTTATTTAAACATAATTAAATTATATAAGTGAACTGTTTTAAAAAATTTTCGAGGTTAAATTTTACAAGAGAAAAAAAAAATATTTTTTTTGGTTATCGTGTTTAACATTGCAAAAACACTTTATAAAATTACTTAATTTAATTGATATGATTTAGATTAAGAAAATTAAATTTTTATTTTTAAAAAATCTTAATTATAAATAATGCAATTCTTTATTACGATCTTTTAATTAATTGAATAATTAACAGCGATTAAGATGTGAATGAGAGTAGAAAATTATTATGGGATTAAAATTTTTTATTTTTTTAAATGATAATTAATAGTATTAAATAAATTGTAAAAAAATGAAGTTTTTAATATTACTTAATTTTGAGATTTTTTTAAAATTGTTAAATTGTGTGCATTTTGTAATTGGGATAGCATTTTTAACAATTAATGAAATTTATATCAAAAGAAATTGTATAATTAAAATTTTTGAAGCAAATTTTCAAAATTAATTAAATAGCTTGAATTGAAAACAATTTAATTTTTTTCTCATAAACTAAATTATTAAAAGCGGTTTTTATAATATTGTGTACCACCTAAGTTGAATCACTCTCGTTATTATAGGTTTGGGCGTTTATTCATATTACAAACAAAAGTGAAGCCTGTATGTTATCTAGTGTAGCATTTGAATTTATTCATGTCCAAAAAATGAATTGAATCTCGCTTACGTTGCTATCTAAACATTGTAATTTTTGGAAAAATAATAAAAAAATCTTCGTACAATTTACCAGTAGAATTTTAATTTTGTAAAAATATTGTATGTAAGTTGTACAGTTATGCATTCTATTCTATTACACTTAATATATTTAATTTACTTAAGGTTCTTTACTAATGTAATTTACTTAGGTTTTCCAGCGTATATAACTACCAGCTAAGTGGTATGTCTGCGATACCACCTATATTTTAGGGTCTTACAATCACAATAAGTAATAATTTTTTTTATCAGATCTCTATAAAATATCAAAATATAAGTACTTCGAAAACACATTAAAAAAATAATTTTTGATCTGTTATTATCGTTAAAATATAAAAATCATGCAAAATAAAACCAAATTACCCTGTTTGCAAAATTTTCGCAACGTCAAGGAAACGAAACTTATTTGAAATGTCAGATTTTAATTTTAATACATTTCAGTCTTACAACAATTCAAAAAAGGGCTCTACTTATAAGTATAAGAAGAAAAAAAAATTCTGATAGTAAAAAATCCCCATAAGAAGAATGATTTTAAAAATCAGTTTAAAAAGGTGGTATTCTCACGTTACCAGTAAACTTTAAAGGGTTAAGACGTTGATCATAAAAACTGTAGTCATTACCTCATATAGTAATATTTAGTGAACAATAATATTGTTTAGATTGTTTGCAAAAGTTTATCGCCGAAGCTTGTTAAATATCCCTACCAAATACTTGTATTTGTATCAATAACATTTAATGGAAGGCTTAATATAGAATAATACAGTGCTTAAGAAGAATTACTTTCGTAGACGATTACCAAATATACACAAACAAACCATAACAAACTAATTGATAAAAATAAATAAATTTTAATTTCTTGCCAAAAGAAAAAGACTAAAATCGAAGCTCACGTGTTCTTTTGTAACACTCGAGCATCAAATAAAGAATTTAGAGTTTAATAAAAGTAAAATTAGGACAAAAATGAATTCCATAAAAGAGCAGAATTACATTTTCACACCTTCAACTAAAAAAAAAAATTTTTTTAATAAAAAAAAATAAAAAAATCCAAGAAAAAAGAATTCTAATAAATATTTATAAACAATGACAAATTGAAATATTTTCAACTTAACACATTTGACTTTCTTTGTTTTTTTTTATGGTATTTTTGTAACAAATAGGGAGAATTAAGAGTCATAAATAAAGGGCTTAATAAAAAAGAATTCATCAAAACCGCAATATAAAAAGGGGAACATTAAATTGTATAGTCGAGTTGAAAAATATTTTATTCATATTATACTACTTAGCCGCCATAGAATACGAAAAAAAAAGAAACAGAACAGAAAAAAAAAACGGACCTGATGTGGTCAGGATATAAGCGACCACATTATACATACTGACTTGCATTTTTCTTTTTATGAATAAAATATTCAGAAGATTAAATAAATTTATTCAAAATACTAAAAGATGGAATCATTTGTTGAAAAATATTTGATAATGTCAAAGAAAATGTAAATTTATTCGTTAAGGGTCTGATTCACAAAATTCTTCGTCTTTTCTGTTAGATTTCCCCCTTCAGAACTTTCTCTTATTATTCAATTAATTAAAAAAACTCTTTACTGTCCATAATGTCATAAAGACTGACGTTTATTTTGGTTTTTAGTAGGTTTTCAGCGGTTGGTATAGGAACTTAATTAAACTCTCCTGAAAATTAAGTAATTAATATTAACAATTTCATTCAAAATATTTGAAATACAAGCTGATTTTATAGGAGGCCGAATTTGTTTAAAGCTATATATAGCACTATTATTTCGATGCAAATGAAATTTCCTAAAACAAAATATTAATTATAAATTAGTTCTTATTGGAATACTAAAGGCAAAAATTTCAAATTTCATTAGAGCCTATCTTCAATCTTTAACAGAAAATTGACTAAAAATCTTAGACCATAAAATTTACCGAAAATTGAATATAAATGTTGGAATGAAAATAATACCTCTCTTATTATATGCAACATGATCTGTAAATAATAATAACAATAATAACAATAACAACAATAATAATAATAAAAATAAGACAATAACAAATCAATGAGTATTTCCCACCATTATATTGCGGACGGATGTAATTTTCACCGTTTTGCTTTTCAAAAACAAAAAAAATAAAAACCCGAATTGAAAATCTTTCAATCTTAACTTTATTTTTTTGATCATTCTTCTCTTCGTTTTATTATTTTCCTCTCCCTTTTCTCCCACTCTTCTTTGTCTCTTGCCTTTTATCATTTTTCGTTTTTATTGTGTTTTGTTGTCTGACTGCCTAAGGATGAATGCATCAGTGAATAAGAAAACCTATACCTACCATATTCCAAACGAAATTTCATTTGCAATCGTAGTTCAAAAATTATTTATTTAAAATGACGTTAGTTTTATATAGCAAAAAGGCAGCTCTCTGGCTATAGGAAAACCATGGTTGCAGTGGTTTTTGTGTATAGCTATTTTATCTATATAACTTATGTACAAAACACAGATTAGTACATTAAAGTGAAAATTTTTAAAAAAATTTTATAATAACAAAATTAAAATAAAATAGAAACACTTTCAAACATGCAACAACTTCATATTCACGTATAAAATGTAAAAACTAAAAAAAACATTGTTGCATTTTTATATTTTTACATTACATTATTAACACACACACACGTACATATGCATTTTTAAAAATGTTAACTGTTGATGATGATATTGATATTGTTTTTTTTTTTTTATAATTTTAATGTTAAATTTTTTATAGTTTTTATTGGTATAATAGTTAAAGCTGCTCAATATCGGCTATTTAGTTAAAGCAAAGTAATATTTTCAATAAAGAGCAACAACTGGGTGTACAGTGTTGATTTGTTGATAATTTTAAATCCATTTTTTATTACATACTTACGGTACTTAATACTTATAGTTGCAAAATGGCTTTTGATATTTCAGTATATTGTGGGGCTTATAAGAATGCTTGGATATTTGTGTAATAAAACATGTTGCTTACTTTGATTTTTACTTTGTCATTAAAGTTTATTATATTTTATAGTACTTGACTTTTTCTGTTCTAATTGTGGAATTAAAATGAAATAGGGTTGTTCCCAAAATTTATTTTTAACAAATTTATAAATATTTTAAGTGATTATAAATTCTTAATCCAATCATTTTTTGTGTCTCTCATACTAATAAACTGCAACCTTACTTTCTCTCCATAGTATCCTTTTCCACTCTCATCAAATGATGAGAATTTTGCTAGGCAATCTGGCAGTCGCATTTTTGTGTGGCCTAAATAAGTAATGATTATTTCGGCTCTTTCATGCAATATTAATTTGCATGGCAATTGATACTTGGCCGAAGCAACTCGTCTGAAATATATATATTAGTTTTCCGGAAATATCTTTATTATGGTACAGATTAATAGACACTAAATGTATGTTAGATATTAATGATTAGTATATTCAAAACTACACAAACCTCAAAACTATTGAAAAAATGAGTGTTGTGTGGTAGCATGCAACTTTTTGTTAATTATTTGCAATAAATAAGAAGGCTGTCAGAGTATAACAAATTTAAATTTCGCCTCTTTCATTTGAAAATTAAAATTATTGCCAAAATATTCCTAGTTCAAATTGAATTTAAAAATAAATTCAATTCTATTACATTTTCCCATTTAAATCGTTAGAGTACTTATTGTTGATTCAATCACACAATCAACACCACAAATTTCGTTTTTTTGTGAGAAACCCTGTCAAAAATTTTTAACATTTTTTGTTTTACTTACCATCTATATTTAATTCTTCTAACTGTATTGAAATCTGATGTATAAGAGTTTATCAATCAGTAGACCGTTGAGGATATAAAAGAAATGTGTATACTTGTACATATACATACATTACAAATATACAAATATGTTTGTATATATGTACGTACATATAAGTTGATAAATTAAATTTTTATTTTTTTATTCAATCTCTTTTTTATACAATTTTATTACAGAAACAACTAAGATGCTTAAGTTAAAAGAATTTAATTATTAGTTGAGCGTTTAGAATTCAGAAGTTTGAGTTCTTCTGCCGAATCTGACCACATATTGTTCGTCGAAAACTAAGAATGGAATCAGAGAAGAGGCGTTCGTAGCGCTGTACGAATCTTCCGAGGCTACGACAATGCGGACTTATTGGGCACCTCAGTAAATCTTTGTAGGGTCTAGAAGGTTGGGACACTTGCAAATTCTGTGGGGGGATAAGAAAACCTAGAACAGTTTCTGGGAGAGTGTCATGCTCTCACTCATAGAAGACGGGTAATACTGGGATTTTTTTCTCTCACGGCGAGGGAATTGTAATCTTCTGGGCTTCACAATATGCTCGAGTTTATCAAGAGGTTAGGCCCCAAGCGGATCCTGGCCATTCCCCATATTATAAAGAGGATATATTATAAAGAGGATATATTATAAAACTGATCAAAGTATTGCCACATTTCTATAGAATTCCGTTAAAATTTCTATGTTACTTAATTTTGTATAAAAGAATTTATTAATAATATTCCATTATTTTCGATATTATATTAAACATACTTAATAGCAACTTTCTGTTTCTTAATTTTAGTAAACAGCGTTTTAATTTCAAAAATTCTGTTTTTTTGAATTTGTGAGTACAAAATTGCATCAAATATCTCATGATAGCTTGCTCAACATCTTTTTTTTTTTCTCTCTATATTATGCCATTTTCCTTTTGTCTGTTCTATTATGACTCTATTTTTGAGTTGATGTTTTTTTTTAGTACACTATACTTGTTTTTACTTTAATACATCACATATAAGGAACTAACAATTTAGTAGAACGGAGATTCAATATGTATATGTACGAGTATTTATGTTAAGTGATTGTAAAATAACTTTCACATTTTATTTAATAAATTTCATTTACAGTTTGTAGACATCAAAATGTTTTTGATGACATTCTTTTATATGACAATAAATCACAATATGCTGTAATAGAATACCATAAGAAAAAAAGAACTGGAACTTGTTTATCATTAAAAATATGGAATTGTAGTGAAAAAATAGAAAAAAAAAATTTAATTGCATATTAGTTAATTACAGACAATAATAATTAATAATTATTATAAAATTTTATTGCCAACTCGTAGAATTTTTAATTTAAGAGAACAACAATGGAGAATCTAATATAAATAAGTATAAATGGTAGATGTACTAAAATAATAATATATCAAGGTACAAATAGATACGTATACACATAATATATCTAAGTAAGTATATTGAATATGTTAAAATAATGGCTATATGAATACAAATATGACATAGGAAATAATTATGAAGTTTAAAGAAAAATTTTCTCTTTTTAGGTCAAATTATTTGAATAGCTGCTGCAGAAAAAATATTCATAAATTTTGTAAAAAAAATATGAGTAACAAAAATTATAGATTGTAGTTTTAGTAAATGTAAAAAAAAAATAAGCTTATAATAGTATCGCAAATTTCTTTTAATAATTATGATGTCCACACAATAGCATGATAAATCATATCCCATCCCATGAGCATGAACCGAATATAGGATTCAGAAGAATTCATATTTGAGACAATTTTGTTGAAAGTTTGGTACGAAAATAAAAACATTATCACCACAAACACTATGTGACTGTAATTCAGAAACTTGCATTATGACGACATGGTTATTTGCAATAATCATGCACAAACCCTATGCTACCCCATAGGAGCGAAGTAGGATAAAAACAAAATCAGTTGAAATTAATGATTCAGTTATTTTATTTCAGTTACTGAAAATTATTATTACTTAATGAGATTCAGTCAAACTAACACTAATTAAAGAGCGCTAATTTTTAAATTTCTTTGTATTAATTTAAACCTAATGAATGATTGACTGAATTTATTAAAATAATCATTAATATTTTAATTAATACATTTATTATGTTGTATAATTTAGAATTCCACAAAATTATTCAAAATTCCGCAATTATTTTTTTAATTACTTATTTAATCTAAAACTTCTTCTATATGATATACTCTAGATAAATTATAAATACAAAATTACATTCATTATTATAACGGTAATTTGATAATTTTATTATTAAGTATTGTTTTTTTTTTCTCTCCCAATTTAAAGTAAAATTTAAAAAATAATGAAAAATAAAAAAAATTCGATTTATTTTCACATAATCGCGTATATGGAACACTAGACTCCATTATACAGGTAATTAAATTATTTCTCATTTTAACAATAAATGCGATCATCACTTTATTTTTTGTTAAATTTTACACCATTAAAATATAATTTCCGTAACCGGTACTTTAACAATATATTTTTGTGTTAAAATTATATATACCGCTTTTATCTCATACATATAATGTATATGTGTAAATGTACGTGTACTATTTCTCATTATTAATATTATTATAATCATTATTATGGATAAATTAGAAAAATATAAGATATAATGTAAAAAAAAAACAGTATTCATATCACACATATGTACATACATGCATTTATTGTAATAATATTATTACATATTGCTATATTTATATGCTAGATATGAATAGAAATATATATGGAATAGTGGGAGATCATCATCAATTATTTTGATATTATTTAAACCAGCATCAACAACAAAAATTATTTCAAAGATTATTTTCTGTTATGATGCTTTTTCGTCTTTTTTATAAATTATATCTAGATAGATTTACTTATTATGTGCATATATATAGTTACTATATGTAATTACTTATATATAATAAGAACCATAAAAGTGATGATCTTAGGACATTTTATAAAATAGAATGGTGAAAATCTTTTCTAAAGATAATAATATAATTGCTACTAATATACTAGATACACATATCTACTTTTATATATAATAAATTACTATGTAAGTAAGTGGTGTACATATATGAAAAGTAAAGTAATTTAAAAAGTATAATGTAATAATAACATGGAAAATTAAGGTAAAATGAAAAAAAAACATTGAATAACATTATAACAAAAAAACCGGTTCAACTGTTCGCGTCTGTAATAAGTTTATGTGAAAATTAGTTTTGATCGATCTTTAAATTCAAACACACATGTAATGTATAATTAAATAAATTACTTAATAAATAATATTATTGGTTAAAGATACTCACTTATACTTTAATTTCAAATAAAAAAAATCCGCAATAATATAACACTTTTCATACAGTCAATCATAAAATACTCAATTTATATAGTAAAATAGTTTTATTTTTAATGATAAAGAGCTAACACACATACACTTATTATAAGTATTTACAGTTTTCTAATTATGATTAACTATACGGTAAATATATATATTTGTATATGTTATGTTAGCAGATTGTATAAGATTATATAGAATTTTTTTCGAATATTTTATTTTAACATTATTTATAAAAAATGCTGTTATTTTAATAATTAAGACTCTTTCGTTACTTGAGTGATAAAAATGTATATTATATTATGTGAACTTAAAGAAGAAGTAACTGAATAAATTAATAACTAAATAATCTTTTTTGTAATTGCTGGAAAATAATGGAAAATCTGCTTATAATATATAGAATATTCGTAACTTTCCTTATAATTTAATAATATTGTCAGCATTTTCTCTAACTATTGAGAGTAATAATTTCAATAATCATTATTAATTTTGTGATGAGAATGAGTGAGCTCAGTTGGTAATCGGTAATAATTATTGCTTTCAGTGTTTAATTATATAAATTCTGAATATGAATATATAAATTCTAAAACAAGAAAAAAGAGAAGCACTATATTCTTTGAATATAGTATATTAAGAATTAATTAATTTGCAAGAGAATCTTAATTGTAATTAAATTATGTTATATACGTTATAGTAATATGGCTTCGCTTTTTATAAATTGTAATCTAATTTTAATTTTAAGAGAAATACACTTAAATATTCTTAGATATTTATAGTGATTCTTAAAAAATCCAATAAGTTTTAATGAAAATCTTTAAAACGCCTAAAAGTATGCAATTTTCCGTCAACTCGCGATAAATTCCGTCAAATTCAGTAAATTTAAAAAATTTTGACAAAAAAAATATATTTTTGTGTCATATAATCAAAGAAAGTAGGAGAAAAATTGAAAAAAAGGTCTACGAGAGAAAAAAAGTTTGGGAACATCTGGTCTAAAATCTAATTGATTGTGTGCTGAAAAATAATAATAACAGCAAATTTTAGTAGTATAGTCTTCCAGTAGTTTAAATTTAAATTGTGCTTTAAACGTGTTTGTACATATACTAATTTGATTTTCTATTTTACACTACATATAAACATAGATTACATAATTTCCACATTTTTTTTCTTGAATTTTGCGCATTATACGTAGGTATAAGTACTTTATTTATATTGTGACTCAATCAAAGATTTATAAATGATACTAGTCTTATGATTTAGTTTTAAAAAAAAATATACTTATAATCGTTCAATAATTTCCTCAGACCCTCATCTTCAGACTTACTTAACAAATGTGTCATCGATAGACTGATTTACTAAAAACAAATTTTTTTAATGAAATTAATAAATTTGTTTTTATTAAATAAAATATATAAATTTTTCTCTAAATTTAAAAGTATGAGTAACCTTATAAAGGCTTGGTTACATTGTTATGGTTATAATTTAATTTGTTATGAGTATTTTTCATTTTGTTAGTTATGATGTTTTGCAATCTGTCACATATGAACTCAAATCCTTAATTCACTTGTCCACTTCGGAGCATTTGTAGATTTGTAAAACGGGGCTAACAGTGCACCGCAACCACGTATAAGGATCTATTGTGCGCCCCTATCCGAGTGCGGATCATGCCATGCAACACACGCTCGAGACCGACTCTCCTGATGAACTCAAGCAACTTGTGAGGACCAGAAGACCGTAACTCCGCCACCGTTAGAGCAAAGCCCCGCAGTACCTCTCCCCTCCTATGAGCAAGATCATCACACTCCCTCAGGAGGTGCACCGAGGTCTCTCCATACTTCCCACAGAATCTGCAACTATCTTCAGCCTACTGAGGTGTTCCCTAAGTCTGCAGTCTCTCACCTGGTTCTTGCCCATCCCTATAATTTTCTTAAATCGCTTCTGGTCACAATCTCCCAGGAGCTCTTTGGCTTACCGCAGCCTCGGAAGACTTCTCCAACGCTCTGACTGCCTTCTTTCTGATTCCTTCCTCAATTCCCAACGAATAGTATGTAGTCCGATTCCGCAGAAGGTCTCCCGCCCAAGAAGAGGTGTGTTTGCCCCCTTTTTTGCAAGCGCATCAGCGGCCTCATTTTCTCGGAGCATTAGTTAAACATGTTTTAAGTCCAGCTTGATAATTTCACAGTTCATTTAGTTAACTACTAGGCGGTAACTGGTCAGCCGGCAATATTATGAGTATATTATGGAACTATTGTGGATTTGTAGATTTGTACAATCGGGGCAACCGCGACCCCGTATAAGAATTTATTGCCCTTCCCCCCCCTGAAGGTGGGGCACGCGCTGCAACATACGCTCGAAACTTATCCTCATAATGAACTCCGCCTTGTGAGAGCAAAACAACCCATTATTTCCTTTTCTCTATTGGAGAGAGCACCACAATTTCACAGAAGGTGAACTGAGATCTTCTATCATCTCCACAGAGGTACGTGTTTCTATAATAAACAAAATTTTCTAATAAACGATTTCAATTTCGATTTAAATGATTTCCTAACACTGATCATTTATCCTCTAACAACACTACTAATTTTCAATATCAAATATCATTCAAAATTTCAATTTAAAAAAAAAAAAATTTCTTTTTGTTTGAAGTGTAAAATTTTAAAAATTTCATTCGTTTTGCAACAACGAAAATTTTTTGTGTATAAAAGGCCAACGGCAGGCATCTAGCATCTTATAAAATAGTTAAAAATGTTTTGTACTTATAAAAGAAATCTTTGTGAAGCTTTTGGCATTTTTCCTATTAATCTTTTTATCATCATATTATGTGAGTATGTAAGTACGTTAAAATAAAATTTTTATCAACAATATTCAATATAAATTGTATTATACTCAACGACATACTGTATTAAACTATTATTATGTATGTATATTGGAAACGCGGAAATTCAATGGGTCCAAAATGAAGACAAAATATATGTAAGTATATAATACTCATGTACGAGTACATAAGTAATATGATACGAATTGCTGTTTTACTTCTTATTTTTGAAAATCTTTTTGCCATGAAACCTGATTATCACCGATCAAATTAAATTTTACATATATTAACTTTTTTAACAACAATGGTTAATTTTGAAAGCGTGGTTAATTTTTTTTTTTAGTTTTCTCAATTCAATGTTATTATACTTCATTTAGCTATGTGGTAAAATATCTTTTCATACAAATTGATAACGTGCAAACATACACGCTCATCTATGAAGGTATAACATGTTAATTATGTAGTAGGAGACTAAATTGTAAAAAATAGTTTTCTTCACATATTGCTGCTTGCATATATGAATTAATAATTTATAAAAAAAAATGTGAGTCATAACATTCCCTAAAGGTATCCTGAACTATAAAGTTGTAACTTCAAAGTATGTTGTATAACATTGCATATAATATGAGCATAAGTATGTATATAGCACTATTGCTTATATCAATTTCCAAATATTATGAAATATACAGGGTGGCCTGGTTCAGGTGTGAACGAGCTGAGATGGTAATTCCTTGGAGAATTCATTGCTGGAGGTTTGAATCTTTGTACCAAAAAAAATAGATTAAACTCTTTAAAAATAGATCAAACTCTCTTAAGATAATTGGCGGTTTTTGAAAAATTTTCAAGTTTTCCAATTCAAAATTTTCTGTTTGACAAACTATTACTTAAAAACAGTAAGTCTGACACCTGTCATCGATAGACTGTTATGTCAATCGACAAAATTGACAAAAAAGTTTCCGAACACAAATTCGCTCTAGCTTCAACAGCTTCGGAGCTATAACGAGTATTCGTCGTACATAATTTTTAATGATTTTTTTTAAACCTCTACTTGTACCACTAGACGTCCGAAATCCACCACTCCGCCAGTCCAATACGAGTACCGAGGGCGTTTAGAGCAAAACCGGTTCACTCTATATAGTGATTATTAAAATGAATAAAATCTAAATTAAAATAATTAACAACACTACTAATTTTTAATATCTTTAACTTATTTTTGACTGGATAACACAGCAATTTTAAACACGCACTCGTTTTGTATATGGCAATTGAAATCAGAACAATTTAACGTTCTATAAAACTACAACACAACTTAAATCAGCATTCAATAGACTCCATAATTACTTTTTTTCTGTACACGTCCAAGATAATTAAAAGACAAACTGTACTGAGAATCATTCGATAAAAATTAATATATGCAATAAAATTTTATTAATCATAATTTCACTAGCCTTTTTTGTTTTTGATCCATAAAAAAGTCGTATAGCTTAATTAAAAAAAAATAAAGACACTTATGCCACGCAGGACTTGCTATGAAGCAACATTAAAAGAGAAAATCCTTTAATTTTAACCTGTTCAATTTTTGATTTTTTTGCACATAAAAATCAAATTATTATTCTAGTTTTTAATGCGGCAAAAATAATAATAAATTTATAGTGTAACCTTGAATTTATTATACTTTTTGGCGGAGACTTTAATTATATTTGTTTTTTATTAATCTAGTAGTTTTTTATGGATCATTTTATGAATATAAAATCTAAGAATGGTTAATTAATTTAACATTGCAAATTATGATGTTTTCCTATACATGACATGTTTTATTAATAAAAATTTGTATAAAAACACTTAAAAAATGATTTGCAAACTATTTTTAATAATTTAGAGAAATAAAAGAAACAAACTGGATTATTTATTGGAAAAAATTAAGTACGTGAGCCAAGTAGAAAAAATATTAAAATATTTTGTTGGAATTATTGTGACAGCGTTGTAATACTAAAGTTATTTATTTTTGAACAGTAAGGAGTGGATCTAAATCCACGCAAAATCTTAAATGTTATCAGAAGCCGAATCATTAGTATTTGAATTCATGTTTTTTTCTGTTTTAATTTCCTTGGAAGGAATAGGCTTCTTCTCTCTTGCTAATACAAATCCGATACCTGCCTTGCAATTGTTTCATGTGGCCAACGCAGTGTGTGACCTATCCAATCCCATTTTTTCTTTCTTATTATCTTGAATAAAGCTCTTGGTGTGTTAAGTGTTTTAATACTCGGTAGAAGATTCTTATGCTTCTATTTATGAATACCTGTAACTTGTTTGTTTATTCATTTTTTGCTAGTCATGTTTCGGAGTTATACAGCTGGGCTGATTTCAAAGACGTGTAGAATATTCTAAAATTTTGTTTTCCTGGATAGGTGTGAAGATTTCCGGATAGCCAGTTTCAACCTTTTGTCTACATCTTCTTTGACTCTTTCGGCTATCCATATGACCATATTATATTGCCGAGATAATTGAATTGTGCGACATTTTATATTAGGTTGTTATTTATAGCGAAGTGGGAGGGTTCTGCTGCATTTATTTGGAGTGATTAGATTTTTCTTATGTTAATTTATTGGTGTATATATAAACTATTGCGAATTACTTGAGAATGCACTTATTCAACGCACTTGCTTTAAATTTATACGTACACGTCCTGAAATATGCTACAAATAAAAAAATCAAAAATTTTTGCCCATCAATAATGCACTCACTCATAAGCAATTTTCATATAAAATAAATATATAAAGTACAGGCTATACATAACCTTTACTAGAAATTTACATAAGCACAGCAGCATAGACTGTTATAATTAAATATAAAATTTTTTATTTTCTTTTAACAATTACAAGGCACATAACTAAACAAGCGCACATGTCATGTTATTAATACTGTAAAATTTTGTATTTTTTACTACTTACTTATACTTTATTTATAACCTAATTTCTAAAGAAGGTAAATTAACACCTTTATTATATATTAAATTTCAATGAAATTCACATAACTATCAACTTAAAGTTAAATTCCCAGATGCATCATCGTGCCGTCGTTGTCTCTATATGCAATTAAATATTACAATGCATAAAAAAAAATAAAAATAAAAAATGTAGTTAAAATGTAACGCTCAGTTAAATAACATCAAAACTACTGCATTGTTACAGTTAGGAAAAGTGTCAAATTTCTTAAATATAATTTCTTAGAGCATAGAAATTAAAAAAAAAAAATTTGTTATACTTAAGTATCAAATTACTTAAATAATTTTTTTTTATATTTGGACCTTGAATAAAATTTTAGAGTGAAGAAGAAATGTATAAAAAAATTGTGAAGAAAAGTGTTTCGTTCCATAATGTTCGTGTATGAGATTAGAGCTGTGCAGTGTTTGTTAAAATGTTCAAATTCTGAATTATAATTTAAAAAAATTTGATTATACTTGGCTGTAAATCAATGTTAATTATATTAGATGTTAATTTAGTAATGGCCATATTAATTACTTGGTCAAACATACTTAGGAGAATTCATTTGTAAATTTAATTAGCTAATGAATTTGAAATAATTGATAAGATTTTTCATTTGTTTTCAATGGTATTGATTTAGACATAATTAGTTTGAAATTTATTAAATAATAAATACCAAATTAATTTTTTATAATAATTCATTAGAAGACATAGTATGCATGCTAAATATTTGTTAATCAATTTTGAAATCTAAATACAAATATTCACAGACTTTCTATTCACATAACATATTCATTAAAATTTTATTTAATCTAAATTAAATTTTGAAAACTATAAAATGAAATTTATTTTCTTAACATTCTAATTTTTACACTTTTCTACATGAGTAAGTAAGATTGAAAGTGCAGTGCTAGAGATATTTCGCAAATAAATATTACAAATAGCCGTTAATTACTAAAAAAACAAGAAGTGACTGACCTAAAAATAAAATAAATGAAATTAAAAAAAAATTTATGTATGTCAGTTTCTAAAGCAATACTTAAAGAGAATTCAAATTTAAAACGTCTTATCACAAAATCTCCCACAGTTTTTAGTAAGAATTAAAAGCAAAAATTTAAGACAGTAAAATTTAAGAGAAAATTATGACAAATTACGCTTTATTTTATTTTTTCTCTTCATTGGATTAAAAACGAGCACTAACAATATTCTTAAACACATTTTACATTCTATATGAAAAAGAAAACAGTTATGAAGATCAGATAACCAAACAAATCAAGTAAATTTCCAAGTAAAAGTTCATATTACAGGTTTTGTATCAGAAAAAATAAAAAGTATAAAATAAAAATAATATTTTGATTAATACAATCAGAATTACTTAAGATAATCCCTCCGTACAAGCCCAATATGCTCATCTATCTCTCTACAGGTACTACTGATCTCCTAAATTATAAATTTGCAAAATCTGGAACAGAGATATATTTCTTGCCAAAAACAACTTAATTCTATCTCAAAAAAAAAAATTCACATGTGTGTAGCTGCACAATTAAAAATGTTCAGAGCGTTATGTAAATGCAATTGTTTCTTTCATTTTTGAAATTGCCCTTTTAAGCATGTTATAAGCATATTGTGTAAGTTGTACAAAAAAAAACACATGACCATGATTTCTTATTTTGTTGTTCTTTTAATGACCTAATTAAAAGCAAAAGAAAAAAAAATTGAATAAAATCTAAGACAAAAAAAAATGTTTATGTTTAAATGGCCAAGCGCCAGACCTAAAAAATTATAATAAAAAAAATGATTTAAGACAAAAAAGTAAAAGCAGAATAAAATTTAAATTTTTACTCTATGAACCTTAAATAAACTTACATATGTATGGGTGCTTGTACAACTTCTCAAATTCGCTATTACTTGCAATAATTCACTATTTTATGAATAAGTAAATTTTTTCTTTTCTTCATTTTAAATTCCTGTTCAAAAGTTTTTACTTAAAAAAATTTTGTAATATTTTGCCAGAAGGTGTAAAAAGTGAAACTTTAATATTATTTTTCCTTATTTCTTTTCTTATTTTGAATTTAAAACGTGTTCAATAAAAAAAAAGAAAAAAAAAATTTTAATAGAAAATAGTGTTGCGTCTTTCATTTCTTAAAGGCGTCTTATATCGTTTTCAAAAACACCAGCACTTAAAAAATAATAAAAATGAGAAAAATATTAAAAGTGAATAAAATAAAAGAAAAAGCGGAGATAAAAATATTTTCTTTTCCTTATTTTTTCCTTACCATTCATATTTCATCAGTACTTACACTCAGCAGCAGCAGCAGCAGCAGCAAATATTAAAACAGCACTGTAACAATTTCAATTTGATTCATCGATGAAGATCGATGATCGATAAATAAACAAATTTTTCAATTTGTCGATGAGCTCTTCTTTTTCTTTTATAATATTACCATAGAAATAAAATGCAAAACACATTCATTTAAACAAAATTTGTTAGCACTTTTTTTTTGCTACAAATTTGTAGCAAAGCAAAATTATTAGTGATATTTTTAAGCATTGGTTTAAAAAATTGGGGCAATCACCGAAAAATTTTGTTTAAAAATAAGTTAGAACTTTCATTTAAAAAAAAAATCTGATATATTTACTTAGTGTTTCTGAAGAACTAAGAATAAGATTGCCGTAGATTCCAAAAGTTAAAGAAATGTCAAGTATATTATACGTATAGTAGCAGATGGAAAATTAAATATTCTCATTGTACAGTATTAGCGATGCAACAGAAAAATCCAAAAATTTTCGTCCTTAAACTAAATTCGAATCGTAGTGACGTGCCACTTTTTAAGTGGGCACTAAGAAGAAGGTGACAGGGGTATACAAAGAAATCAACGGCAAAACAATGTTGGGATCAATATTTTCTTTCTACAGGAATTAATTTTATTTGATTAAATTAACAACACATTAACTTAAATATACTTTTCTCTAATTGAAAAATTGACTTCTCTTCTCTGATTGACAGAACTCAACCACTATATTTTTAAATTTAATGCACTTATGTAGGCATATGTGCAAAAAAAAAACTCCACTAATTTGTATCAAACTTGATACAGTTTTCATTACAATCTTTAGTATAAATTAATAAATCATCATTGATAATGTTCTTTTTTCTCGTTTTTAATCTTCCTCCATTTTTTTTTTATTTATTTTATTTGCTGAACATATAAGTTGTATGATTATTTACTGTTATTTCCCAGTTTTTTTTTTCAGTAAGTATGTACTCTGGTAATGGTTTGATGCGTAATGCAATGTGAATCTAATGAGATGGAAAGAACGCTGGTTTAAGTTTTTTTTTAATAATTTCTTTTTCTATTTATCTATACTCTTTTATTTCCTTAAATAAATCACTAGACTTATAACTTTCTCCTCGCTACATAGATTTACTGTCATAACATTATTTAAAAAATATTTTCAATATTTATCGCATATTCTATTATCGTGGTGTTTTTGTACATTACATGTGAATATTTTTACCTTTCATTTTATATATAATGATCAGCCCCGGATTTATCATACATGCAAAGTATGCATTTGCAATGGGCGATAAAAAATAGGGGCGCCATTGAAAACTTAAAAAACCCCTAAATTTAAAAAAAAAAAATTTTCACCCAAAAAAAAGCATTCCAAGTTTTTTTTTATACATCAATTTATAGCGAAATTAACTTAATAAAATCTACCTACATGCAAACATAATATTTTGTTCCTACACATATTTTCTATTTGCACCATATAACAAAAAATGTTCATAGAATTAAAATTACTCATACATTTCTTTACTCTACACTACTCTTTCATTCTTATTTTTTATGTACTGTATATGCCTATAAACACAGAATATTATTTCACACAGCTGTATACTTTCAATCGTTCATATATATAAGTGAAATCGTCTCATATAATATACATACATATATAGAAGCAATGTACGCAACAAATAAAAATATTCAAAAATACACATGTACACATAATTTATATTGTCTAATATGAATAAGATCAACACTCATGCGTACACATATAATTATCTCATAAAGCAAAATTTTTATTTTGCTGAGATTGCTCCCTATCAACACTCGCTCGTACACATATAATTATATCACAAAGCAATGTTTTTATTATGCTTAGTGGCTACACTCGTTCGTACACATTATATTTAAATTGTTTCATACATGCAAAATTTTATTTTTGCTTAGTTGGCGCCCACTCACCAAACAAACAAACACATTATTATAATGTATTACTTTTCTGTATACTATTGCATTAGTAAACAACAAGAACAAAACAAAAAAAACACAAATTAAGAATGAGAATAGAAAGAAATTAGAAAAAGAGAATGAGAGCAATATTCTTAAATGATGGAAAGCATAGCTTGATATTGAGATTGTGTATACCAATATTTTGTTTTTGTTTAACAACAAAAAATTTTGAATGAATTTTAAAATTACATGATCGTTATGAATTTCTACTACTATGTTCTGCTTCCGTTTTTGAAAAAACTGTTATCAATCACAGAATTAAATTTTAATTGATAAAATCTACTACTTATATTGAATTGAAAAATGTTGTTTAATAATCAAGTGAATGTTAAGAATTTTTATGCTGAATTGATGTAGTGTAAGTCATCCAAAAAATAAGAGTAAAATGAAATGGCGCATAATTTGCTTCACACATTTATCTCCAAAATTAAAACAGTTAAGCAAAACGACATTCTGAAATTTCAAAACCACGAGCCTATAAATACCAGTAAATGCATTTATTTTAATAAAATCTAAAAAATATAATGAACAGTATAAAAGCTTATAGCTATGTACATGAAAAGCTTAGTTTTTAAGTCACAAATTTTAGAACGAAACTTTGATTTTCCTTAAATTTTTGAATGCAAGTCGAAACTTTTTTTATACGCTGCTTCATTTCTCAGGCGATTTGTGAAATAAAAAGCCAAATTTTACGAATAAAAATAAAAATAATTTTTTACTTTTTTTCATATTCAAATAAGCTTTGAAAAAGTTCATTTGATATAATTTTCATAGAACCTTTTACAATAAGTTTCACTTACGTCAAAAAGTAAATTTTTTGGTTGTTAAAATCAAAAAATCAAGTTTAAGTGATTGATATAAATCTGATCATAACTTCATAAAAAAACGTACAGTTAAATAAATTACCTTATTTTTGAATTTATAAAACAAAAAATTGAAAGTTTAGTTCCAGACTTTAATTCTATAATTCAGCACAATAAGGTTACAAAAAACTGCTTTATGATGCACAATGTGCAATGCCTATTAAATTTTGTTCACAGTAATAAAATAGATGAAAAGGGTGGAGGGGGGGGGCGCACTTTTTAGGAACCGCTTAGGGCGACGAATACATCAGAACCGCGCCTGATAATGATTATATGTATATTTGGTGTAAGTACATTAATACTATGCAGTGGTGATTAAAATTCATTCCGGCAGTGTCTTCGTGCTATACTATGGTTTTCTCGTTCTTTAGTTCCAAAAGAAAATATTTTGATTTATCAGCATTAATTTTCGAATTATTTCTCAATTTAAATAAAATGAGATCGAGATCCCACTTCATTTAATAAAACAAAAATTTTACTAATTTGGAGCTGTTGTTAATAACAGATCTAAAAAAGATAATTGGAAATTATTTTAGGTTCCAGTTACAATTAAGGAAGAGAGAGCATCACAGACCAGTGAGTTACGGTCTTCTGGTCCTCACAAGTTTCTTGAGTTCATCAGGAGGGTGGGTCTCGAGCGTGTATTGTAGGGCACACCCCGCACTTGGATGGTGGCGCACAATAGATCCTTATATGTAGTCGCGGTGCACTGTTGCCCCCGTTATACAAATCTAAAAATCTACAGTTAAGGAAATTAGGTTCAGAATATTTGTAGAAATGTTTTCAAAGTCCGTGTTTATAAGTAAATTTTTTCATGAGTAGATTTAATTTAGAAGAAATTTTTCAAGTTACTACCCCTAAAAATTCTATATTCTCTGCTTGTTTTTAGAACAATTTCTAGTCATCGCTTTCTCCAAAATGGTAAAAACTGAATTCCGGTTCATATTTTATAACAAATTTTTGATTTAATATTTCAACTCCAAATTCATGTTAACAGTAACTAGTCGGCGTCTTACATTGCTTAAAATCTGATAACTTTAATTTAAGAGAGCCACCGTGATTATGTGGTACGCAATATACAAATTGATCACCAATGTTCTTCGTAAGTATAGGCATAAAAATTTTGAATTTTTTTCCTGAAAAAAAAAATAATTATATTTAAATGTGTGATTACTAAAAACCTGTTGTTATTGTACTAAATATTGAATATTGCTCATATTTTATATTTTATTTTTATTCTTTGATTAAGAATACCTCACGTAAAATATTTTTAATGCTTATTTTTTTTTTTTTTTTTGGCATAGCTGTGTATTTTTCATATTTTTCTTATACTTTCTTCAATAAACCTATATAATCTGGTTTCTTAAAAAATTTTACTTATATTTCACGTTCACATATGATGTCCAGTATAACAGTATAGGAACATATATAACGTATATATATATATGTGTATGTATATTGTATGAACGTCATGTATAACGTTTTTATTTGTTAAACAAACTTGTGTATTAAATGCTTTATGTTTGATGCTTAACTAAAATAGAAGTGAAAGAAGGTAAATATTATGTATGTAAGCATATAATTATGTATACTTATATCGAGAAGGTGGCATAAAATGTTGAGTATAGAATTAATACTCGTATATTTTATATGTGAAATTAATTTTTTTTTATTGAGGTTACTTGTCTTAATGTTATGTTTAAAATAATAAAGATAAAATAATAAAGTATCTTATGATATGATGAAGCTGTGCTTCTTGATCAATTTTTATAAATCAAGTCTTTCTGGTTTAAATGAGATTTTTTGGTCAACTTACGACGAGTTTTTTTTTACACATCACAACTTTTGAATTTTTTGATTGTTCTTTTTTTATATTTGTTTATTTTCAGAAATTTTCTCTAAATTTAAATTGGTGAATCTTTTATACAAAAAAAAAAGCACTTTTTATTTCTAACAATCTTAAAATAGGTTGCCTTGGGGTTTAGAAATAAGAAAAAAATGTAATAAATTCTTTTTATGTATAGTTTTTAACTTATTCATTATTTTTAAACTTTATTGTTATATAGTTTTATGAATAGACTATTAAAATATATAGGTGGCGTTCATATTTGTAAAATAAAGTTATAAGATCAAATACCCATAGGTGATTGTCAAAATTTTATTAATAAATATGTTGATATTTTTTAAGTGCAAGTTTGTGTATGTTGCGATGGAATGTGATAATAAAAACTAAAATGATATTGAAGATGCTACATAAAGTTTTGTGAAAATAGAACAGTAATACAACTCCTTCAGTATTATTAAAAAAAATAGATAAAAAAAAATTCATGTTAAAAATTTGAATTGCAATGAAATTTTGTTGGATTGCGTCCTTAATATAAGGTAAGAATCCAAGATGTTTGAGATATAATTATCAATAGAGTTCTAAATATTCTGCATTAAAGTTTGGACACCGACAATTATGATATTTCGAAGATCAGGCTTATGTGCGCGCATAAATTTGCGAGAATTTATCATTGATTACGTATATAGTTCCGATATATTCTAATAAAAGCTTACTTAGATTAGTTGTTTTATTTATTTTTAATTAAGTATTTGTTAATTATAGTTTCTAATGTCCCTCTAGCCATTTAATATAAGCTTTCAATTTTCTTCATTTGTTGAATATTACAAAAAAATTTCCAACTCTTCTGTTTTAGTTTTCTCCTTCTTTTTCTTTCGTATTTTATAATTTCGCTTAATAATAATTCGAGCTTAATAACGATTGTTAATGTTTCAAAAATTATCAACTAATATTTCATTAATTATGAATTTCGTAACTTTTAAACACTTCCTCCAACTTTTAAGGACGCTAGCACGATTTTAGTTAACATACCTAGAAAAATGATGTTTTGATTCTTAGAGGAGATTTACTTTATGCTGTCCGAATTCCCTAAAAAATATTAGTAGAGTTCCCGAATATTAAATTTCAAGTAATTTATAATTAATTCCAAGTAATTTATAATTAATATGTAAAATCGGTCCGTAGATCGGTTTTCGAGACCTGATACTCCCAAAAATTTTACGACTTCATTGAACACACAAAAAAACTCAGGCACATAAAAAAGGTCCAAGTCTGACATATCCCAAAAGTTGGCCAATCCGTGACATAGCCAAAATAAACTCGTAAGGTAAGTGTAGCTAATACTGACAGTGGCGGTAATACTGACATATATGAGGTTTTTTATAATTATTAAGAGATTTTCTCTATACAACATATATATATTTTTTTATTTCTAGATTAATTCAAATTATCGCAATACTTCCTTTTATTTAGTTTTGAAATAACTCCAAAATATTGAACATAAATCAGTTTTGTTTCCATAGACATAGCAAAAGTGGGTTGCATTGGGGAATTTCTTATACTTTTTGCTTAATTTTTCCGATTTTGTTTTTATTGTTTTTTGACTTATTTGAGGGTTAAAAATATATGTATTTATATTAAATTAAATATTTTGATTATTTTTTATCTTATTTTATAAGTAATTCGAAGTAAAAACGTTAAATAAATAAGAATTTTAACAAATAATTTCTATCAGTATTAGGAACATCTAAAATTCGACCCTGCTTCTATTACTGACATATGTGTCAGTAATACGTCAAAAATCCGTATTTTTATAAATGCCGTCATTTTTAAAATATTTAAATTTTTATTTTCGTATTTATTTAATTAAAATCAAATTTGAATTTTCTTTCTTATGTCCGAATTCTGACACTAAGAATTTACTACAGGTTCGGAGTATTTTAGCTTTAAAAACTGGTGTCAGTAATACGATCTAAAGAGGGTCAATATTATGAACAAAATTATGTCAGTATAAAGTTTTAATTTTGATATTCATTTTAAGTAAATTAATTAAAATAATTTCTTTATACTTTAAAATTGTTTAAACTATTTCTGTCGAATGAAAATCGATTACATTTGTGAAAACTTATATCTGACTACGACCTTTTTACCTTTTTAATAGTGATATTCGTCTAACAAATTGTGTGTCAATATTGTATACAATACTGTCAATAAAACAGTACAATTCGCTTTCTAAAAAAATGCTTTGAAATTACTGTAAACGTTAACGTCATAACAAATATCACAACGGAAATGGTTCTCTTTAAATAAGAAAAGGAGTCCTTTTTAATAACTCGAAATGTTGTTCTAAAAATTAAGAATGGGTTGCTCTCGTTACGTACTTAATACATAAATAGTCTTTGTTAAAGCAAAAAGCAGCTTTAGAATAGGCTTATTAGCAGCTTTAGAATATATTGATATGATTTCTTATAATTTCGTGTGATTGGTACATCATATTTTAGGTATTATTTATAAGAATACATCTGTAGCAAATATTACTTATAATACTTTATAAAAAATTATATAATTTCGAATTAGATTTTCATAAATATCTTTTAAAAATTTTTATTTATTCATTGTTGCATATTAAGACTACTAGCAAAAGTACATTCTACAGCAATAATAAATTCAAATCAGCTGAATTTCACATGTTTTTACCTTTAATTCAATAAAAAATATGTTTTTTATTTTTGTTTGAATTATAATATGATAAATTTTTAATTTTTTTTTTAAATAAAATGAAATATCCGTAGAAATCCAAATTATTATTCCATTTTTATTGAATATTATCATTTTAACCATTTTAAACCATTATTCATATATAGAATATGGATTACAGCATATAAAATTACATTGTCAGTATTAGGAACACAAACTGTCAGTAATAGACACAAACATTTGCGGTTATGTCAATATTAGGAACATTTTTTCTTTTCGTCTATAATCGAAAAATTATGAATTAAAAAATATTTTGATTAAATAATTTTATAAAAAACATTAATCTCAATTATCCAAATTATTCAAAAAATCGGAAATGCGATCATTTATTGTGTCCCACATATAAAATATCTCACGCCAAAGTTGAATTTGTTGCGAAATATGTCAGTAATAGGGACACTTACCTTATATAAAAATTTCATTAAATTTACATTAGTCAAACTTCAGATACAAGCTTTGGCACACAGACCGACCGACTTTTCTCTTAAAATAGTTTATTTACATTCATTATACTCTGGAGAAGTACGGTTCCACTGAAAACTTGATAGGCCGAAATTTGATGGCATTTCGTAACCTTCCTTATGCAATGTGGTCAGTAAAAATCTATGAATATTTTCCTTCTCAACCACTTGAATTACTCATCAACTATCAAATATTTTATGATTGCGTACCTTGGTTTTTTATTTTTATCACATGAGAATTTCAATCTAAATTTTTTCCTACTTTCCAAGTCAGATCTTATAAAAATTTAAAATAAAAAAAAACAAAGCCTTTTACAAAATTTATTAATGTAAGAATGAATTAAACAAATATTTTGTCATTCTTTGAATTGAAAAGAATAAATAACAGAATATACTTAAGCTATAAATATTTAAATTAAGTTCATAAAATTATAAAAGTTTGCAAAACTTTCCCAACAATAAAAATTAATTTGAATTTTTTGTGTGAAATGAAATTTTTTCTAAATTAAATATAAAATTTGAACGACTTTAAAACGGTATATTTAAAATGCCACAAAAAAAAAAAACAGAACGTTGTTTAAAAAAAAATCATAGACAATAAAGAAATCTTTGACAAGATTTCAGAATTGTTTTAGCTTTCATTTTTATGTCGAATAATCGATTTGCATAAATAATAAATGCCATAGAGACTGAAGATTCAATTTGAATTCAAAGAAAACACATTCAGTTAAATTCTTATAAGATTATTCAAAATCAAATTACATTTTAGCATAATAAAATTAAATTAGATAATCGTAAATCTCTTAAATTTTCTACATTTTCAAAATTTAACCTAGATTTTAATTATTCATTTATTCAATAATTAAAATAAAATATTAATGAAGATCAGATATCAATTTTTTTCATATAAATTTAAAATTTAACTATAAAATGTTTCTGTTAAACACTCAGATAAGTTCAATAAACTTGTGAAATGGGGCATATTTTGATTGCTAGCGCGTATGTGCAATTAAATACAGAATTATTTTTAAGATTAGCCTCTGTTAGCCTGCATTATATACATATGTAGATTTACTGATACCAATTCATGGCCAATTTCTAAACCATTATTACATACTTATAAGAAATGCTTTAGAAAATTTTTAATTGTTTTATATTCAAATTGGTTTGGCAATAAAAATTATTTCTAGAGGTGTACGAAGTTTGAAATTGCATTGCCATTCGTTCTACATAACGAAGAAAGAACGAATTACGAGTTTGAGGTTTTTGTATATTCGGATTTGTATCTACACTTTGCACAGTTTTAATAACATAAAATAAATAATAATTGTAATAATTTCATAATAAAAGTAAAAATATTAAAATTATAGTTAAAGATGTCTGCAAAGAATTGGAAAAAAAGCGAATTGTGATTCTTATTCTTGTACTTAAGTATCATAAAATTTAATTTGTAATTTTACTTTTACTTCAAAGCATCTTCATTCATTAAGGTTTACTGAAAAATGTTAAGCAAAAAAATTTGAATAAAATCATTGGTTTACAAAATAGCAAATTTCCGGTTTACAAGCGAGATTAAAAAATTTAAAAGAGATGTTTTATTCAACTTTATGCATCGCATTCAAGGAAGTCATTCAAAAATAAGTCCATTTTATACAAAAATTATTAGACTATATAAAGAGAACGAAAATGTCATATTGTTTCTGTAACAAAGCTATTTAAACTCAGTTCTATACATAATTTCTTATAAGAAAATTAATAAAAGTGAATTAATCAGGATCTCTTCAAAGTGACCCTATTAATATAATGGAACGATTAAGAAATCTTTTGGATATGTAGTCCTTTAAAGACCCAATGAAAAATTAAATTCTTGATACCATAATTTTTCGCCATATTGCATATATTTGGGAGGAAATTTTCTTATAAATTTGTCTACAAAACAAACTACAAATATTCAAAACTTAAAAATGTTATGCGGTTCTGATACGGTAACTGTTCTTTTTTGGGAAAGAAATGAATTACCGCACAAAAATCCATTTGTGTACTCTCTAAACCAAATTCGACTAGAATGCGGTGTTAAATCCTAGTTAAGCTTTTTTTACTAGGAATTTTATTTACGATAGCTAGTATTTCACTTGTTGTACCTAGATTGCGAAAAAAAAGAGTACGAAATAACTGAAAATCTAGTTAAATTTTTTTAATCCATTCATAATACCTGAGATTCTAGTTGAAAAGCTGGAAATCCAGGTAATTTAGTTTCACCAGAATTCAACTAGAATTTAGTTTTACTAGAATTCAACTAGAACTCCAGTAGAACTTTTAATATAAAAATATACAAATTGTTGTATTCTAGTTGTCTTCTCTTTTAGTTCTCTCTAAGTTCTCAAAAAGAGAGAATTTTTTGTTACAGTTACAGAAAACATTTCGCGTTTTCTTTTTCTAATAAAATTTCTGATAATTGATCAGTCGTAATAACATTATCATTTGATTTAAGTTGGATTTTTTGTGAAAAAAATTTTTTTGTTGTGAAAAAAAATTATTCTAGTGTATTAATAAAAAAATATTATAAATAGTGTTATAAATAATAAATTTTAGAAAAAAAATATGTAATGGATGCCATTATCAATTATTTCAATTTTTTATAAGAAATGGAGTAAATAAAGAATCTGAAACTTTATTCAAAGGTAAGTCAGTTAATCTTCTATTTATTTTCCAATTTTCTAAAGAAAGCAACATTTTATTGCCACTTTTTATAGTTTTTTGAAAGTTGTGAAATAAACTTAATATTAAAACAACAACAATTAACACTAAGCAGCTAGGTTTCAAGTCTTGGTTACTAGATTTTCATCTGTTGCAAATATTTTTCTAGTTAGTTTAGCTGTTTACCTAGTTAATTCAACGAGAAAAACATTTTTCACAACCGTTAATCTAGTAGCACACAATGGGAGCGAATTTTAAAGAAAAAAAATTAATGTAAGTTCACACCAAATTTTCATGATAAAATGTTAAAAAATTTTTTCCATTTTATATTTTGATACAGATCGATACCTTTCAAAAACTTGAACCTAAATGAATAAATAAAAAAGAGATTTTTGAAGTTACGGACAGAACTCGGGATCAAAGAATGCAGTTTATGGCCTCGAAATCAAAGTTAGATTTACATATATCCTCATTTTGGATCTTTATGAATAAATAAATAATATATCAAATAAAATTTTTATCAATAAAATAGTAGAAATTTTTTTCTAAAAATCAGTTTTTTTTTCAGGAACTACTTTCCAGCTGTAATGACCACATTTCAAAGTAAAAATACTAGGAATGCCTAAATAAAATCCAGTTGTACTAGCTAACTACATCTAGAACTCTTGCACTCGAATCCCAGTTGCAAGAGCTGTAAATTCTAGTTGAATACCGCGCTAGATTCTAGTTATGCCACAATATTTCAACTAGTTGTAACGATAAATTTCTAGTACTCAAGTCTAGTTTTTTCTAGTTTGACGAACTGGTTTCTTCAAGTTGTTTTGACTAGAATAAACATCTACGGCAATGGTTATTCTAGTAAAAAATTCTCCTAGTAATAATACCTAGACTATCTAGTAAAGCTAACTAGGATATGACTAGAAACTCTAGTAAAGAAATTTTACTAGAATCTAGTTACTTTTTTCTAACTAGATTGACAACTAGAGTCCTAGTGACTCCAATCTAGTGACTCAATCTAGTTATGACTACCCGTTTTCTAGTCGATTTTGGTTTAGAGAGTAGATATTTTACGGATAGATGGCCGAATAGACAAAGTGAAACCAATGATCACATTTTTTATAATGCTATAAAAAAAACTAAAACCATTTATGCACAATGCATAATTAAAGCCATGACTTTTTGTTCACGATGGTTAATGTATAATAAAACTGCAATCTATGCTCTTATTTAATAATTTTATGATAACCTGTGCAAAAAAAAACAAGACCTAAAAAATAAAAAAACAAATTAAATGAGGTTAAACTTAGCATTCAAAACCAAGAAAAAAAAAACTGATCTTTAAAATTCAGATTTAATTGTTTTATTTAGCATAATTTTCTTAAAAATTTCATAAATTAAAAGCGAAATTAAACTTTTGCCTTTTTTTTTTGAATTTTCTTATTACAACAACCGCAATTTTGCAGACTCAAATTAAAATGTTATAAAATTAAATAAAAAATTTTGAAATAAATTTTTACAAAAATCATCTTCTTAGAAATTTTGCCTTAAAATATTTTTGTTTTTTAGAAATTCTATACCTTTAGGAACGGCAATGTAATTGTAATTATTATACCCGTACGAGCGTTTGTCCGAAAACTATAATAAATTTGCCTTACCTTTCTTATCGCTAAGAAACATTCAATTACATTGAATTTTGTGTCGATATGTGATTATGTACGTCCGTCCATTCATACGATAATGCAAAAAATAATTGAGCTAACCAAACTTCCACAAATGATTTATAATAGTAAATGCTTGAGCCCTATTTAAATTGAATGTAATTTGGGCAGTGGTTTGGGTAGCTACTCTACAACTTCAAAATTATTTAGCCATATCCCAGAAATTATTACAGTTATAAGACAAGAAATTTTGCATAAGCAAATATATTATTACGGCTGTTACATTTGATAACACTAGTTGAAATTTCTTGCCTCCTGATGGTAGCTGTGATATAAGTTCGAAAATCGTTTGATCGTGTTCTATCGAAACTATACCGAAAATACAGTACTGACATTTTGCATAAACGATTATGATAACCAGTTTTTTCAGTAAAAGCCTTTGCACATTTATTTGTACGGGTATCACAAAGTTGACACGATCAACTCTACCCTATTCTCGTTTTAAATAAAATAAGAATTCTTGAATTTTTGTTTGAATACTTCATTATTAATGAGGTTATTTTAAATATTACAAGTAACTACCTATGTATATTAAATTTATAATTATAATGATTGCAAATTATCTATAAACCTGTAACCCAGTTTGAACTTCTATATTTAAAATTTACACAAAAAAACCAGTATTAATATCATTGTTAAGCAATAAGTTAATGTCACATTTATATTTTAAGTGTACACCAAAAAAAGAACCAAAAGTCGCACACAGGTTATTTATAGCACCTTTCAATATTTTTGACATAAATTAAAGTTTCTTTTTTTTTTGTGAAAATCTTAAATTAACAATATAAACAAAGAAATAAAATAAAAAACAAAAATAAATTTTATAGGTGCAATCAAAATTTATTTAGAATTTTTTAAGATCGAACTTTATTTTAATGATTTTACGATTTATTACAATTTATTTGAAGGTTATATATACTCATAATAAGTGTTTTATATAGTTGTTCTATGAGGTGATTGGATCGCATATACACACATAGTTTTAATGTATACACAGCAGATAGTGGCACTCTTTATTTTATTTTCCATATAAGCTTGAGCTTGTAAGAAGAATTGTCTTTACTCATTATTAGCAAAAACTATTATATAAATGATTTTTGTTTTTAGTTAAGTGTAAGACTTACTGTTTTTATAATTAAGATTTTTTTTGCTGTTTATTTTGCCTTTCACAAAATTTTTTTATTCTATATTACACAAATTGGTCCAAAGCTCAAATTGAGTTTTGCACCATCATACAAAATGTATCATTTTATATGATGGTGCAAAGCTTAATTTGAAATAAATATTAATTTTGTTCTAAATCATTTTCTAAGAGTCTGTATATTAACAAATATCAATGAATTTTATAATAAAATTAAATTCAGATTTAAATTTGATTTTCTTATTAAAATCAATGGAAATAAATTTTAGCAAAATATTATTTGATAATATTCAAATTTAAGTGCTCAATTCAATTCTTAGGAAAGTCTAAATAACTTTAATAGATCAAAAGTGGAAAATCTTACAAAAGAGAAAAATATCACTAAAAAAATCTGATGTGGTCAGGACTGCAATGCATATGGTCTAGGTTAGTGAAAGTGTTACAGAATATTATGAAAATGCATTTTAAACACTTCTTAACAATTTTATGGATACTATTAAGCTTTTAGTTAACATTCCTCGAAAAATGTAAATTTGGCTCTTAATAGAGTTTCACTTTCTGTTATTCGATTTCCCAAAAAGTTCGTCAGTTATTTTCGGTAAGAACCTGAGTTCAAATATTAAATTGCAAGAAATGTCATCAATTAGCTCTGTAGATATGGTAGCAAATTTGAAATCGGAATCTGGTTTGATTACTGAGCTCTGATTTTGCTAAAAAATTTATGCTCAATCACACATTACAAATATAAACTCACATATACAATTTCATCAAAATTGGTTCAGGCGAGCTAGAGATACACGCGTTCACACACAAACAGACAGACAGACAAACAGTCCTTCTATCGAAATCCGACAGTCCGACGACGAAAAACATACCAACAAACAAAAGGACCGAAATTTTTGAAAAAATAGTTTATTTACGATTCCTTATAATGAAAAACTGTATTTCCAAAGAAAACTGGACTTTCGAAACCTAACTTAATGTATAGAATTCGGTTGGTAATTAATAAAATTGGAAGAAGAATTAAATTTTTTAAATTGACAACATCTAAATTATCTTCTCTGATTTGACATAAAAATTAAACCAAAACAAATTGGATCAACTCTGAAACAAAAAGCTGTTGGAAAGTGAAAACAAAAACATTAATATGAACTGTACAAGATAAGAGATGAAATAGCACATTTTAAATATACTTATAAAATTTAATTCTTATTTTTTAGAATGTTTTATAGAATTCCAAATTAAGTGTAAGTATTTCAAACTGCCCACCCCCTTAGTTATTGTTCTTTGTTTTTCCATTTATTTTCACATTTTATTTGTTATTTTCTTTTTATTTATAGAAATTGAAATTTTTTCTTCTTTCTTTATTCGATATATCAAAACTTTTCCGCTTTCACAAGGCACTGACCGAAAAATAAAAAAAAAGTATTCTTTAAGGTTTGTTTTTTTATTGGTCATTTTAAAGAAAGAAAGAAGGAAGGTTTAAAATAATTAATAAAATTTCCTCCATAAATCAATTCTCATCACTTTCACATTTCAAAATAATTCAAATTAATCAATAAAAAAAAAAACAAAGAAAACAAAAAAAAATGAGGGACTACGTATAACACATCAATATACGTATAAGTAGGTACTTCTTTTGGTACCCCTAGCATTTATACACAAACATAATTTTTGTAAATAAAGAAATTTATTACAATTGGCTAATTTACACAACACCTTTATAGCATGATTAATTATAAATAAAGTGAAAATTAATGAAAACTAATTGTTTTTTTTTTAATTTTTTTTTCGCAATACCCTAACAAATTAATAAATTTTTTTATTTTGAATTAAAAGACCGCAAATATTAAAACCATTAATCATATATACAATGTGTTATACACGGGAAAGTATAAGTAATCATATGCACGTAAGGTAAGTGTCCCTATTACTGACATACTTCGCAACAAATTCAACTTTGGCGTGAGATATTTTATATGTGGGATACAATAAATGATCGTGTTTCCGATTTTTTGAATAATTTGGATAATTGAGATTAATGTTTTTTATAAAATTATTTAATCAAAATATTTTTTAATTCATAATTTTTCGATTAAAGATGAAAAGAAAAAATGTTCCTAATATTGACATAACCGCAAATGTTTGTGTCTATTACTGACAGTTTGTGCTCCTTATACTGACAATGTAATTTCATATGCTGTAATCTATATTCTATATATGAATAATGATTAAAATGGTTAAAATGATAATATTAAATAAAAATGGAATAATAATTTAAATTTCTACGGATATTTCATCTTATTTCAAAAAAAATTAAAAATGAGTCAAAATATAATTCAAACAAAAATAAAAAACATATTTTTTATTGAATTAAAGGTAAAAATATGTGAAATTCAGCTGATTTGAATTTATTATTACTGTAGAATGTACTTTTGCTAGTAGTCTTAATATGCAACAATTAATAAATAAAAATTTTTAAAAGATATTTATGAAAATCTAATTCGAAATTACATAATGTTTTATAAGTAATATTTGCTACAAATGTATTCTTATAAATAATACCTAAAATATGATGTACCATGTCACACGAAATTATAAGAAATCATATCAATATATTCTAAAGCTGCTAATAAGCCTATTCTAAAGCTGCTTTTTGCTTTAACAAAGACTATTTATGTATTAAGTACGTAACGAAAGCAACCCATTTTCAATTTTTAGAACAACATTTTGGGTTATTAAAAAGGACTACTTTTCTTATTTAAAGAGAACCATTTCCGTTGTGATATCTGTTATGACGTTAACATTTGCAGTAATTTTAAAGCATTTTTTAGGAAAGCGAATTGTACTGTTTTATTGACAGTATTGTATACAATATTGACACACAATTTTTTTAGACGAATATCACTATTAAAAAGGTACAAAGGTCGTAGTCAGATATAGGTTTTCACAAATGTAATCAATTTTCATTCGACTGAAATAGTTTAAACAATTTTAAAGTATAAAGAAATTATTTTAATTAATTAAAATGAATATCAAAATTAAAACTTTATACTGACATAATTTTGTACATAATATTGACCCTCTTTAGATCGTATTACTGACACCAGTTTTTAAAAGTAAAATACTCCGAACCTGTAGTAAATTCTTAGTGTCAGAATTCGGACATTAGAAAGAAAATTCAAATTCGATTTTAATTAAATAAATACGAAAATAAAAATTTAAATATTTTAAAAATGACGTAATTTATAAAAATACGGATTTTTGACGTATTACTGACACATATGTCAGTAATAGGAGCAGGGTCGAATTTTAGATGTTTCTAGTACTGACAGAAATTATTTGTTAAAATTCTTATTTATTTAACGTTTTTACTTCGAATTACTTATAAAATAAGATAAAAAATAATCAAAATATTTAATTTAATATAAATACATATATTTTTAACCCTCAAATAAGTCAAAAAACAATAAAAACAAAATCGGAAAAATTAAGCAAAAAGTATAAGAAATTCTCCAATGCAACCCACTTTTGCTATGTCTATGGAAACAAAACTGATTTATGTTCAATATTTTGGAGTTATTTCAAAACTAAATAAAAGGAAGTATTGCGATACTTTGAATTAATCTAGAAATAAAAAAATATATATATGTTGTATAGAGAAAATCTCTTAATAATTATAAAAAACCTCATATATGTCAGTATTACCGCCACTGTCAGTATTAGCTACACTTACCTTATGTATATAACTGTTATATTTGTAAAACTATGCAATTTGTAAAAATTTATTTAACAAAAAAAAAATAACAAATATTTTTTTATAACTTTAATTTATTTATGATGAGAAATTAAGGAAAAAAATTTAGGAAAATATTGAAATAATTAAATTTTAACTTGATTATACAAGGCGCCATATTATACTTATTTTGTGACCACATATATTAATATAATTGGAAAGTTGGTATGAATGTGAAGATATTGCACATATTTGATCACACATTCTCATACATTTGTACATTAAATTTATTGATCTATTTGATCACTATTATTTTAATAGATTTAAGTAAGTATAATTGTTTAATAAATATTATTAATTTACAATTATTCTTTTAATTAGTAATGAAAAGTTGGCGTAAGTTTAATTAATTTGCAAATATCTTCTTGTCTTTCACACCATATTCAATCCAATTCTTTAAGAAAGTTAAAAATTAATTTTCAATTAAAGAAATATTATTGTTTTATGTAAGCAAAATATTAACAAAATATTAAAAAATTCACACCATGTGTAACTTGTTATGTGAAAATAATATGAAACTTTTACTTCCCGCCAGTTAATGAAATTTTGCTTCCTCTTGGTTTAAAAGTGATGTATTTAATGCAGCTAAGTTGTTATTGAATTCATTTCGATTTCTCGATTCTACACGATTAGATATTATAGATCACAAGTAATATAACACAAACGCAGGAAATTGAAATTTACTCTGCAAAGGCAATTTTACACCGTCTTTGTGTAAAATTACCCGCTTTTGAAGTAATTTTTGTTATAGTAAAAAATTAATTTTGCAGCAAATTTGTAAATTATTCTATTTTGTTTCTCTCATCAAATGCCATTTACTTAAGATATTCAAATTTCTTCAATTATTTCAGTAAGACCCATAAGTAAATTTTTTAAAGCGTAATTTTACAAAATAGTCACAACGCTTTGTTTGAATTCAATTATCTGTTTAATGTACAAGTAAAATTAAAAATTTTATTAAAATTTAGTAAGAGAGTTGAAATTAATGAAAAATTATTTAATAAGTAATAAGTAATAATTAAAATTTTTGAATTTTATAATCTTAAATTGTTTATTTTTCACTCCTATTCGTTAATAAATTTTTTAAAAATAAAAATAATTATAAAACCATAAGTATAACACAAGAAATCAACAAAAACACAACATGAAATATTTGAACTATTTCCATTATATTTATATATGGGGCAACCCTACTGCATAACTATATTCAAAGCATTGTTACCTATACGTAATTGTAATGAAAATAACAATTGGAATTCCAAATTTCGAATGAAACTAGGTAAAAAAAAAATCGAAGAAAATAGGAAAAAAATATACCAAAATTTTATTTAAATTACGCTTAATTGGCAAAAAAATTCAACAGACTATTATTTTTATTTAATTTTATTAACTTCCATTAAACCAGTTTTGTATATTAAACTACATATGCATACCTACATGTAAATTTATATACTAAATATAAATTTATAGAATGGACTCACAAGTGATTTCTTATACCCATTATATTCGCCATTTTATTTATACAATTTTCATATTCAATAACTTGTACATTGCAAAGTTATATTCAAACATTGTGCTTTATTATCTTGAGATTTTTGTGTAAAAAACAAATAAAAAAACAATCATTTCTGTTTTAATCTTATACAATATTGGTCTGAACTGTAAAAAAAAAATTTTTTTTATAATGCACTTACGTACATATGTATGTTAAATAAGATGGTGCGCGGTATATTGTACCTTGAAATTTTCAAATAATAAAAATGCGAAATAACAATATTCACAAAATTTTGAGATAAAAAAAAAAAATGTAATGAAACGCAATAACAGCAGCAACAAGCAACAGCCAGTAGCAATTATTTATTCTTATTACGAGTATATTTTATTTTTAGACTCCAATTTAAATCAGTAGGTGATCCAATATAATTATGTATGTATGTTTACTGATATGATAACTATACATATATATATATATATAATGCCGCGTGCATTCTGCATTGTATATATTATATAGTTAATAATATACAAAATCCATTCTATATTCTAGTACACGAAAATCTCAATGAATCGAAATAATAATAGGTTGCCGCGTGCAATATATTGCGGCACATTATTTTATTTATATCGCGTACATTACATACAATATTGTTCGTGAATACTAATGAAATAGATAAAATTATACAGTGAAACTTCTATAACACGAACTCTTCCCTAAGACGAGTTTCTCATTAGTATGAACTATTTTAATGCATTTTCCGTTATATGTTATTTGCAATACAGAAATTTTCTTTTATTATGCTTTAATGAGAAATTTCCTTAAAAGGGAATTCTCTTTAGTACGACCAATCTTAATGACAACTGCCTCTAAAATACGAAATTTGCAAATATTCTCTTTTTAGTAAAAATTATCTTTTAGCCGACATTTTTTTAAAACCAAGAGATCTTAAAATAAACAGCCTCTTTAATACGATATTTTTGACTTGTAAATTTTGTGAACGCCTCAATACACTCATAAAAAATTGGTTCAATAACGAACTAATATGAGCAAAATAAATTCTCTAACATGAACTACTTTTGTTGCAAAATGATGATTCGTGTTATGGAGTTCCAACTGTAATGTTTTGTATGATTTGGTTTATAAATTTTGATATTAAGCACTTTTCCAACAAAATTGAAAAGCATTACGCAGTTCAGTGCGTCTGTTTATATGCTTCTGACATTTGCCTTACAAATTTTTAATAAAACAACATTAAACTAAATCAACTTAACAGTAAGTAATAGCTTTCCATTAAGCAATATAACTATGTAAATCTTGATTTACCCTATAATGCGTCGAATCCGACCGTCAAATGTTTCATTACTTTTGTCCGTCCGAATTCGAAAATTATGCAATAATTATATGCAGCATACTTCTAGAGTAGATCTTGTTTTTTTTTTTAATTTTATTGCCAATTGTTCAAGGAAAAATGTGCTACTTTGGAAACTATCGGTTTGACCAGAATTTATGTATTAAAGGGCATAAATATCGTCGCTTATTTTTTCAAAAACTAGTTAAAAATTTTGAATCCTGTGCAAAATCCTATATATGTATGCCTTATAAATAAACAAATAATAAATATTATAGGTATACAAAATTCAACTATAAATTCCTTTCAAGTGATTGTGGAAACAATTTTCAAAAATAATTGAAAAAAAGAAAAATATGAAAAGCCTATTTTTTATTAGGAAAACTAATATATATATGTATGTTATATATACAAATACAATAACTATACAAATGTATATAGCTTTCTGCAATTACTAGACCGCGTTTAATTCATCTCTCTCTCTCTTTCTCTCTCTCTCCCTCTAAAACGAAGTATGAACGTATTTTAAAAGCCAATTTTAATGCGAATATTTTTCAATGCAGTAGATTTTATCAAAATAGTTATATATTAAGCAATAAAATGGACTATAAAACTATACATATATATAAATATTAATAGTTATGCATTTTTGATCTTAAAAATTTCAACTTCATTTAAAATAAAATTCAAAAGAACAACAAGAAAACAAAATTGTACGTAAACATAATTGTAATAACATAGAAATGAGGGAAAAAAAAGTACACGCGGCTTGTTAAAAGTTTTTCTAGCGATCAATTACAGTTTTATTAAATAAAATGAAAACCTGTTCTATATACATATATTGTGAACCTCCTATCGACAATAAATTGAAAATATACCCACTAAGTATAGGTATAGTTTTACGTTTTTATAACTGGCACAATCAAAAAACTGAAAAACTAAAAGGCATTGTATAACAAAAAAAACCATAGCGCAAATAACTTTCCTATAAACTAACAGACAAAAACCAACAGCTCTCTCGACCAACTCTCAATATATATCGGTTGTTTTAGAAAATTTATCCTCTTTTCATTTATTTATTTTATTCTATATTTTCCTATTTTAAAATTGTGTGGTCTTCTTTTCAATCACCACAAAAAAAAAGCTAGAGGAAAAAAAAAACAAAATGTTTTAGACGTTTGTTAACATTTTATAGTAAAAATTTTTTTTTAATTGAAAGTTTTCAAATCGTAGTTATTTTTAGTATTAAACCTCATATAAGTAGGTTAACTCTCCATTTGTAATATTTCAAATAATTTTGGTATGAACAGAATAATGTTATACAAATATCGATTATTGTGGGAGTGAGAGAAATTTCAAAAGAGTGAGATTTTTGTTTTGGCTATAAAAATTTAATTATCCAATTCCAGAGATATTGTTCCACACGTGCAAAGAAACTGTTTTGCTAGGAAATTAAATTAATAAATAAAATACGGAAAATATGAAATTGCAAGTGTTTAGTAAAGATTTTCATGTCCCATTTCGTCTAAGATGCAAAATAGGGCCTTTTTACTCTTGTTAATTCAAAGGCGAATACACTTACAAAATTCACATTTCTGTCTTAATTACAAGTTGTTCTATCAAAATTTTGATCTGTTTGTAACTAAAATGTAAGGGAATAATCTTTGATTTATTTTGAATAAAATCCTTTTACCTTAAATCCTTTAAGTAAAATTTGGCTCACAATTTTTTAGTCTTTTTTTTAGATACCCACATGCTTTTATAGGTAAAATTTTATTTACTTGTTACCTTAAGGCCTTCCCCCTTATAGTGGCTTCTTGACAAATTTCTTCGCAAACCTTCTATAATTTATCAAATATTAGTTAAAAGTATTCTTAACATGCTTTTTTTCTGTAGCCCTTTATCAGGATCTGGAACCTCACAGGGTTGATTTGCAGAAATCATCCGAAATAAAAGTTGTTGATCTTGCCGATACTCGTCCATCGCATTTGTATACAACTATTCAATTAGAATACAACGGAACTGAAACTTAAAGAGGATTGAATATTTCGATACAACTTTCAAACCGATAGGTTTTTCAAATTATTTTTGCAAAAACCATTGCCGAACTGTTCTAAATGGCTTTTCGAACCTGATACAATTAGCCGTTTATTAGTGAGGGGGGCGGTTACACAAAATTTTGGTTTTGATTTTATTAAATTTTTAGTTACAATACGCCTTAGATCATTAAGACTTTTTTTTTTGTGATAATGCAACATTCTTTTAATTAAACAGTCAAACAGTAAAAATTTATTGATGGCAGGATGAAAAAATTAAAATTTCATTTCGAACGTTAACAAAACTCAGTTTTTGAATTGTGAGTTTTGTTATCGAATACTTTGTGATTATCAAATTGACAGCTTAATGTTACAGTAACTTGGCTGTATCCTATGAATTACATTTAAGTGAAATTACAATTTTTCACAATGTTTTCATTTTATATGCAATACTCACTATAAAACTATATAAGTACACATTTACGTATTAAATCTGTGCTACATGTTTCTTTAATAAACCGTTAAGCATTGTCCTTATATACATCCCGTACATACCTGTTTACATTAGAGCGACAATCTCTTTTTTGTTTGTCCTCTCTATAGATAATGCCAATTCATAAACACGAAATATTAATCGATTGTGAAAATTGATATTGATTTTAAGTAGGTATAAAAATCATTGGGAAAAAAACAGTTATTGTGTGTACTTATACTATCCGATACACTTATACAGTGTTTTAAGTGAAATATTGTGCGTGTTATAGATTCTGGAGTTAGTACGCTTTTTTTTTTTAAATTTTAAAAAGATTATAGTATGTGATTAGAAAAATGTTAATTAAGTTTAAAAGTTTTTTCCAATTCAACTGTCTATATTTGATTTTTTATAACAGATTAATATATGGTTAAATTGATTTTGAAGTTAATTATGGTAAAATAATATTATAGGTGCGATAAAACAAGTGTGTTCTTAAATATAGATGAACGAACTTCTTTATAAAAGGGTATTTTTTTAGCACTTTTCCAAAAAATTTTTGAAAAAAAGTGCTTATTAGTTTTACTCTGTCCGTCCGTCCGTCCGTCCGTCCGTCTGTCCGTGTGTCTGTTTACAAAACTTCTACATTTTTAAAGATAGAAAGCTGAAATTTAATACATACATAGATCTTTACTAGAAACTTATTTTTGTAGAACAAAATTTTTACCTATCTCCCCCCCTCTAGAAGTTATACCCCCCCAAAGCACTAAAAATGGCCTATTTTAACTATTTGTTGCAATGAAACCATAAGCATTTTTGAAATTTTGCAAACGCAGAAAGGCTGTGGCTTGCTTCCCCTACCGCGGTATACTATAGTTAATTTTTAGAAAAACAAAATGGCCATTCAAATTTACCGTTATCTACAGTCCTTTTTTACCAAATTTTTGATGTCGTTTTTCTTCTAGACCCCAGCCTGTAGAAGCTTGAAATTTTAGGGGCTTTTAGACATTAACATGTAGTTCATTTCGTTAGAAGAAAATTTTTTTCCATCTCCACCCCCTCTCAAGTTATGGCCTCTTGAAATTTGTAAAATTTGCATTTTCGACACCTTATATTTCTGAAACCGCAAGCTTTTTCAAATTTCTATAAACGCAAAAAGTTAACGGTAAATTCCATGATATTAAAAAATATAATTATTTTTCTTAACTCACACAAGTAACCCTTAAAATCGAGCATTATGTTAACCCCTGCTTATATTAATTTTTGCTTTATTTCAAAGACTGCATAAATCGTTCATCCTAAATATATGCAATCCTAGAAATAGTTTTGTATATGAATGAAAAAAATTTTAATAGTGTGATAGGTATACATAGACTGTATTTAAAAGCAGAATTTTCACTTGTTGAAGGGAAAAGTGCTACAATACAAACCATTGGTTTGACCCAACTTTATTTAATTCCCTTTCAGTTTTATCATTATAATTGCTACTGAAACTCTTATAAGTATTTTGAACTATTTTTCAATTTAAGTAATATACTTGTGTATGCGAAAAATTTAATATTTGTGTGAATCGAAATCCGACTTCTAAGTGACCGATTAACAATTCATAAATAATTTATTGAATAAGTAAATTTTATTTAATTTTGTATGAAAATAGATTTTAAAATTTTGAAAATGTATTGAAATTCTCAATAATATTAATAAACGAGAAATAAATTCTGGAATGATTAAACACAAAATATCCTACATTTGCAAGAGTATAAACAAATGTAGTCAACTCATAATACAACGCATTGTCTACTTTCTGCATTAAGTTTAATTTCAAATTTCAATATGAAAATATTTTTTACGGCAATTTTAAATTTTAAGAAATTTGGCAACTACCTGAATATATACATTCTTTGAAATAAATAAATGTAGTTCCAGAAGGAGCTACCACAACAAAACATCTATTAAGAATCGATTGCTCAAATAAAGGTCAAATTGTTTCATCCAATCAAAAGCACGGTGAGTGAAATTGGTTGCAAGAATAATACCTTTACTATTGTATGCAATGCGGTTTGCCCACCGCAGAATTTACATGTTTTACAAATATAATTTATAATTTGTGTGAACCATTCTTTATGCTTACAATAACAGATTTTTCTAATAAATTAATAAATTAGTTTGGTGTTATATTTGAAAGATCCTGTAATAATATGTCGTATAATCCACTGTCTCGAACATGTTTGAACGAAGGGAACATGTTTGAATGAAATTACATATTATGTGTGTGTACACGTTATTCAGTTACGTATACTTCAATCAAAGAAACTGAAATTTTAGAAGAATTATTTGAAATTTTAAATGCTTGATTAAGGTTTAATGAAAGTTTTATATGTATATTAGAATTCACTATCTCATTTATATCAAACATACAAGTGAAACGAACATCTGTTCATTTATAGCGAACATCTGTTGTATAAACCGTACTTTATACTCTCTTGAGCGGAAATTAAAAAATTATTAAAATTTAATTGTTCTTTTACTGCGTGAATAATGTGATTACTCTTCTATTTGTAAAAACATCTTATTGGTATACTACATATTTCAATATGGTGTGGTATACTACATATTTTTTTATGTATAGTATACCACACATCATCTATACTAATTGATTTCATTTTCAATTGACTGACTATCACCGATTATATTCTAGTTTTTCATCTCTCTTCATTAATATTCAGTAATAGCAAAACAGTATTACATTACAAAAATCTCATAAATGATGATATTCACGAATTTATTTTATGTACAATTGCAAAATGGTGCGCGTGTCTTAAATATTTCATGAAAGTTACACTGACATATTACATGTTTTTATTTTTATTTATTGATTTTTCATTTATAAATTAATATTTGTATGTATGCACGTACATACCTCCATATACATGTGTATAATTAACAAATTTTACAGAAACACGGAAATTATGTAGATATAACATCGTTTTTTTTTCCAAATAATTTATACCGAATCGAGAAGATGTAATACAACTATGGTATACAATCATTAATTCACTTAATATGACAAATATATGTAATTTTGACATATTGTAGCTTTGACAATTTCATAATTTGATTATAATTTATTTTTGAATTCTATTTTCGGCTTCTTGCCTCTTTTTTAACATAAATGATGCATAATGATAGTATAGAAGATTTATTTTAATTTTATATGGTATAAAAGAGTCTGAAATTTATAATACCAGTGGGTTTAAATTCGAAAGTTTTAAATTTCTTAGAATAAAATCTTTTTGCTTCTATAAATTTTTGTAATATTTTCAAGTAATTTTCAATCTAAACCGATTTTAAATCAAGAAGCAAATTTTCTGAGTAAAGTGAGATTATTTGATGCTTTCCACTTAAGTTTCCATAATTTTCTTAAATAATTCACATTTTTACGTACACATTTGAAAGACGATCATTTTCGCATTAAGTAACTGTATTTTGTCCTTCATAATTTTTGATGAAATATTAAACTGTTGCCTTGTTGAAAATTTTTAATTTAGGCTCATACTAAAAGTACGCATATTAAAACTATATTTACAATCTCACCACACGTCACAATAATTCAACCAATTTCAAATATTTTTTTGTGACAAATAATAAGTTTGATTTATTGAGAACAATAGCAGTCAATTTAAAATGTCAATTTAAAAGAAATAAATATTTTTCTCTTCAAACTTCAATAAAATCATAATGAAGTACTTAAATATCCTTATTGTTGAAAATTTCCTTTTTTACAATACGCAAATAATAATTTCTTAATTAACAAAATTATTTATGAAATTTTATTGCAATTATTTACGTTCATATGTTGGTACACGTGTAGACCGTAAGTATATGTATATGTATAACAAATAATTCATAAATAATTGTGCATATTTTCTTAAACAATAAAATTCTAATTTTCAAAAGTTTTTAACTATAATAATAAAATATTATGGCCATTTAAATCGATATTGGGTAAAAAAAAAGTAAAAAATTAAATGAAATATATTATTCATTTCCAATAACATTCATACATACATATATATACATAATATTTGCGTATGTATATTTCCTTTTACAATTTTATTATAATAATAACATTTTATTTGCTTTTATTAGCAGGATATCCGCTCTATTTGAGGTAATAACCAGTTTCTTTTTCCAACTTTCTTAACAAAAAATTTTTTTCATTTATTTATTATTCATAATACTATAAATATGATAGAATACTATTGTAATAAATTACAAAATACAATATACTTGTAGATTTTATGAAATAAATCAACCTTATTAATAGCAGCATTTAAAAAAAAAATTTTTTTTCTTCAGTTTTTAGTTTTTTCTTACCTTAATAGGGCATTCAAAATTTATGACATTGAAATTGCACCTCCATATATACAATCACATTAAATATATATACACATATATGTGTGTGTTTTTATGATTTCCATCTAATACGAAAATAGAAAAATACAGAGCATTTACTCCGAAAATGAAGGTACGTACGTATAATGTGCTAGTTTTTATCGTAAATATACATTCAAATAGTTTAAATAGGGACTTAGGAAAAACAAAAATTAATATTATTTAAATGCCAAAGATATATTTTTAATCTTTAAATTTAATTTAGGTCCTGGAAAAATTTTCATATGAATACGACATGCAATACGACAGAATTACATAAAATGCTATAACGATTTAATTTTATATATGGGATAGTGAAAATATTTTATGTATTATACCCTTACTGTGAATTTCAACTATGAATTTTCTCTCGAATTCCGAAAAAATTTAAATTATGAATTTAAAATCAGTTTCGCAAAGAAAATCTTTTATAAGGAACAACATTTTCCCTTCCGAGAAATTTTCGAAGAAAATATACACTGATAAAATTCAAAATACAAAAACTTTAAAATTTAAATTTAAAAAAAAGCTGAAGCCGAAAAAAAAGCCGAAGTCTAACATCAATTCGGAACAACAATTCCGAATTCTATTATAAAATTCTATTATAAAATTCTACTGAAAATCTTTATTCGGGATATTCACAACAAGTTTTTTAATTTCGTTTAACAATACCCTACCATCGGCAAATTTTGTAAAACAAATATCTTATATAAATGACAAAAACGAAATATCATTAATGATTTCCTTTTAAGATTTTTGTATTTGTTATACTATCGAATTCGTTCTTTTGTTAGGATACACAATTTATTTCTAATTTTACCAGACATTCATAAATAAAAAGAGGGTTCTTTACGCACATTTATTCCGACTGATGACTTTTTACTTTTGAATTCTAAAATTATAGGCTATTTTATACTACTGTATAACAGATTTCACATATTATCTACAAACTACAAATGAAAAAATTTAGTTATTCTATACTTATGTAGGGTATAAATGAGAACATTCGTTTCAATTTTAAAATGTCAATATATTAAAAGTTTTGAGTGAATTTCAATAAAATAAAATAAGAAAAACAAAAAAATTTTTGTTCGAATTTGAAATGTAGGTCAAGTCACCATATTCAAGTCAAAGGAAAAAATTTAATGAACACGATTTTAAAATAAATTTAAAATAATTTTAAACTTATTTCTCCAATTTTAATTTAGTCACGATATGGCTATTACGAATGTATAATAAGATTATGATGATGCTTCAGTAAATTGATGAAAAAATTCGCACTTTTAAAATATAAAATGTGTGTTCGAAATGCAATGTGTAGATAGTTGCATTCATATTATGTGTTACAACATTTTGTGGCATACTCAACTCAAGATTAGTATGAGTTAAAAAATTTAATAACACTCTTAATACATAGAATATTTGTAATTGGAATTGGCTCCGATATTAAACTACATTTTTGTATGCCATTAAGCTTTTTATTGGACTGCTTTTGTAGCTGAACATAATGTTCTTCTTGCAGTTTCAGAAGAATGTGTTTTATTTTAAAAAATTGCAGCTTTAAGTGCAAGTTAGTTAAAATTTTCAAAACAAAAATCAAACGAATCATAAAATGCAAGTCAACAATTGTTGTGGACTAAAATAATTTAATCAAAAATCTCATATTAATTTCAATTTAAGCTTTAATATTGGTAATCTTATATTGTATACCATTTTCGGTATGTTTAAACAATAAAATTCCAAAATTTCCAAACTAGAAAAAAATTTTATTCTTCTGCGTGCCTACATAATAACCAAAACGAATATTATTCAAAAATTATTGTTACTAATTTTAATTTTAAATTTTATTAGATTAAGTAATAAAATTTTATTTGTTCTCATGTAAAATATGATCAGTGATCCAGACTGTATATTGAAGGAATACTAAATGCAATAAGACAATTGAGGAAACTAAAATTTATAAAAATGTGTGCCTACATTTTAAAAAAGAAAAATTTGTGTATACTCTGGAAAAATCATAAGGAAAATCATAAGCAAAATCACAACGAAAATGTTAACAAAATTTCAATGAATAAAATGGAATGGCATGTTCCTTTGAATTAAATCCATTGTATTACAGCGAGCGCAAGTCCAAAATTCTGATAAAATCGAATAATAAAAATTTGAATTCAAATTGGAAATATATTGAAACAAGATTTTAGTATAACATCGAAATTTTTTGTTTATTATGTAAAGTCACAGTAAGTTGGAAATGAAATTTTTGGTCTTGGTCAATATTTTTCCAATATGAATTTATTATAACGTAACCCTCTTACTGGATTCAATTAATTAAATTATGAAAAATAAAGAACTTGCAACATAATGCAAAACATATGGAATGTTTTAGAACATTTTATTGAATAACGGGTATTGTACACACTTTCTTTAGAATTTATACACATTTTAGTGGTCATCTTTAAAAAATCACTTAAACTTATTATTTAAAGTTTTTTCCTAAATAGTTTTGAAATGTAAAGAATTCTTATGTTATATGTAAGAAACAATTATTGTGTATAAATCTGCAAATATACAATTTTTAGAAAAGTGGATCATAATATAATAGAATCTACACAATCAAAAACCATGGTACTAAAAGCTTTACCAAATTTTTTTTAACTATTTTCTACTAAATTCAACTAGAAGATTGTAGATTGCACAATGGGGTGATGATGCACTGCGACCTAAAAGATCTATTGTGCTCCCCACCACGATCTATTGTGTCCAGTGTCCTGGTTAGAGCACCCCCTCGAGACCCACACTACTGATGAATCCAAGCTATTTTACAACGACAAGCGGACCAGCCAGGGCGCGCCAAAGCTGGCTCTTCTCTTATGGATCAACGCTCCACATTCACTGAGAAGGTGCACCAGAGCTTCTTCAATGGCACCACAATGCAAGACCCGTAGGTATTAGGTCCAGCTTGCTTAGGTGTTTTCTAAGCCTGCAGTGCACCGTCAGGAAACCCGTGAGAATTTTCACCTGATTCCACGGCATCCTTTTGATTGCCTTACAGCAAATTCAACTAGTAACAAGAAAATTTTTTGAATTAGCTATTTAAGTATAACAGAATCTAAATACCTATAAGTATAACAGAGAGTACCTGAAATGTTTTGTGAAATGATTATTCGACATAAATTGTCGGTATTTCACCAGATATATTTTCTGCTCCGCAAAAAAATGGCTGCTCAAAAATTACATTATTCAAGTGGTACATCGAAAATGTGTTGCTAAGTCAAATAAAAAATATACCATTATGAAATGAAATATAAAAATACATTTGAAAGAAATGTAAATATTGCATAAAATCAGGGGATGTATGGTAATTGGATCAAATTCCATATAAACCAGAAAAGCGTGTTTGTTTTGATTAAATTTTAGACTATGGCTGTTGAATTATCACTTCGCCCTTTCATATCAATTTATTATAAATATGTATAGGTAATAATTATTTAACTGTCACTAATTGGAATAATCTTGCAAAACAGATAGAGATCAGTAGCAGACAGTAGTAGCAGAAGCTATGATTCACTCTGGACTGTATGGCTGAGATGGTGAAATTTTAAATCGGTAGAGTATTAAATTCAAATTTTATAATGTAGCGTTCCTTAAACCATAAACCATACAATAATATCATCATTAAATTCTAGTAAATTTATTAGAAACCAAAAAATTTATTAGAAACCAAAATCAAACTATGTACTTAATTTTTAGTATAATACCAAATATGTATGAATGTACACTTGAATAACTTTATTACAAAGAAAATACTCACATACTTATTCTCGTATATATTGTACATATGCAATATAATAATTAAGAAAATTAATGGAAAATTAAGTTTTCTCAAGCAAATTTCAGTATTTTATATAAGCAAAATTTATAGAATAAAAGTGTCGTTCTCTCGGTTTTTGTCCTTATATTGTTGAAACTTTTGTAATGTGATTTTTTTTTTTTTTTGAATTTCATTAATAAACTTCACTTTTTATTTTACTTAACTAAATAATTACATACAAACATACATTTGTACTCATTTAGTTTCTAATTTTATCTGATTTCTTCTCTTGTTTGTCTTTATTATTTTTTTTTTCGATGTTTAATAGTTAAATTCATGTCTGTGTCGTGTCTAATTTGATCTTTTACATTTTTTTTTTTCATCTATTCTCTTTGATATTTTTAATTTTTTTTCATAGTCTTTTTTTGCTTGCGCCTTTGATTTCTTTGGCTTATTTTCCTTACTGAAATGAAAATTTTTTAATATGTAAATATACCTTTATACATTTAATGTTAAATACTATGTATACATGTGTATACTATGTACAAAGCACGTTATGTAAATAATTTTGTTGAAAAACAAAATCAATTGATGTTAAAAGTTGCAATTTTTGCATTATTTTATTTTTTTTTTGTAATTTAGACTATTTTTAATATAAACTTTGTGCAATATCATTTTGCGGTATATAATACGCGAATATACGGTACCTACTCCATTCCTTCCATAATATTTGTTGTAATTTACTTTGATTTTTTTTCCAAAAATTGAATGGAATTTCGTCAGTCAGTCTGTACTTTAAAGAAGTATAGATTATACCGATTTTATATGGTAGATGGCACAAAAAAAATATTGTTGACTAGATTTCACTTTAATATGGCAAATATTTTATAGTTAAATAGACAGAATGAATCTATATATGAGTCTAGGATGGTTTGAAATTTTTGTCTTATTTTTCTTATTATATTTTTTTTTTTTTGCATTTTAGCGATTAAAAGAAGCAAGTGAAGTTAAATGTTTTTTTTTTGTTGTTTGTTTCTTGAATTTTATTTTTTTAATTTTTAATGATTATTTATAAGGGCGGGGTATAAAATATACAAGCAATGCACAATAATACACACCTTCAAGTGAAGATACACCAAAAAAACAAAAAAAAAAAATCAAAATCAACAAACAAAATTTAAGATGTTCCGGGTTAGGTCGCTGGTGTATTTTTTTTTGTAAATTCTCGTCATTTTCATTTAAAAAATTTTTTTTTAATGCAATTTTCGATTATAAAACGATTTGGAATAAAAAAAAAATACCATTAAACTTTGACCAAAACAAAAAAAAAATTAAATTTTTTTTTTCGGGTTTTTGCCGATTTTGTTGCAATATAGAAAATATTTAGCATGAGAATTTTAAATTTTTGCTTTTGTTTTCTTATTGTAAATAAAAAAATCGAAAATCAAAAAAAATAAATCGATTTTGTTGGTCGCATAATATAAAAACTTTTGATTTCAATTCAAATATTGTGAATATTTTTTTGGATGAAGAGTGAGAAAGAGAGAGAGAGAGAGAGAAAGAGAGAGTAGGTAGTAGGGGATTATAGTTAATCTTATATATACTTACTTGTAAATAATAAATTTTAGAGATTGAAAGTGAAGCTTAAATATTTATTATAAATTGTATATATGTATATACGATATATAAGTATATAAGTATGTGACTGTAATCTTTACGATATACAATTGAAATTGGAAGATTATTGCAATAAAATAGAATTGCAATTATAATATTTTTTTCTATGTTTATAAGATTGTTATTAAAACCGCATCAATTGATTTTTATTAGGATATACGAGTATATATTTTTTATAATAAAAAAAAAATAATTATTATTGAAAAGAAAAATGAATTTTCATGTGGTTTTTTTTCGTAAAAACAAAATATAGAAGAAAAAAAATTTGTTTGAGTCAATTAAGATTGACTATCTCTCTATTACCATAATTTTTATTAAAAAGATTTAAAAGATATTTAGTTTAAATATACTATTATTTGAGTATTACAATTATGCTATAGGTGCATAACATAGAAATTATTGAATAACACAAACACACATACACAAAATTATATTGTGCACGCGTATATGAGCGCATAATTTTGAATCAATTATTTAAAAAGGTATAAAAATAGGTAAACAGATTTTAATTTTTTTTTATTTTTTTTTTCTATTTTATCTACATATTGTATGTATATAGTGAAAGTAAAAAATTATATACGTTTTGTTTTAATTTATAAATTGTTTATAAAATGCTCTAAAAATAATAAAATACTTATTAAAAATAATTGCTATTTGATTATAATATTGTGTATCGTAAAAATGTTGTTCATATCTCGTAATCTATTTCTCTCTCACTCTCTTTCTCATATTGTTTACATTAAAGACTTCCTATGTAGATAATAATAATTTCTTTTAAATTTTATGTTTTTTAGACCTAATGCTTGTAAGACAAAAAATTTATTTAATGTTTTCTTGTGTATTTTTTTACTTTTATTTTATGAAATAGGCTTTCATAATTTTCTTTATCGTTTTTTTTTTGTGAAAATAAAATATGAGCAAAAAAAACAATAATGAACATTTATTTACACAATTTAAATTGTATAATAAGAAGGATTTTTTTTTTACTTTTGAGAAAATTTTGAAAAAAATTTATTTTTCAATTTATTGAATAATAAAAATTGTTAATTTGAGCCTAGTTAAAATTCGTCCGATTTGTTTTTTTTTTTACTTTTACGTCAATTGTACTTTATCAAAAATTGTTTTGCTTACATAGATTATTTTATTCAGTTTAAAATTTTAGTGTACCTTATTTGTATTAGGAAAGTGCAATTGAAAGTGCAATTGGCAAATTTTTCTAATAAAATGTTCCATATTGTTATAATATCAGAGTCTTAAAATCTTTTAATCGAAAAATAGAAAACGAAGTGCTAATAGTGTAACGGGTACAGTTATTGACAATCTAAAAATCCGGTATAATTATTGACACACTGATTGCTATAGTACTTTTCGATGTACTTAAAATGATTGATCAGAAAAGTTAATTTTATTGATTTTAATCATTTGATTCCTCATTCTAATTGTATTATGTATTAAAATTAAATTAATTAATATATTTGTAAATTTATTATTAATTCAATCATTATTAATGATTTGAATGATAAATTATTGCAATTAAACTACATTATTTATCTAAATTGCATTATTTTCCATTTTTTTAACAATTTATATATCAATAATTGTATAACAATACTATGGTAACAGCTATGTTATATTTGGGTATCAATAATTATACTATTGAGCAATGTCGATAGTTCTTAGCCATGAAAAGTTTTGTGAGAAATATCGCTTAAGAGTGTCAATAATATTATATCTGTTATGCTAATCTTGATTATTGTAAAGATTGCACCTGAAAGTATGCAATTTTTTATTTTTATTTTTTCTTAGAAACATTTTAAATTTGCAAACGTTTATTATAATTTAATTGAGAAGAGTTGTAATACCTGAAGGTGATCTAAGGAATTTTTATTTATAAGCTATACTGTGTGTACAAAGTCACTATGATTAAAAAATTATTAAATTATAAAAGTAAATTTTTAAATTTTGTCATTCAATCGTGTTTGTATTCATTAAAGTTTGGCAGAATATATATGAGGGGCTCAGAAACAGAGTAGCGTAAGCCACAATGTGGGTTATGCCACTTTACTTTTGAAAAATCAGAAAATTTTTACAAAAGCAAAATTACTTTTGTGAAAAATAAATAGGAAAAAAAATATTTCGAAACTGGAAACTAATATCACTGATTCCAGAAGATGTACATAACTGATTGCAGCAAAACAAATTTTTTTTATTTGTGGCTTACTCCACTCTGCCTCTGCGACCCTCATATAATATTACAAAAATTGAATTTTTATCATGAAATTTAAAGTATATCATGAAATTTAAAGAAATTCAATTTAGACAGTTTTAGGTGGTAATATCATCTATACATTGTGATTTGAAAAATCTTCAATTAAATATTTCCGATTAGAATCAGAATTGAATAAAACAATTATAAAATTCTTTGTATTTTAAATACTTACAATATTATAAAAAATAAATTTCCCAAAATAATTTAGGCACAAAGGTTGCATCTATGGTAAAAATAAATTGTATCCAAACTTGATTACGGTAAAGCTTTACATAAGAGGTACATAACACTTCATTAAACTCAACCATTTAAAACAACAATTTTATAAATTTTTTATGTCAAAAATGAGCTGTTAAAGTTACAAAACGATCACAATGCAAGTGGTGATAATGATTTTTAAGTATATGAGCTTTTCAATTAAGTTTTATTTTATAATTAAATGAATGAGCATTAATCATTCCATAATACCAGTCCATTATTTTAAATACTCCGCTGTTTTAATTAAATATTCTTTAAAAATCAAATTATTATTATTTTTTCATTATTATTCAATGAACCTTTGAATCATTTCAGAAATGAATTAAATAAAATTTATATTCATTTAGTCTAAATATGGAAATTACAAATTTTTATGCCAAATTAAATTTAAATTGCATATATACTTACATATTTTTTATATATGTATATGTAATAGGGATTCTTTTGTTGGAAGATCAAAGAATAAATAAGAAGAAAATTATTTTAATACCACTTTAATTTACGCGATTTCGTGATCTTATTTCAGCTTCCATCTAACCAAATTCTCTTCACTTTTGTTTTGCATACCTTTAAAATTCTAATTTTTAAAAGTTAAATTATATACAATTTGGCATACTACAACTGTGTATACAACACTTTTCTATTGTTTAATAAAATTATTATAGACGTGTCTATTATAGTTTGTATACATCGAATCCAATTTCTCAATTATTCTCATTTTATATGCGCTTAATCAACAAATTACATAAAATGAAAAAAAAAATTAAAAATATATAAGAATTATTTTTCAATATATTGTAATATTGAAAAAAAAAGTAATAAAAAATAAATCAAAAGAAATTTTTGCACTCCTTTTATTTCAGGAATTTTCCAAAAACCAAAAGACAAAAATAGCAAACAAAAATTGAATGGTGCAATTTTATATATTTTTCACTTTGGAACGTATATAAATGCAAAATAATCTTTAATTTACAAAAAATAAGAAAAAAATTGTTTCTTACATAGCGATAGCCGCGGAAATATTGTACATGCACTTTTATCATTAACGTAATTTCCAATTTACCAAAAAAAAACAGAAAAAAATAAGGAAACAAGAAGAAAAAGACAAAAAAATAGAATAACCTAGCGACCTACCTGAATGCATACTTACACAAGATTTAACCGATCGTGACTTCCCTTCAATTAACCGAATAACATTCTTAGTGGAAAAACCTAAAAAAAGAAAATCGCAGCAAGAATAAAATACCAAATAGAAAAAGCAAAAATTTCGAACGGAAAAGAAGGAAAAGTTTATGAGAAACAAGAAAAAAAAAGAAAAGAAAACACAAAAATTAGAAAAAGAACTGTTAAATTATAACAGTACAAGCAAAAATGTAAAAAACAAACAAAAATTTAAGGAATAGACATTACAAACACTACAAGAAAAAAGTAGAGAAAATTCATTACAGAAAGAAAAGTAAAGAATTTTCATGATTTCCTATTTTTTTTTTTTAAGTAAACATCAACCTGTGTGCACTTCACTAATTTCAGTACATTCATTTCCACTTTATACATACTTATACACGATACTAACTATAATATGCAACGGTATTCTGGAGGAAGGAATACATAGAAAAAAGAAATAAAGAGTTATAAAGAGAGGGGGGGGGAGGGAGCTGAGAGAGAAAAGCAAATTTATTAGATTACAAAAACTTTCTTTTATTGTATAAAGTGCGATTACAATTTACGATTTGTTTGCAATAGATTAGACTTTAAACACGTAAGACCACTTGCAAATATTTTTTACAGTTCAAAAGTACTAACTTCATTATAGAACTTCTTGAAGAATTCTCATACTTATTATAAAAATATTAATTGATTTTTGGAAGGAAAACTAAAAATACGGTGCATCTTTCACTCTTAACTACACTTATGCATAATTTGTTAATTAACTATATCGTCGGTATTATGGAAGAGTCATGAAACTAAATAATGATAAAGCAATAGTAAGTGATAATAAATCTTCGAACAACTTGCTTTCCTTTCGTACTTCCGTAAAGTGTTATATACGTATACTTACAAGTTAATAGAACTAAATTAAATTTAATAAAAATTTATTGTAGTTCTAGTTAACAAGCTAGAAGGATGCTGAGAGAAACAAAGAGAGTTAAAGAGAAAAATTGACAATTATTGTGAAAATTGCCATTGCGATTGACAAACAAATTTGATAGTTGAATAGGATTAACATATTTACATATGTACAAGTGTATTAACATTTTCTCCAATAAAAAAAAAATAATTTTTTAAAATCTCTTTCTCAATTTACAAGTGCTGTCGCAAACAACTAATTGGAGAGTTTTTTTTTCCTTCTGTCGGGGTCTAAGTCACAGTTAAGCTCTTCTCGCATTAACCCATAAGATCTTTCGTTATTCCCATCCACATCTACATGAGCTCTGTATCCAGGACCCTGACAAACTACAGTATAGCAGCCACCTCAAAGTATGAGATTTCCCTTGTGATCACAAAGTATATTCCGAAACATCTCAGCCGCAGGCGATCCATCGCCTCTTATTCATAAAATAAGTGCTCCATTGCTTCATCCTCCTCCAGGTAATTGAAGGGTTAATATTATACACTTGAGCAATGAGTATTGTATTCTCACATATTGTTGTCCCTGCGTAATTCAATACACTATTACTTCTGTTTTAGAATAATGTTTTTCATATGCCCACTGTTTTTTTTTTTATTTTAAACATAAAATAAATTGCAGGTTTTAAATCTGATATTCCATAATAAAACTGCGAAAACTACATGCTTATAGAACATTATTTTTTTTAAATTCTTAAACAATTTTCAATTATATAAATTAAATTTCATATATTCTTGTACAATTCGAATGCATATACTTATAAAGTGTGGTAGTGTGTATATACATACATATTTTTCTATATTATTAAATTTTATTTAATTTTAATATAAAAAATACCGTTGTATTATTTGGAATTCTTTAGATGCTTTTTCTTATTGTTATTATTTTTTCGCTATGCAAATAGTTAACAAATTTCATGGAATAACAGAAAAATTATCTTTAAAGGTGCATTCACTCTGTGAATTTAAAATTCACTTTAATTTTTTTTTTTCAGTTCTTTTGAACTGATTTTCTTTTTTTATTATTCTAGTTTTTTTTCTCTATTTCTTTGTATTTTAAATAGGATAATCTTAAACCATAGAACAGGTGTATTATTCATTTCAATTCTAAATATAATAAAAAAAAGTTTGGTGGAGTGCCTCTTGAATCTACTTGAATCTAAAATATAAGATGTAGGCTGCAAAAATATGTTCATTCATTCAAATCTATACAAATTATAGGTATGTATGTGTATATGTAAAGATCCGTGATCATTGTATGTAGATAAATCTATGTATGTTGTATGTGTGTATGTAAGTTACAACTTATATGTCATATTTCTCTACATGATATTCACGTTATATTTTGTTTCGAAAATTAATTTTACAAATTAAATTTTATAAAAAAAAAAATATAGAATAATTGAATAATGTTATAAATTTAGATAAGTAAATAGCACATAGAGATTATGTGAATGCAGATATGTATATGTAAGTATATGTTTATGAATTTGTGGGGATGTAAAATTTTTATGCTTGCTGTATGTAAGTATATAGATACATGATTCACAAGTCACTGATATGAACTCTTTTAAGTTCAAATAAAATTGATTATTGTAAAAAATGCTGTTATTTATGAGTAGTTCTGTTACCCGGAAAATAATTTTAAATTAGTTGCTGCTTTATAATATATAAAAATTAATTTTATTTAATAAAATATAATTTTATATATAAGTAAAATTCTGTCTCCATATATACATAATTAGATTAAACTTATTACTTAATTTTTTATTAATTAATTAATTCATATTCTTGTAGTCGCATATTCCAAAAACGACAGTTTTGGCAATAATTTTAAATATTTAAATTCAGTCTCATATTGATGTTATTTATATATATAAGTATAAATATTTTGCAATAAGCAATTACCGAGAATTTAGAATTTTAGTCAATTAGTACTTACTTATAACTGAACTGAAATCAATCGAAAATCAATACAGATACTTAATTTACGTGGAACGGCTGACTAACTTAATCACGCATGCATTAAAATTACTAGTATATTGTTGAAACTGGTGAAAATTTGTAAGTGGAAATATTTAATTATATTTTATAATAGGGAAAGTTCGAATAAGTACTTAATTTGTGCTTTTATAGTTTTTAAGCACTTTACCAAATCTAGTTTTCCGAACCTAATTTTACAAAGCTTCGCAAGTTCTCGACTCTTTCGAATAAAAGAGTTCTCGACTCTTTTATTCGAAAGAGTCGAGAACTTTCTTCTTTCATTGTATAGAAGAAAATTATTAATATAAAATACATAAATCCTATATAAGTTAGAATCCGCTCTAATTTTAATTTATGCAAATTTGATAAAAGTTCACATTAACTAGGGTTAAAGCTACAACAAATATAGCGAAATAATTTTTTAAATAATTTGCAATTTTTAAATAAAAATTTCAAAAAATCATCAAAATCGCTAATTGATTTTAATTAGACCTCTTATACTTCTTTACTAAAGCAATCATAAAATATTTCGAAAAATCTTTAAAAATTTCTTATTAATTTTTTATTACTCTATATCTTTTACTATTCTAGACTCTATGTCTTTTCACATACTTATATATACACAACATAATTGAGCATATAAGAACAACACATGGTTAAAATATTTTTAAAATACAAAAAAAATAGTCATTTTTTTTTCTTAGTTCATGTCAGCTTCAAAACAATTACAATTTTATAGGTCAAATATATTAATTAAATTTAAATTATTGCTTTTTATTCATTTTCAAAAATTGCATATCCATACACACACTCACACATTCATTACATTTATATTGCACATAAAATAATTATTATAGGTGTATATGGGGTCTTTTCATTACACAAATTTTATGTCTAAATAAATTTCCACAAACGCTATGAAATTATTTTCAATTACAATAAAAAAAATAATTGTTGTGCTTTGTTCACTTTTTATAATTTTTTTTTTCATTTTAATTAAATCTTTTCACGCTAGTTTTACAATCTAATTTTCTTAACTATTGTTAAGTGTATAGCTATATCAAGGATTACTATTAGCTCTACACATAAAACTTAACAAATACTTACAATTTAATGAAATGTAAGACTTCAATTCGGTCATTTTTATAATTCGCAGTTTAACTAATAATTAAATTTTGAGTCACGTTTATCAAAGAAATTATAGTTTAAATGTAATTACAATAAAGATATAATGTGAGTACATAATAAAAATTTAATTTAATATTATAAAACAATGAATAAAGTGTAGGATACGGTTACATAGACCGAATATATAAATAATATTTTAAAATTGATTTAAGATTTAATTTGTTTCATAAAAATACACTATTCATATGGCAATATTGTACATTTTGGTCTATGTATAATCAAAATGTCTACAAATCATGGATTGACAGACACACAAATTACAGATCATGTGTAGAGTGTAGACAAAGAAAATGTCGAACAAAATATATTAATTTTTTTTGAAAAATATGTGCAATATTTAGAATTTCATGTTTAAATTTGATATTATGAAGCATCATAAATTGTTTACAGCTTGTGATTAACTTCCAATTATAACTTTTTGCAATAAAAATATAAATAAAAGTCGCCGCCGCCACAATGTATTTTAATTTTTTTTAAACTTTAAATAAATTAACAAAAACACGTTCAAACTTAAATTTTCTCATAATAATATGATTTGTAATGCTATATATAATTTCAATCCGCTTTAAACCCAAATAACAACGCAATGGTGAATTTTGACTTTGATCTAAGTTTAACAAATTGTAATTGAAATTAAAACAATTCAATTTTTCAGTTTCCCCGGATTTCATTGACATCACAACTTAAAAAATTATAAATTAGTTGAATCTGTCGTCAGAATGTCGTAATTAGAATAACAAAATTTTACAAAATCTAATAAATAAATGTATTTCAAGTATTTCAATTTTAAGAGGGAAAGTTAAATTTTAATTTTCGGAGTCATTTACGTTTTTAGATAAAAATAAATGACTCCATAAATGTTGGAACGTATTAAAAATAGTTCAATCAATACAACTGGCTCAGTTTTTTATGAGAAATTTAACTTTTCATTTTTGGATTCAGTTATATAATTTTTCGGATAAAAATAAATGACTCCGAAAATATTAAAACCTATTAAAGAAAGTTTTATTCATGCAAATGTTTCAGTTTTTTGTCGGGAAAATTTAAATTGTCATTTTCGGAATTGCTTTTATTTTCGGATAAATGTTAATGACTCCGAAAATGTTAAAACCTACTGAAGAAAGTCTCATTCATACAAATGTTTCGGTTTTTTGTCGAGAAAATTTAAGCTTTTGTTTTCGGATAAACATTAATCACTCCGAAAATATTCAAACTAAAATAAAAATAATGCAAAGTTAACTATTCTGTTTATAAAATCATAACGAGCTTTCAGAATCACACGTAGTCGCCTATATAAGTGACTCCGAAATTTTGAGATATTTCACGAAATTTTAGTTTGAGATATTCATGATTCCATTATACAAAATGTATACAGCACTTGAACTACAAACCCCAAATAAAATTAAAAGAAAACTTCAGAATTTGTGGTTTTACAATTGCATGACATGACGTTTGGCGATATGGGTGAACTTTAATTGTTTTTTAAAAGAGATATTTTGTATTTTAAAGGGTTTTAAAGCTAGTAAAGCCATTTCGAAGTTTACAAATTTATTTCTTTAAGTACAAATATTTTGAATTTTATTTTTTCTATTTATTTTGAATTAAAAACCATAAAATTATATAAGTTTCGTTAATTTTAGTTTTCAATTGTATTTCTTATTATGATTTGTACGAATACGCCCATATAAATTGATAATGTCAATATAATACTAAATAAAATATTGTTAATAAAAGACAATTAAAATCTATAAAAACAATCAACATTATTTTATTGAAAATAAAGACCACAAAAACAAAAAATTTGAAGAAGTCATTTACATTTGCCTTCTCATGATATTTGAAATCACCAAACTTATGAGATTTAAATTAAAATTTATAAAGTTGCCTTGTACTTATAAAAGAAAAAAAAAATCATCCTAAAATTTTGTAAATATTGTAGAAAAGCTTTGATGCTTCCATTCCTGTTATAACAATGATCATTTTTAAAAAGGTGTACCTTATATTTTTGTTTCAATTTTATAGATTAAAATCTTCTAACACGTTACCATTAAAAGCACTCCCATAATTTAATTCATTTTTATTTTTTATTTTTTTTTTTTGATAAATTTTCTCATAACTATATCATAATTTTTTATTTACTTAAACATTTTTTACCGTTATATTTTGAGAGTGTTAAAAAAAAATTTTTTTTAAAAGGAAAAAAATGTTCCTCTGATATTTATGAGGTAAAAATTTTTTTACATCATCTCTTTAGAAAAAATATTATAAAAGGTGCATATTAAAATTTATCTTTTTATGACATTTTACTTATATTTTGAAATTGAAGGTTACTGTTACCTTTAAGAAGCGCTTAATATTTTTGTATTCGAAAAAAAAAACATTTTGGTTTTTAACTTCTGAAGCGCACATAAATTCTCTTTAATTTTTCTGTTTTGTTTTTTTTTTTTTATTGTTCTTGTCTAACTCTATTATAATAAATAAGTATGATTTTCATTTAAGAGTTTAAAGTTTTTTTTCTTTATTTAGTGAAAGATTATAAAATTGAGAGAAGCGATAAAATTAAAAAAAAAAAAAAAAGCGAAAAACAAAAATCAAAAATGCTATTAAAAATAAAAGTCAAAACAGTGATTTTCAATTTAATTTCAGAGAAAAAGAGAAAAAAAATATAATATGAGAAATAGAGAGAAAAATTCCCTGTGGGTAGAAAATTTTGAATTATATAGGAAAAATTTTGTTGTTAATCAACCGCATAGAAGCTAGTGAACCATTTTGAGTTTTCATTTAGTTGCTTTTTTTTTTTTTCTAGATAGTTTTTAATATATTGCCTAAAGCAATGCATCCTCATAAGAATTAATCTCCAAAGTTTTTTTTTGCTTTTCTTTTTTTTTTTTGTTAGTTTTGTTATTTTAAGGGCAATGTGAGAATGTTATGTGAGAATATAGATTTTTCTGTATAAAATTATTGATATATGTCAATTCCAATTTTCAATTGCAATGTGCACCTAATTAATTAGTTCATTACATCAACTGCTAAAAAACTCAATAAACAGTGAAATCGTCTAATAAAAAGATCAAACAATTTGAACTATTATGATTCCCCCGCCAGGCCATGACCAGGCCAGGCAAATCAGTACTTACGAGGCTATGGGCAACCCGCATATTAACAGGAAATTACCCATGCCGCCAATGTTACCCATTCCGTATTCATTCAATTTTTCAATTATAATATCTAAAATGTGTTTCCTTAAAAACTAAACTTAAAAACTTTGTTGACCTATACCCAAAATCTACTCGCTATTCTATTTAAACAAGCAATTCTACTCCTCACCCCTTCTTAGCTCTATATTTTTCAACGAATTTCCACCCATTCTGAGAATGAAGAATTCGTGTCAATTTAACACTCATTCGCTCGACTGGTGTTCGACCATCTAATTTTGTATTGCATATGTATGCAGATTGCCCCATACCTTACTGAAAATTTTTTCTTACTACTAAGTACTATATTTACATTTTTAATTTGAAATTTTTTTCTCCTAGTTTTTTGTTACTCTTATTTTTGGTTTTTTTTACGTTCTGTTTTCTTTCTCATTTCTAAGCGTTAAGAATTTTTTTTTTTGTTTTGAATTTTTTTGCTTTTTAAATAAAGTGTAACGCTACAATGATGTTGATTGCGATGATAGTAATGTTGATATTTTGTGAAAACTTGTTTTTGTTTTTTTTGTTTTTTCTCTTTTTTCAACGTTTTAAGTTAAATTTTATATGAACAAGAGAGATAAGAAGCGAAAAAGCAGAACGTGGTACTAATTCGTATTTCTTATTTTTTTTTTTTGTTTTTTTTTTTTTTGTTCAACAATATACATACAATATTTTGGGTGAATGGAGTTTTCCACTCGTTTTTTTCTTTTTGTTGTTATTTTTGTTCATGTGCCTTTTTTTTATTCTTTGAAAGCATACCAGCGTTGTGCTCGCAATCATCAACAAAACAAAGTATACAAAATGAGATGGAGGAAAAAAAAAGAGGTTATTTTTTTTTAACAAGATGAAAATTTGTAGGTAACTTATAAGATACAAAAGACTTCACGGTCTTTCAAAATCTTTGTATATACTATATAAAATGTATAAGTTATTTTTATATAGCAGTTATTTGCTAACTGCTGATACAACTCTACATATTTCTATATTAAAATTTTTTATGGTAAATTTTTGTGTATACTCGTATGTGAATGTATCTAACGTATAAAAAAAAGACAAATTTTTTGCGCGATGCTTTCTTTTCTTACAATAGTTTTTTATATTTAACATTTCTGATGTTTCTTTGCATATTATCTTAACAATAATAATATTAATTTCTACCTGTATAACAATGTATATATATTTGTACCTGTCCGCTTGTATATAATCCGCTTGATCATTTTGAATTTGGGTTGGTTTTAAATTTATAAAAGAATAAAAATGAATTTTCTATGCATACTTACAACATTTCTACATACATATTAACATGTCTATTATTAGATCGTATATTTATTTATATATTATGATAAACAAACACATGCACTTATCTTAAAGTACATAACGATATATATTTATATTAATGCTCATATGTTTTGAAAACTTATCTGAATATGAGAGTAAAATTTTATGACTTTTTATGAATTTAGATTTTTTAGTTTTGTTTTTTTGCATTTTATAATATTTTTTGCGACTCCTAAGGTTTGACCTCATTACATTTTTATTTTTGTTCTCTTTATTATAAAAGCATATGTATACATATATGTATAGTATAATATGAAGGTGTATGTAATTATCTAAGTAGTATTCTTTTTCATATTTTTTGTACGGTCTTTTTTTTATAGCTGTTATCTTGGTGCATAACTTTATTCAAATTATCTGTTAATCTAAAGTTAGCGAATAACTATTTCAGCTCATTAAGCAAATGAACGGTGGAAAAAAAAAATTATTATTTTTTTTCTATTAATAATTTTGTCAATCGGTCCATTTAAAAAACCAAATTATAAATTAAATATTTTAGAAAACTTTGATGTTATTTTGTTTTACGTAGCACAAATTAGATTGCAGATTATAGATTATTGAAGAGAGACATCGACAAAGGAACTCGTCCCCTCCGACCACCGTAGTGCATCTCGCTTATAATACCATGGTTCTAAACAAATATCCAGATGTGAGCTCCCACTGAGAGAACATTCCGACGGTCAGACCCGGACAGTTATACAAAATATGTATGGCCGTCTCTTCGTCGCCACTTTAGAACCAATACAAAAGGGAGTCCGATCTGCCTAGATTGTGAAGCACGAAACCGATTTCGATTCGTCCCCAGCAGCTCTCGACAGAACTTTTTTGAGCAAGATGGCAGGAACAGCTTCACATGATGTCATCCATCAAGAGCCTCCCAGCGAAGATTCGACTTCCCTAATGACAGACATTGACAATCCGAACAAAAGGGACCTTTGTTTTTAAGGGCAAAGGAACTTCATAATTTGTCTGTGTGAGTCCGTCTAACATAGAGCATATTATACTCTATGTCCATATTATAGCAGTCATCTGTCAAAATAAATCGAATTTGAACCACAAAAAAATAATATTACATAATATAAAGTAATTTTTATTCTACTTTTCCAATTTCAAAAAAAAAACTTTAAGATCAAAATGGTGAGTTCTTTAATAATATAAAAACAAAAGACTACAACGGAAAACTTTCCAATTCTTTCAGTGTTAGAATTTGTAATAAGTTTTGCCTACACATTCATTTTTACAATCGAAATTAAAAATTTCGAAATTCGAAATTTCAAAATTTCGAAATCGAAAATGAAGTTTCGAAATTGAAAATATTTCACAAAAATTAAAGAAAATAATGATTTCAATTTGATTTTATAGCTTTGGTACTTTTTATTTGGTATTACATAAAACCTTCCGTACATGTCTGCATATGTACTCATTAGAATTCTTAACATTTAAATGAAAAAAATTTACTGAAATTTAAGGTGTTAATTAAAATAAATTTCGAATTAATATTAAATTAATTAAATAGCTAACTGTAGATTTATTCTTAATTTACAATTAAAATTAAATCACGATTATAGGCAATTAATCTAGCGACAATTTTTTTTCCTCCTTTTCACAATCATATTTTGCAACTTCAGTCATAATGTTGGTGAGCTCAGAATATATGAATGGTTTATTATAGAAATTAGGTTTTCTCTCTTTTAACTAATTTATGATTAAATTCAATCAGGAAATAATTCTATTCGTTTAGAAAAGAATATACTTATACGAGTATAGATATTTTTTTCACCAACTAAGAAAAAAAGATCGTAGAAAAAATAAATTTGTTATTTTTTTTACTAAAAAACCGTTTTAACAGGAAAAATTTTTGATGACAAAAACAAAAAATAAAATAAGACAACAAAACTTTCTTTTTTCTAATTTTTTTTTTGCAAGAAGAAATAGAAAGAATAATCACCTAAAACACCTTTTAAGGTGTGTTATCATAGAAAATTTTTGCTTGTTTTGTTTTTTTTTTTTATTTTACATAAGTGTATAGGTGATAATATTAAAATAATAATTTAGATATTTAGCAAAACAAAAAAAAAACAAAAATTTGAATAAAAAATTAAGATTTTATGATCGTCATAAAGGTTTTCTATCTGACTCATCCCCATCATAATTTGAATTGAATGATGTGAAAAGATTCTTACGAAAAAAGAAAAAGAAAACTGCAGAAATAAAAAAAATATTTACAATATGAAAGTTCCTCTATAAATCAACAAAAAATTTCGTATTTTTACACAGAATAGAAGAAAAAAAATTTACAAATTTTTGAGTTTTCAACTTTGTTTTTTTTTGTAATTTCTAGGTCATAAATTATACAATTCTTAAACAACTTGTAAAATTTTTTTTTTTGTGAAAAATTTTATTCTATTTTGTTAGTTTTAATTTTTAGGTTATTTACCTTAATTCTTGCCTGGTTGCCTGATTAGTTGGGATCTTTAAATAAAATTTATTTACATAATAATTTTTCATTTAAAAATAAACTTAATGAATTGCTCTTGTATTTTATTTGTTTTGTAAGAATTCTAAGTGTATAATTATAAAAATGTGCCCATTTTATTTTGTAATATAATTTAATTTATAAGCTAAGATATGAAATAAAAACGAATTTTATTCATTAGATATTTTTAACCTTTGAATTTAAATTGAAAATTTTTAAAATTAAGATGAAAGAATCATCATAAAAATTTGTTTTGGTATTTTTTTTTATTTTCGAAATTATTCCCGTTAACATAGTTTTTGGGTATTCGGAATAACTTTTAAGAAAGAAAAAATTTTATGATGTGAAAAAAAAATTAAATGGCAAAAAACCAAAAATAAATTATAATGAAAGTTATTAAAAAAATGCTAATAATGATTTTCTTTTTTATTTTAAAGTACAAAATATTGGGTGCAAAGAACAAATAAAGATTTTATTGACTTGTTATAGTCTCACAAGAACCAATTAATTATAACAATGATATTGCTTTTAATAATTAGCAAGTGTTTTAAAATTAACTCAGAGTTCAAAATATAAAAAACAAATTGTAGAAATACACGAGTCTTTGGAATATTGAAGCTTATTTAATAAAATCTAATATTTTTAAAATTTTTAAATAAAAGTTAAAAAAAACTAAGTTATTGATTACAAATAACATGCAGCTTTAAAGCATGAAATGGTGTATGGAATACTATCAAATTCAAGTTATTAAGAACTAATTTTATCAAATAAAAATTCAATATGGGCCATCAAATTTAGAGCGCATTTTGGAACAGCATATTGAATTGTAGACAATGGTGAGTATCGAAGAAGATCTAATGAAGAATTAAATGATATAATAGAAAATGAAGACATCGTTAGATTTATAAAAGCACAAAGACTAAATTGGGCATATCTTTTGATATATGAATGGAAAAAAGCCGGACACAAACCAAAATATTTAAAGCGAAACCGTTATATAATCGTCCGAGAGGAAGACTGAGAATAAGTTGGAAAAACAATATCGAAAACTACCGCAGTCAAATTGGTGTTCATAACTGGTAAAATTTTGCAAAGAATAGAATTGTCTGAAGAAATAATGTGAAGAAAATTAAAGTTCACCCCGAGCTGTAATGCCAAACGATGATGATGATGATGATGATGATGTAAATATTGAATTGAGGAGAGGATTAAGACTTCGTTTCAGTCTTACCATTCTTAAGCACATTCATTATTGAAATATATACACGAAAAATACGATAAAGAAAAATTAATGGTTTGTTAGCTTGACTTATTTTAAGAAGCTCTGGCCATCCATCTCATCTAATTTTGTCCTTCGATAATTTTTAACACTTGTATTAAAAAAAATATATATATACTTATATATTTAATATATATATTTTATAATTTAAATTAAATTTGGAAAATCAAAACTTGACTAGTAGGTTCTTTGCGTTATCTACTTGTGAAGTTGATCGTTTTATTTTGTTTTTTTTTTGTGTAATATAAGATATGGAAAACACACTCTATAATTTCAGAAATTAGGTGACCATACTACACAAACGACAATATGGTTTTTTTTCTTATCAAATTTATTATATTTTTATTATTGTGGAATTTTAATAACTTAATTACTCAATTACTCTCTATGTACCAGCAATAAGTTCAAATTTGAGAAAAATCAAATATAAACAACACAATCGAATATTCGATAGCATATTTTGAATACAACAAAAAGAGAACCTTAAAATACAAGAGAATCGAGTTAAGAGAATTTTATGACGTATAAGAATTTAGTTTTATTAAAATTATCCAATAATTTACGATGTCGCTACTTGTATGAAACAATTAGAATTTTTCCATATTTATTGATATTTTAATGCATCTACTTTAGATTATTTACGTATTTGTGAACCATTTATAAAAAAAAAAGTAAAAGTTATAAAATTCTTAAAAAGGGGAAGTGAAAATAAATTTCAAAATTTTTATTTTTAGCACAGATATTTTATGTTTTCATTTAACTCTAACTTTATATAGACTAACCTTATATAGAGAAAATATAAATGTGGTTATTAGCGTTAAACACAATAATAAACTTTTTCCGTTTTTTTTTAATTTTGACTACTGAATGACGCGACGACATTAAAACGATTCTAAATATTTCATATAGGTAAAATAATCCACATTTAGTAAAAAATCTTAATTTATGATACGGCCAAAATGATTTTATGGAAGTCAATTTCCTCCAGCATTAACCATTACATTAACGCTAATTTTGGTCATTTCTGAAAATAAAAACAAAAAAAACTTGAATATTTGACGCAAACCTCAAATGGAATTTTGACATTTTCAATTGTGATCATTTTTATATTTTTAATTTTTTTTGAATGCTATGACAACATTTCAAATTATTGTTTGAATTGTTGAATATTATAGGCTTTTTTAAGAATTATTGTTTATTTTAAATTTAGAAATATTTTTGTTAAAAGAAACAGCAATTTATTTTTATTGTTATTAATAATGTTTCCCTTATTACAAATGTCATTCATTATTCATTTAAAAGTGTTTAAATTTAAATTAAGAGTAAATTAAATTAAAATTTCCAATTTTTAATAGAACCAAGATAATGAAGTGTGAATATAAATTACTTTTATAATTTGACGTCAATTGCACTCTGTATAGACACAAACATTAAACCCACATAATTTTTTTGTGTCTTGTGTTAGAACAATTCATTTCGGTGTAAGAAAGAACAGCAGCTTTTTGTGTTTTAATAACAAATTGCTATTAAAAATTATGGGTTAAAAATTGCCTATATCGTAAATAATAAAAATATATTACATATTATTATTTACGGTATTTTTATTGTAACCATAAATTTTTATTTTGTTTGTAAAATATTGCTTAATATGGGCATAAAAGTTTTAAGCATGGAAATAATTTGAATACGCACAACATAAGCAAATTTGAGGTCATTAGAAATTTGGTGTAAAAGTGCAAATTTATTCGAATCAAAAATTTTAATTTAACAGTATACATAATTAACGTAGCAGTGATAGTGAATTGGGAATCTTGAACCGAGTAAAAAATTAGGATTATTAGTACCAACTTCTTTCGAATCATTTATTTGCTTTTCGGAAAATCGAGATAATTCGACCCTTCGCTTGTTATACACAAATCCATCACAAATGAGAATTTTTTCTAGACAACTGACAAATTTCGACATAACAATGTTTATTGAGGCGTGAGATTTCTAATGAAATTACAAAGCCCTCTCAAAGCTTATTAATTTTAAGCGCCCGACGAATCAACATTTTAACAATATATTATGTCAAATTTAAAAATTTTCCTTAACATTATTATATATTGAACCTCTAAATTTAAATCGGCTATACATTACAATCAACTTTCATACCACAATAATTTCATATTGCAATTATTGTTAACCAACAAAGCCTTATATTTGCATATCTTTAACGAAAAATAAATAAATGGCCGAATACTATTGAAATATCGTGTACTTAGTCTTCGTAATTAATTCTGTTTTGAAATTTGAGATCCTGCATACCGTAAAACGCAATAATTTTGAGTTATATTCTACTTCTTTAAGTTATGTGCTTCAAAAAACATTAGCAATTTTTTTTGAACTTCTGAAAATTTATTTAATATATGTACATCAGTCCCTTGCATGTAGGTCAGTTTAGTATTGAGTTGTAGACCCCAGGATATTAAAAAAAGATCCAAGAAATATAAAGTAACAGAGAAAAAACAACATTCAAATTTATTTCGAAATTAGAAAAATTATTTGGCTGCAATTTCGAAAATATTCATAAATAATATTGAACTGTCATTTAAATTTTACAATAATATTCATTACATACATATATATATGTATACGTCTACAGATTCGGTATCATTATAGAACAATAATCCAGTCTAAAATAGTTCCAGATAAATTTTTTGAAAATATTTTTGTGTCTTGTTTTTAAACAAAGAATGAAAAAAACTCATAGTTGTTTTGCGAATTCCAACGTCCCCCATATATGGGAAATTCAACAATTCTTTTTTTTAAGAATTGGCATTTACGCCATCTTGTATTGCAATTATACACAATAAGTAAAAAAATTAATCGCAATTACGAACAAAAAAAATTTATTTTAATTTTTGTCGATTTTTTTTTTTTGTACAAAAAATTCAAAATATTTTGAAGTAATTAAAAAATTTTAACATTTAATTAAAAGTATTTAAATGGAAAATTAAGTGTGCAAGGAAATTGTAATATTGTTAAAATCACATACAGAATTTTTATTACTGTTAAAGTCAGTTTTAATTTTAAAATTCGATAAAATATTGTATATAAACAGTAAAGATTTCATGAGGGACGAACAATTACACTGAATTCACTGAATTTATTATGTCCTTGATCTGTTTAGTGTTTTGTTGCAAGTGTTCTACAACAATATCGTATATTCCATGAGGAATATTAAAAATTCAATATTTAAAATGAATTCAGTTCAAAAAAACTCTTCCTACGATTTTTTTTAAATATTTTAACTTGCAATATTTTTACTATTCGCCTCCAATATCTAAGTGTTTGTACATTATTATGTATATGTATTTCTTGCATTTTTAAATATTCCGATGAACTTTTATGATAACTTTTATTGTATGACATGCGTGCAATGGTTCTCAATCGTGCATAATATTTTGAAAAAAAAAAAAACAAATAATTTGCTGATAAAGTAATGATAAGTACAATAATGTTTTGAATATTTTTGTTTTTTTGTCGTTTTAATATTTTCAAATAAACAGATTATATTTTCTATATAAAACACAAATAATGGGCCTTATAGTAAAGCACAAGTTGTTCGAAATTTATCTCTCTAAAAAAATCTGCGGGTTTGTTTTGCCACTAAGCAGAGTCATTGGATGAACTCATTGTGATAAATACAACCATAAATAATATAAAACGAATCCTTATAAGAAATGAATACTAGTCTTTTGCAGCAATTACTATAATTAACTAGAAATTTAAGGTTAATATTAATTTTCATGTGAATCGCACAAGCTAAACGAAACTAAAACAGAAGCCCAAAAACCGTTTCTCTAAGTTTCCCTATAGAAAAATGAATATTCTGTGAAAACTCAGCATCTAAACCTTAGCGCAATGAAAATTGACAATAAAATTCATATTCCTTTTCCAATTGTATGTAGTGGATCATTTTCTTTTGTTAGTAAATTTTAATTCCTGCATAATAGTTCTGCAAAAAACTTAAAATTCTAAAAAAAATTCCGGCAATCGCATGTTGCAACGATAAATATTAAATTTTTCGAAATTTCGCTTCTGTGAGTGTCACATGTCGCAGCAAGATGACATACCCTATTTAAATCAGTGCGGTATGCTCGTCATCTACATAATAAATTGAACGACGTAAGAAAATGATTCATGGTTATCTGCAACATCATGCACAAGCCCTATGCTCCTCCCAGGATAAAAAAAATTTATAATCAGTAGATTGAGTAATATTTTGACATTTCGGGCGACTATCGCTGTCATAGTGTCTTAGTAATCTAATCAGCCTATAATAAGAAAATAAAATTTGTCATTTTTTAAATTATTGTCCTAAGGTACGAGCTTTACTATTAGTGAAATCTTCTTTTCCTTTTTATGCTACAGACAACAATTGTTTTTTTATAGCATTGACACAAACCCCTTTTTTACTCTAATTTAATACTGTTTCTAAAGCACATTTTGTGAAGTTTATGCATTATTTCCAATCAATTAAATTAAACTTACATTAATATTAATTTCCATAAGCTAAAATTAATATTTTAATTGGAATTTAAATGGTGACAAATAATGAGATCAAAGTCAACAACCAGATAACATTATACAATATTTTATAGTTAGCGTGAATGTTTGTGTTATACTCGTACTATAGAAAATTTATTTCTAATAAAAATTTAATATACCAAAATGCACTATATGGCAAAGATAGATCGTGAAATATGAGTAGGATTCTTTTTAAATTTTTAATTACAAAAATTGTAATATAATTAAGATATTTTCTATTGTTAAAAATATTGATAAGAAAATAAAGGGTGGAATCGATTAGACTAACATAGATTTTTTTTAATATATACAAAGTTAGAATTAAAATTAAATAATAATTATTTTGAGTTTATCATAAAAAATATTCAAATTGCTTTTAAATATATAAAATTATTCAAATGGTTGATTTGAAAGCAATATTAAAACATTCACACATACATATATACATGTATATATGCACTTACATGCACATACTTACATATATATCATAATTCCAAAGACAAAAAAATAAATAAATAAATAAAAAAACAAAAGAAAAATTAACAATAAAACGTTTTTATTTAATTGGAATTATTAATGGGTGTGGTGGTGCTGTAAAGAATCATTAACGATGTATTCATGTTTGTTACCCAGTTGGTCTTTTATATTTGTTAGCTTTTTTTCTATTCTATATGTATATATAGATATTTATCGATGTTGTATTTATTATTTTTCTTTTATATCATTTTTTACTGTTCATTATTAATATGTTTAAAGAACAGACCCCACCAGTTGAAACAAAAATAATATTTTCTGTGAACATATTGTGACAGAAAGGAGCCAAGTTATTTTAAAATTAAAGAAACAAACAAAACAAGCAAAGCCTTGAGAAGAAAAACAAAAATAAAAAAACAAAACAACAATTTATGTAACGTCATTAAATCAGTAGTTTTTTTTTATACGGATAATAAAAATAAAAAAAATTTGTTGTTGTAAAATAATTAAAGACCATCCTGAAATCACAAAAAAAATTATATTTAAGTAATAGAATTTAATTAGACATTAGAAATCCACCTGACTTTCCGGAATTTTTATGAATTTTTATATTTTTTTTTGTTGTAGAACAATTTTAGTTTTTCAACAATTTAACAGTTGATTTAAATTTTTTTAAATTTCTGTTAAATTATTGTAAGACTTGCTAATTTTAATTCTGGGTGTATTTAGACCAAGTTATAAAACAAATGAGAATCATACCTTGATGCAATGAAACTTGGGCATAACTATCTATGATATCATGGACTATCTTGAGCCAAGTCGCATTCAACTCCTAGGAGTGAAAAAGGAAATAAAAAATATCTTAAACTTAAATTTTTAAATGAACTCCGCTTTTTTATTGAAATACTTACTCTATTGTGTGCTTTCATTGCATATATCTTTGAGGTAACAAGAATTTAATTAAAAAAGTAATTATCCTTGGCAGATTCATAGGACATCGATTGTGAAAGTGTTGATTGTCCTGTTGAACTTAATTTTTTCGAAAAACTTATTTATATTTAACTTATACGCATTTACTTTTAATATTGTAGTGAGCTACACTTACGAATGGAAGTAAAAATTCACCAAAAATATTGTCATGTAAAATATTGCCAAGACGTGACCACGTCCTGCACGCTCTGTAAAATTTTTATCAGATTTCATGTAAATTCTAACTCTACACGCTGCAATTTTGCAAGTCAACACTTAATCAAAATTTATGGTTTATTTCTCCGAATTTACTTGGAAATAGGAAGAAAATATGATTTAACATTACTTTTCTATAATACTATAATTTTTCGATTTCCATTAAAATGTAGAGCTTGTAGAGCAAGCTATAGCAAGTATGTAGAATTACAGCATGTATAGAATTTGAAGCTCAGTTGCATAATCAAATCTAATAAATGGTTTTACATGACGAATATTTTTTTTGGTTGGAATCTGTAGTTCGAGTATTTTTCTGAAGTGACAAAAGTAATAAATAATTTCAGTTCTAAAATTTCATGTCATTTCACAAATAAAATCCTTCCCTGAAAAAATATAACGGCATAATCTATAAAACTGTCCGAATTTGAATATCTTAAAATCTTGATTTCAATTTGATTTTTTTTTGCTTCCTTTCCTTTGTAAATATTACATTTAGTAGACTAGTGCAACATATATTCCATTGAAGTTGAAATATTTCAGGAAATAAAATGTAAGTAATGCTTATATTCGACATCCTATAATAACAATAATAATAATAATAAGCTTTCAAAAAATTTAATAATATTATTCGGTACTCATATTATTCGAAATCGGTTTCATTGAAATCTTTAACTATGAATTCTTAATAGAGAATTTAAAAATTTCATTTTAAAATTTATTTCTTCCTGAAAATACCAAAAATACAAATTTAAATATATAGCTATGCCTTTAAATTTTAATTCAAAAAAATCAAAAAAAAATCGAAAAATCAAAAAGGAAATTTAAATTTAATCCGGTTAAGAAACTTTCTGGTTCATGTGATTTTCATGAATTATACTTTACACAAACTTACACATAAATTTTTATTGAATTCATTTTACAGGTGAATTAAAATTAAAGATTGTTAACCTTCCTTAAAAAAAAAAAGAAAACAGAAAAGAAAAACAAAAATTATTAGAATCGGTTTAATACAATTTTTTTTTTCTTCTACTTAAACGTTCCATTTCAAATACTTACTTATATATTGAATAATGTTTATATATGTTACTATATACAGGGTGATTCAGTAATCAGTGACATAACATATACCCTCGTTTAGGACATCAATAATAAATAAAATTTTTATCTAGTAATGCCTATTTTATACCTAGTTCTTAGGTAGTCCATGGATATGTACCCAAGTATCGTTATATGTAACCTGGATAGGGGTTAGTGCGGGTGCGATATAGCGATAATGTCTGACTGTCAGGCTACCATAAGGCCTCTGAATTCTTCGCAGGTTTCCTCTCGGATGGTGTTGGACTGTCTCGACAAGTTCGACTGGTTGCGTCAAGATAATCGTGTTTCGGCAAGCGAAGGTGCTTTTAGGCAATTACGACTGGAAGAGCTATAGGGCAATTATAACGATACCGCGGAATCATGTGAGAACTCTTACGGGTTTTCTGAAGGGACACTGCAATCTTAGAAAACACCTAAGCAAGCTGGGCCTAGGAACGGGTTTTGCAAGCACTGTGGTGAAGGAGAGGAGATACCGTTGCACCTTCTCAGTGAGTCTCGACCGTTGGTCCGTAAGAGGGAGGCCAACTTAGGCAGGCCCTACCTGGTGGGTATGCCGTTGTGGGAAATCCCACGGAAAAGTTGCTTGGATTCATCAAGTGTGGGTCTCCAGGAGATGCTCAAGGCAGGGCACTGAGCGCTCATGGTAGGGGGCGGAATAGTTCCTTAGGTCACGGTGCATCATCGCCCAAATCTTTAGTATACAAACTACATTCTAAAATCTAGTTCTTAGGTGTGAAATTTCTATTATGATTATTAAATCACCTTGTATATAAAATTACATGAAAAATAAAGTGGAGCATTTAAATGAAAAAAAAAAACAAAAGAACAGCAAAAAAACAGAAATAAAGCCTCAACGGATACCATTAAAATTTTCAAAGAATTCTAACATTCAATTTTGTAACTTTGTAAAATTTGTTTATTTGGCTACCGTGTTGTCATCGTATTTGGGACATTCTTATTTGTATTAACAAAAAATTATATTTTTTTTTCCATTTTGTCTTGTTCTTACTTCTTACAAAAAAAAAAAACAAAAATTCTCAAGATCGTGGAATTTATTCTCTTTTTCAAGCGTAAAAATACTTTGATTTGAATTAAACGTGTACGTACACCATTATATTGTGCTATATATGTATGTAAGTAGATACATGAACGAACAATTGAACCATAAATTTTCCAAAAAGCCAGAATAAAATTTATAAAAAACAAAAACCAACACAGCATTTAAATGTCATTTAACTGTCATAAAATATATATATACATGTAAATATGTGCAAAAACGTATAATAAATAATTTGAACAATTTCCATATAAAAAAAATTCAGCCATTTTTTTTTTCTCCCAATTTTATTCAATTGTCCTCAATTAATTGTAAAATGTATAAAAGGCCCCAATTTACGCCATTTGTTTTATAAAAACTTTTGAGCTCTTTTTTTTCGTTTGGTTTAAAAAATGAGAACAAAAATTTGCCAAAAAAAAAAAAAATAAGAGAAAAAAAAATTAAAAATATCGCATTTACGCTCGCTCATTTTATTGTTGAATATGTGAACATTGTAGAATTTTTTTTTGTGATTTGTTTTTCGCCTTGCAGCGAATTACAATTAATTTTTCTTATTCTTATTCTTTTTATTATTTTTCAACCTTTTTTTTTGGGTTATTTAATTTGCATTTCAGTCAGTGTTTACTACACACATTTTCTTTAGGTTTATGCGAATGTTCGCATAATATCGCCTTTTATAACCATTAAAGTTCTAAAATAAACGCTTTTATATAAGTAAACACTTACACAATTACACCTGCGCGAAGTGGCATTTGTTTTTGTTTTTTTTTCATTATTTTGCTTTTTCTCCTGTCATTATTGTTATATTTGCGTTTTACATTTTTTTCTTTTTTTGCTTTTCTGATATAAAAACGTATTTTATTATTTGACATTAGTTCAAGTGTCATAAACTATATTTTTCTCTAGTTTTTTTCTATTTTTATTTTTTTGTTCATATACCCATAATTTCATTAAAATCAACTTGAACTTTGTGTGTAGTTGCGGTTGATTTTTGCCGTTTACCGAAATCATTAGTTATGTAATAGCCGTTTATTATTAAAAGATTTGTAGAGATATAATATATTAGTAAGGTGTTTATTTTTATGGTTATTTTTATGATATTAAAATATACGTACATAGGTATGTACATATATACATTTACTTATTTGTCCAAGTTATATTTTTATTTTTTCTGTATTGATTTTTAGCACTTTTCCCAACAAAAATTTGAGGAAAAGAATTTATGAGTTTCGCTTTATTGCCTGCCTGTCTGGGTGTCCGCCAGTCCACCTGTGAATGAATTCACAAAACTTATACACCTTTGAAGATAAAACGTTGAAATTTAATACATAAGTAGATCTTTAGCAAAAATTTATTTCTATAGAAGAAAATACTTACCTATATCCTGCTAAAAACTGTAGCCACAATATTTACCCTACTAAAAGTTATAGCTACACAAAGTTCTAAAAATTGCACATTTTAACTATTTATTGTAACGAAACCACAAACATTTTCTAATTCTGCAAACGCATGAAATTAGTAGCTGGCTTCTTATACAGCAGGCTTTTTTCAAATTTTTCATTTCGTTTTTCTTTTAAACCGCAGGGTATAGCAGTCTGAAGTTTCTAAAGCTTAGAAAAAAGAATTTTTCGCACCTTGCATAATTTTCCATAAATGCAGAAAAAAAATGCTAACAATAAATGTTATACCATAAAAAATATAATTATTACTTGCTTAACCCTCCAATTCAATCATCAAATTAGTGCTTTTTCCAATTTTTTTTTTTTTGCTCATCCTAAATATATGCAATAATTTTATATACAATTTAGTATTACCAATCAAACTAATTTAAATAATGTAGTAGATTGCATTTAACAGTGGCATATTCACTTGTTGAAGGAAAAAGTGCTACTTTACAAAGCATTGGTTTGACTCAGCTCTATTTTTAAATAGCATACCTGTATACCTTAAAATAAATCTATATTTTAAAACATGCAATATCTACCTGTCGCACAATATTAATATCATTATTTTTTTTTAGTTTACCTTTTTTTTAAAGTTTTTAGGTTAAAATTGCCATTAGCATGCAAATATTTATTTTGGCAAAAACAGAAAAAAAATTTGACATAAAAATTATTTTTTTTTTAAACAAAAGGTTGTTAACTGTCATTTATAGCATTTTTTTTCAAAATTTTAATTTTTTAAAAAAACATAAAACATAATTTTTATGCAAATTTATTTCGAATTTCAATATTAAGATCAAATTTTTACAAGAAAATCTAAAACTAAATGAATTATATCCAAAATTTTTACCGTAAAAACAATAAAAATATTGTAACAGAAAAAAAATTTAACCCTAGATTGCCAACCATGAGTAAAATTTACTCGTTTCGAGCTTTATGAGCGAATCTAATTGAAAACGAGTTTAGTTTTATTGTCATTTAACCCTACATTACCAACCATGAGTAAAATTTACTCGCTTCGAACTTTATGAGCGAATCTAATTGAATATGAGTTTAATTTTATTGTCATTTAACCCTACATTACCAACCATGAGTAAAATTTACTCGTTTCGAACTTTATGAGCGAATCTAATTGAATATGAGTTTAATTTTATTGTCTAGTGTAAGTGCATTGTATAATAAGTAAATCTTTTTTGTCCAAAATCGAATTTTTGACAGTACTTAGTAAATTTTTATCACTATTGGTATTGTTGCAATAAATACGTTTTTTGGTATACAACGTAAAAGCCCCAAAAAAGTGCGATCTCTCTACCATTGTGGGAGTAAAATTTAATAATATTAAATTTTATTTAATAATTAGTATTAATGAAAAAAAAATGATTTACCACTATTATGCTTTAATGATTAGCATTTTTTGACAGTTTTATGATGTACGAGTAAGATTTACTCACAATTGGTAAAATGAGAGTATTGAAATGAATTGCCAATCCAGGGTTAAATAAAATACTTTTTTTTTAATTCTTAGTCAAAAAAATAATGAATTGAGTGAAATAAAATGAATTTATTCATATAGACTAATTTAAAGAAAACTTAAGGTATTTTATTAGGTTTGAGTTTAATATTAAATTTTCAGTAAAAAGTTTGGTGTGAATGTGAATATTTTTCAATTAAATGAAACAATAGTAGAATGAAGTCCAAAATCGTATCAATTATTTAAAACAATGAATTCAAAATCCATTGAAATTGAAATTTTCTAAAATCCAGTTAAAAAAAATTTGAAATAATTTTATGATTACTAAGCCTGAATTGGAATTTTTCATAATTTCCAATTTTTGTCATATTTTGAGAAATATTGGAACATCCTATAACAAATGAAGATGAAAAGTAGAAGCCATTTTGTAATTAATGAGAAATTTTACATTAAAATCACTCATACGTTTGATGACATTATTGTATATGTAAAAGAAGATGTTTAACAACATTCCTTCATCTTGTTGAAATTAAATTAAATTAAAAGGTATATAGAACACTACTTCTAAAAATTTTCGGTCTGAATTTATATTCAGCACATTAAAATTTTAGAATGATTTGCAATAAAATTTAAACATTATTTCTGAAGAAGATTTTTGATTTTCACATATTTGTACACGTCAGAACCTTTAATAAGTATTAAAAAGCATCATATTTATGGCAATTATATAATTTTGTTTTGAAAGTTGTCTACTGATCTAATACAAAAGATTAAGATAACAATAAATTTAAAATATTTTGATCATCATAATAAAAATTTTTAAAATGTTGAAATTCGCAATATTTTCAAATTTGAAAAACTAGTTTTTGAAAATTTACCAAAATTTTTTAAATATCATCACCAAAATTTATTTGTCATTTGAGAAGTTTTAAACTCAAGTGTTAAATATTGCTTTTCATTAACAATAGAAAATAAAATATTACTGACTTATAGTAAAAAGAATATTTTTAAGAAATTGTATATGCCATTTGAGTGTAAACATTCTAGCTATTTATTATCAAATACCTGTTTGAATTTGAAAAATCCATAAACTGAATAAAAAATTTTGAACTTATTCCAATAATATAGAAAACGTATATTTTACTAGGCACTGCAATTCTAACAACAGGCAAATTAAATCGCTATAAGTAGAATTGTCAAATACAATTTAATTTAGAAAGTAGTTTTCAAAACCATAATAGTTTTACGAAATAGATTAAATATCAAACACGTAACGCAGTACTTCCAAATAGCTAAAAAAAAAATAAATTTTAATATTATAATCGGAAATTGTATAAAAAGATGAAATTATTTAAGTAAATAGAATTACAACAGCAAAATGTAAGTGAATTCTAGTGAGAAGGAAATTAAATACTTCTTGTTTTTACACATTTAATGAAAATATTGAAATAACGCATTTATTTTAGAATTATTCCTCGATCTGCAAGGAATTTCAATTCATACAATTCAATGTGACACCGCAACTTTCACACAATTTTTATTCATTCATTCATTTTAACTCCTCTATCACCCTTTTATCAAGACAAATAATTAATTTTAAGTATGCACTTACATTTATTTATGGTATTTATTAGAAAATATTTTATATTACATGGTGTCCATAAATAGCTTACGATTTATTTGTTCAAAACAGACCATATTCACCTGTAAATTGCAAAATAAACAAATAAACATTAAAATCCATTACAAATTTTATTTATTTTTGGTTATTTTTTTTCTTATTTTCTGTTTCTGTGTTCTATTATTAGTTAAAAGTACGTATATTTTTTTTTATGTACAAGAGACAAAATACTCAATTGAGAATATTTAAGATTTCCGCTTAATTCATTAACCAAAATTATGCCTTCAGGGTTATTTTAATATACGAAAATAGGAAAAAAAAAAAAAAACGAAAGAATCAAGTGAGAAACTTTAATATTTTTCACAAAATAATAATAAAAAAAATTAAATTGAAAAGTCAACACTTTACTCTTAGTTTAATTTTTTAGTGTTTTATTTTTTTAAATGCGAATTGAGAAAAAACAAATTTAAATTTTGTTTTTTGTTAATTTGAATAATTTAAGAATCATTAAACTTAATGACAATTTAGAAATCATAACAGAGTAAAAGAATATTCTACTTTATTTTCGGAAAAAATTTCAAATTTCCAATTTATTATTTTAGTCAGATATTTACATAGGCCTATATTTTGTAAAAATTATAGTTGAATTAGAATATTATAACGGTATATATAATTTATTCACCTGTAAAATTAAACAAAAATATAATGAAGACAATCACTAAATATCACGTTACACGCATATTGTTAAAAATCATAATAAACTGGCATTTAATCTGATTTGACAAATAATTATAATTATTTAATCGTATATTTTAAAAATTATAAAACAGATTTAAAACTGTGAACAGAAAATATACAAATAAACAATAAAATTTTTTTATTAGATTTTTAGAAAAAAAAAATTTATGTCTTTTACGTCATTTGCATAATAAATTATTTATCAATAAAAGCACAATCTTACAGAACGTGTTTTATTTTTTACATGTGTAAGGTATACCGTAAGCAAAAATGTGGCAAATCAATATTATGAGCTATCTGGATTGAGTAACTATTTGTTATAAAAAATCATCTCTGTTAAAATATGACAATTATTCCAAATTTTTAATGCATTTCCAAAATAAATCAGAAATTTTATTCGAAAAACCTGTTATAATTGAAAGGGTTTAAGTAGGAAGGAATTTTGTATAGCTTTGTTATACAAAAATAGTTTTAGTTTTTCTGATTTTAAATTACATAATTTGTGGCTTGGTTCGATTTGAGATTTAAAAGATGATTCAAGATTTCAATTTTTAATTGTGTTACTAGCTATAAATATCGCAGAAAGGGATTCTGTGAAAGATATACGTATTGTTTCAAAAATACGATGGTTTAAAAATAAATTTTTTTTCATGAAAGCATTTCTAAAATTCATCTTTTGTTAACTCTTTAAATTGAAACAAAGTATTAATTATTAAGGGAGAGTGCTAAACATTTCCCATTCTATTTGTACAATAGAAAATAAATGTCTGGAATACAGACCTACACGTAAATTTACGTAGAAATTATTATGATCTGGATCGAATTCTGACATGATTTAGTCTTCATCGTCCGCCCTTCTGTCTCTTCACGCGGTAACGCATTAAGCTAGGATAGCTAAATGTTCACCCGATTTAATTTGAATTAGATTAAAGGAACGGTTCGTGTACCTATACCATTAAATTTCAAAAATAATTAAGTGATTGCTTGGGAGTATAACTGAGCTTGATACTGGCGGCAATAAATCTACATATAAATCGAATAATCTTTTCTAATATTAAATAATTTTTTTTTGTGTCATACTATGAGTGTTTAGTGGATCACATCTTTTGCTGTGATCCACAATGTAAGAGCATTTTACAACAAAATTACTTGGGATAAATTTTAACTTTGCTAATTTGGATTTTAAAACATGGCAATATTTAGGAATATTCTATAAATTCTTATTACAATAATTATTAAATTAAATATATTTTATTTAATATCATTCGAAATAATTTTAAATTTTAAATAATTACTTAAACTCAGTTAGTGATTTGGATAATTATACGATTGTGGCGTAACCTTTAACATAATTTAGCATTTGAGCAGGATATTGCTTTCTTAACCTCTATAGGGTTTTGTTTATTTTAAGTTTAAAATAAATATAGTTACTAATATAATTATGTAATTTTAATAAGTACTCACATACATAATATAATGAATGACAAATTGTACTCACGCGATTGCTAAAATTCAATTAATTTTAAATTGTTTTAAAAAACACAAAGTATAATGTTATATAACACACGCATATAAAAGAAATAAACCTGTTAATGAATTTGTATTCATGTGTAAATGTAATTACAAACCCACCCATGCTCTTATTTGCATAAATGCCCGCCGCTTTAATTAATTTTACTTATTTTAATAAAAATATGTAATTTATTTTTTCACTTGTTCTTATACAATTAGTATAATAAATAAAATTATTTATTTATAAAATATTTTTAAAATTATGATTAATATTAAAAAAAAAATAAATGTTATGAGAACTTACGAGTAAAAATTTCTTGAAAAGTAAAAGTTATTGCAGAAATTAATTATTAATAATATAGAATTAAAAAAAAACCAATTCTAGGAGGTGAAATTCAATTACTTAGTCTTAGACTATTTTAAGTTTATGCGAGAATTTGGTTTTTTTTTTTAATTAATTGTGACATGAAAAATTATAATTTATATGAATTAATTTTAAATTTGTTTAAATTAAATATGACAGAAATTATATGCGTTCATACTCGTCTAATCAATATTCATGTAGAAAATTATTAAATTAAATATCAAGTGGGTTTACAAATGACAATAATTTATAGCTTTTTTGCAAACATAAGAGTTTCCCGATTAAATTCACTCCCTTCAACAATTTCCTTATACTAAAATTTAGTTTTAACTCTTGAGTTTTATTCATAAATTTATGAATTTTTTATGTATAATGTTGTTCCACAGTGGTTCTGTTAGTATGACATGTAATTACAAGTAATTATCGTTGATTTTGAATTGTGACAATTTCTTCAATCGGAACGTAGTTTAAAAATGCTAGTATATACAAAAGAGACAAGAAAAATTAAAGTTTGATATGAAATATGCCTGTCTGAAACGTGATTTACTTGGAAACCTGTTAAAATGTAGCAAAACGTTTGTCTTGAATACAATTTTTTTTAAAAACTCGTTAAGATATGAAAAATTGTCTGTCTTGAACGCAATTGACTTGAAAATTCGTTAAAATGTGGAGAAAAACTTCTGTCTGGAACGCAATTGCCTTGAAAATTCGGTAAAATATGAAAAAATGTCTGTCTGGAACAAAATTGACTTGAAAATTCGTTAAGATGTGAAAAAAAACTGTCTGTGTATTCTAGAAACTGGAAAATAATTTAACATAGTTGACGTTATAACACTCAGAAAAATTAGTCTACATACTGTGAGTTCCACTCAGAAAAATTAGTCAAATATTCGTACGCATGCAATTCTTTTAATATTTTTATCATATTTTTCTTAAGAAAATATTTCTTAAACGGAAAAAAGCAAAATGGAGAAAATAACAGAAAATTTACATTTGATAATTTTTTTAATTTGATTTTGAATAACAAAGGGTAAAATATCAAATAGACCCATTTTTTTTTGTTGTAGTTATTCTCCAATAACCAAAGATTTTTAATTTTAAATTTATCAATATTTTTTTTTTCATTATTCTTTTTTTTTGTTTAATTGACTTTTTTTATCGTTCTCTTTCAATTTACCTTTACATTGAATTCCACATGCAAATCAAGCGCATATTGTATGTGTAGGTAAAAATACATTCGCTGTCGAGGCATATCAAATTACACTAGTTTCCGTTTTCTATTTTTCTCATTTTTTCTTCCATGTATCCAAGTATACATTTTTAGTCTAATTGAGTTAAAAAATTAGAAATTGATTTTATGAAAAATGGCCATGGAATAGATTCATTATGGTCTTAAGAATTTATTACGCTATTTATAATTAATATTACAAATATATTATAATTTAAATTTGATTAACTTTGAATTATGGGTTTTGATTTTTTATGCTTCTTAAAAATGAAAAATTTCAAATTGATTTTATTTATTTCATTTTTTAAATTATTGTTATATTACGAGTATATAGGATAAGGGAACTATATAACAATAATTTTTTGTTTTATTTAGCTGCAGGTTGTGTTACGATTGCAAAATATTGTATAAACTTTTGGTAATTTATTTAAAAAATATATGAAATTAAAATGTCATTGGTATTTTTTATTGTATAGAAGTGGACATAGCGGTAATATTATTAAATATTTTTTTTTTGCGTATAAAATTTATAATTATTGCGTACAACATACTAAAATATTATGCTCTTGAAATTAATACATACAGTTATTAATTAAAAATTTACGGAATTTTTGGAAAATTAATTAAAAAATTTTTTTAAATTCGAATGTACGAATTGAATTTAATTTGTTTATTTAATTTGAAAGCTATTGCATGAAGTAATATGGGACGTCAAATGAGAACCCAATAATAAAGTTTTCCGAGAAATGTAAAATTTCATTTCTCTGCGAAGATCATCTATAAGTACATGCATTCATAAATATTTGTTTACATTCCAGTAGTTGTATAAGAATAGTTTTACAAATTATTGCTACCTCACTTAAATACCAAGCCCCAGAATATTTAAAAGCTCATGGACATCTTTCATATAACTTTAAAAAACCCTCCTCTTCGATATACAGCAAATACACTATATACAGAGCGCATATTAAACGCCCTTTACTATATCAAAATTTTAGAGTTCACGACAAATTTCTGAAAAATACACACTATGGCTTCTTGGTCATCTTATCCGGAAAACACTATTCCGTTAAAATAACAATCGTAATGTAAAGATCCGTGTTTATCAGCGTTTAGAGAACTATTATTTTCTCTTCAGTTTTATTCGTTTATAACGCCTTGGTAATTCCGTTTTGGTATTCTATTGCACATTCCTCTTGCTTCTCTGTTCATCTATGATTTCCTACATTTATTCCCTCATGTTTACTATCATGTTTACATATTACAATCAGTTAATTATGAATTGATTTTCGGTATTTTACATGAATTTTGCAGATTTTGAATATTGTAATTTTAACTTCTAACTTTTCTCATAATTTTTTATTATTCTAAAATATCTTAATTAAAATTTTGAATAATTAGTGTAAAAAATATTACAAAATGATTTTTACTTTATATCTCTTAAAGCTAGAAGCAAATCCTTGAATTCTTCAAAAATAATAATTATAATTTTTGAAATTAGCAAGTGCATGAGCAAAAATTAACAAAACTTGAATTCAAAGAGCTTATCAATTAACATTAAATGTATGGAACTCATGTATTTATAAATACTTGAAGCTTGATCTATTCTTTACACCTCAATATTTTAAGAATAATATACAAAAATTATTAATTGATGATATCGTAGTTTTAAAAGTGCGGTAAAATTACTGAATGCTTAAAGCAATGAATGCGATGAGAACCAATTTATTTCTTTTGTTTTTTTTTTGTTAAATCTTCTTCAAAAATTGTTAATCATAATTTTAAATTTAAACAAATTGTTAATAACTACTTAAGATTTACTAATCATTTATTTTTTTTTTCTTTCTCGTTTCAGGTAAGTGTCAGTTTTCACGGATCTCGATAAAAATATAAATTAATATTTTCGAAAATAATGATGATGTAAGAAATAACAATTAATTAGAAAGAAAATTAAAAAAAAAAAATTAAGAAAAAATATGATTAATTTGTTCTTTGATCTTTTGTAAATTAAACTGAATTGGTTTATGTAGAATGAGTGGAAATTAAGATATTGCGATTGAAAATTTTATTTACAACATTTGGAAATTTACGAAAAAAGAACAAAAAATTTTTAATTTTAAATGAGTTCCAAACATGAAACATTTAATGGGGAAGATTAAAAAAAACAATCATCATTTTTTTCTTGATTTTTATAATTTGTAGAATTTTTTTTTTCTAAATTATGATTTGTAGCAGCGTTCTTCCAGTTACAATGATAATTTTTTTTTTTGTAAATTAACTATTAAAATCTTTGGCTCTTATTCTGAAATTTTGGGAATGAAAATCTACAAAATATTTTGTTTTAATTTACCCACAGATGTACTGGAAATTAAAAATAATGAAGTTATCTAAATTTTGGTCGGTAAATAGCGGGGTTCCGCATTAGTTTAATTAATAAATATTTAATTTATATTAATTGTTCCTTATAATCATATACTTACGAATATTAAATAAGAGAAATTTTTCCATTACCAGAGTAAGATCCTTGTTTTACGAGAGTTTTAAGAATTTTTTTTGCATAATTTTGAGTCAGTGTAATCGAAAATTAAATCAACAGTGGTATTAATGTAAAGAGAAATAATCATTAATTCCTATTCGAGTTATTTATCAGACAGTAGCTTGCTAATATACTGACTGCAGATTATATTCGTAAAATCATAAATTATGTGACGAGAATTTATTTGACAGTGTGATGACACAAAGATGATTTATGCTATATTCAAGTATAGTGTTTTGAGAATCTAGGAAATCCCCTAAAATTTCATAAATTTGTAACATTTCTAAGAAAACTTCAAAATAAAATGGAAATTTTTACAGATATCAATATAATCAGAATATTTTAGTAGCTGTTGTATGTCTGATAAAATGAATTCTCCTGAGTAATTCTTTAAATAAATATCACTTGCCATCGGTAATTTTCCATCTCTGTAATCTTATGATGTAAAGTGCTACTTGAGTTGTGATTTATTTATTATTATAATTTTTCATCATTATTCGTAATCATAAAATTGTCATAAAATACCTTAAAATTTTACAAAGGTATATTAGGATAAAATTCGAATAAAAATTCTAAATATTTGTAAATTGGAGTATTTCTTCTATAAATTCAATACCATGCCGAGTTCATGTACTGTTTATAGCAACAAATTAGAACATTACTCTCTTTCTGTTCAATGCTCTAATTGTACAAATATGCTGGATGTGAAATGTTTTAATTTGTCTCACAATGAAATCGATTTTATATGAGAAAAAATTCAAATTTTCGTGTAGATGTGATAGCTGTAATCGCTCTCGCCGTAAGTCATTTCATGGTGGTATTGTGATTACTCAATCAATTTCTCCGGCAATTTCTCAATATGTTGAAAATGTTGCTGCAACATCAAATTCTCCGGCGAATTCAAATGAAGCGCAGATGATTTTGTAAATGATATTTCACTCAATTCTTTGTATAAATTAAATCTTGAAATATTTTTAATAATATTAATGCTCAGTTTCAAAGTTATTACGAGAAGTGTATGATTGCACATATTTTTTATACCAAATTAGTTTTTTACATTTAATTAAAATAAAATTTGAGTTATGATTCTTATTAAATTTATTTAATTACATTTCGTTTCAACCCCATTAACCTTTATATTAAAAAATTTTTTTTAATATATGTATATATATATATAGCAGGTATGCCATAAATTATTTCCAATAATTGTATAAATTAAATGTATAAATAGGCAAGTACAGTAAACTAAATCAATAATTCTATGTATAACTGTAAATTTTGCCATGCTTCTTTTCTTCTAAAACAGTTTAATAATTCCCATAAATATACAATTACAATTCTAATAACTGTTTATTGCTACAATTTTTTTTTTCGCGCCATCTTTTTTTTTTTTGCCTTACATTTTTAATTCATTTAACAATTTTCACACTTAACTAGTTCACATTTTGTAGTTAACTTTTTATTACCATTATTTCTTGAACTCCATTTTTTTTCTGTGTATATTGTATTTTATTAATAAAGAACCTATAAGTTTAGAAAACTAAATTGACATAGAAATTCTTACTATTCTACTCACAAAAAAATGCTTGTTTCTATGTACGTATGTATGTACGGCATATCCATTCTTTTAAAAATTACAATACTGTGGCATTGCTGCTACAATTATTGTAGTTTTAGAATAAAAACTTGCGAAAAAAAAAAAGTAGTTAAAATTGAAAATTTTTAATATGAAAAACCAATCATTCAACCAACCTACATAGCTTTTTATTTTATTTTTCTTATTAAATGAATTGAAAACATATAGAAACTTCAAAACTTCAATGCAATACAATATAAAACTGGTTGAAAATGAAGTCCGCACGAGCGAAAAAAAAATTAAATTTTCAAAAAATCACAGAAAATTCTGAAGAAAAAATTAAAGAAAGAAACTGAAATGTAGAGCTAAAAGAAATTGAAATAGGAAAAAAATAAAGTCATAGCAAATGTATTGTTTAAAATAAAAAAAGTGGTTCCTTATTACAAGTAACCTTATAATCTTAATGCATACTTAAGTAATAAGGATTTGTAAAAAGAAACATGAAATAGAGTTGACCAAGTTTATAATGATTAACAGTTACAATTTATGATATGAAGTTTTAATATTGCTTTGAAATTTTGATAAATTTTAACTCCAATGTTCGTCCTTTATATTTGGAATCAGTTTTAAATTATATTTGAATCAATTGCTGTTTTGTAATTTCGATTTTGTATATTGTTGATGGTCTTATTAATCTACATAATTGAGTAAGATCGCCAAAATTTTGTTCATGCAATGAATTTAAAAAATTCAAATTGCATTATGAACGTTGTTCAGCTAAATTAATCCCTTTAACAGAATTATATTTTAAAGATTAAAGGCAAGTAAAATGCACAGGTTTATTCAATCCTGTTACCGAAAAAAACTGAATTTGAAATGAAAACATTTAAGAGATTATTGCCATTAAACATGTATTTCGATTTTCTAAATGCACTTAACCCAGAGTTATTGTTCTTGAATTTAAGCCGAATTTAAGCCTGATATATTGGTTAGAATAATTTAGGCCAAATCTTGAATTTAAGCCTGATATATTGGTTAGAATAATTTCATGATAATTTTTCTTTCTAAAATAATGTTTCTATCAAAAGCTACACGCGTACTTTGTTCACCAAAACATTTTATTTATTGGTTTATTAAAAATTTTTAAAACAGTTGCATGGTACCAGCTCCTTAAATAACTACAACAAATTCAAACATGATCGAATGGGGTTCCAATTTAATTTTTGCTTCAAATTTTCTAACAATTTTTTATATCACTATTCATGAAAAAAACACAATATCTTAAATGTATAATAATCTGAAGTACAGTAAGACCTCTATAGCCCGAAGTCGCACAGGAGCGCTATGTTCAGTTCGAGTTATGGAGATTTTGAATTGAAGAGAAAAAAAAAATTAAGCCAATGTTCAGGGGAACTCATATGGCTTCGAGATAAAGATATTTTCGATTTATAGCGGTTCGAGTTGTGGAGAGTCCACTGTATTTGTTTAGTTACAATTTTAGTAGTAGATTTTTAAACTAATTCCACTTATATCTCTGTTTCTACAACTCATCCTGAATACTGTGTTTACTTACTTACGAAATACAACAAAAATCGTATATAACTCATTTTATTTCTTAATAGCATATTCAATATACATACATGCTACAGATATAGTTGATTAAAACAAGTAAATTAATAAAATGAAAAGAAAAAAACCCAATTAAGAGGTGCACCTGATTGTGATTAGAAAGGAAATAAAAAAAATAAGGGGAATAAGGAAAAAAAAACTGTTGGCTGTTAGCTATTTTGAACGCTTCTAGTTCTTTTCAATTTTATTTTAGCTTTTTTTTCCCTTATTTTCCTGCAGTTTATTATAATAGCAGTAAGAATAATATTTCTTTTAAATTTTCTTCTCGAATGTATTCACAAAATTATAATCCATTTAAAATATTTGAAACTATTGATATTATTGATTATATTTTCAGTGCCAACATTCTGCCATCAGAAATACTTAGAGTTTACGAACCATTTTTGTAGAAACCTTGTAACGGTCATTATTATAACTAAAATAGTATCGTAAAATCGGATTCTCATACCATCCCTATGAATATCGCTATCTATGCTAAATTTACACAATCACATTATTCACACTACACTGTTGCATTTACACTGAATAAATAAGAAGGAGGAAAAGGAAACATATTGCTTTTATAAGGAAAATTTAACATAGGAAGCGGTATTCGTAGGGATGTTACGAAACATTTCATTTTACGATATTATTTTAGTTATATTACGATATTACGATATTATTTTAGTTATATTATTATAACTAAAATAATATCGTAAAATGAAATTTCTCTGCTACAATTTCTCTGCTATAATTTCTCCTTAGAAATAAGCAAATTCTTTTATAAATCGATTTTGCATTCCTAAATATCTGATCCACATTTAATTGGCGTATAATAACTATAATAACAAGGTTATATGTTTTATTACGAAACTCTTGTAAAATTAATAAATTACTAATTAAAATAATTGGAGCAGTGTTAGCAGGAGACGAAAATTTTTGAATTCCTATATTTGTTTGTAATTAATTTCAAAAACCAAAGACGGTAGTGGGAAGCAACTTAAATCATACAACAGTTTATATACCTACATGTACGTAAAAAATATAAATTCATTTACTCCCCACATATCTAAAACCACACATTTTTTTTTATAAAATCTTATACCATTTGTACGGGCATCCTACAGTTAGATCATATTACTTGAAATAATAATCCTATATGTAGCATTTATATAGAGCTTATATATACAGATGCACATTTAATAAAATAATCAAGTTCATAGTCACATTGCGAAATGGTCCATCGTTGGTGTTGCAAAAAAAAAATATTAAAGCGCTGAAAAACCAACGAAAACAAAAAAAAATGTGCAGAAAAAAATTTCAACTCAAAAAAAATAATTTTTTTTTTTCCAATAAAAAACATAACTGTTCTTTGGTTTAAAAAGTTGCACAAGATTTTTCGCAAAATAAAAAAGAAAAACAAAAATGTTGCATTCACGATTTAATGTTGTTAATTTTTAATCTGCGCCCCTTTCTTGTTACCTCTATTTTGTTGCACTATAATCCTTTTCCTCACCTCTTCACTTAATTTTTTTCTTTCTTTTCTTTTTTCTTATATATTGTCATCAAATATAGGTAAGTACTTTATAAGATTACTTATATGTACAGGGTACACATACTTACATTTGACATGGCACCCCTAAAATAATACTAAGTTGGTTATTTATTTTGTCTTTGGGAAGGAAATGAGCGGTTTTAGGTTATTTTGTTAATATTTTTTTTTATTAAAAGTTATGCTGTAATGTAGCGGCGAAGTTGTACGTATGGCATTTCAAGTAACGTAAATGAAGAGGCTTACAGCCTAATCGTGGATCTCGATTTTTTACTCACTTTTTATTCAAATTTTCAAATCACTTGCTTCTCACTTGATGAGTAAAAAGCGAAAGAGACGATTAGGCCCATATTATGTATGAAAAATTTGGCGAATTCTTTGGCGAAAAATTTGGCGAAGAATTATTTAGTACTGTTAAAGTATTGTACTATTTAAAAAATGTGCAAAATAAATCCACTCGTCATACGGAAGTCGGCAAGTTAGCGAATCCGCCATAGATAATGAACCTAAAACGTATACATATGTACAAAAAATATTGTAAATTTTTTGACTACTGATTTTATACTGATTTTAGAATACCATCAGATTTTAACGGAAATATTGGAAAATCGAAATTTTAAAGTTAAAGTTTCTTGAAATCTTCTATACGATAGCCGTTTGATACCACAAAACTATTATTATAAATCAATATTTTTAAATATTTTCGAAACAAAATCCAGCAACATAAATATTTTTATTTTTCTAATAAAAGTGTATTTCTTTGGTGGTGCAAAATCTATTTATAAAACGTAATTTTTACTTGAAATCGTCGTAATTTTTCCTTCTTGTTATTTCTATCGGCAAAAAAGGTGGTTCTGATTAGGTATTTGTTGATTGGAAAAAGAAAAAAAGCGACCACAGGAAAAGCGAAAAATAAAGCTGACTTTTTTTTCTATACGTTTTTTTTTTTTTATTATTATTTTTCTTCGATTAATTTAAAGGTTTTAGAATCAAATATCTATAAATATACTTGGGAAATATTGTATATATAAATCTTCGACATTAATTCAAACTGTATTCATATAATATATGAATTTGTGTGTATGGATATAGGTTTAAGGTACACTACTGTAAAAAAAACTTGAACAGGTTTTGGGAAATTATTGGGGAAATTTCTCGAATTTAGTCATTGTATCTCAATTAGATGAAATTAGATGAGTAAACACAAAAAATTTCTATTTACTCATCAATGCCAATATAATAGATATTGGATCAAACAGACACTCCTTTACGAAATCACAATTCGAAAATTTTCTAAAAAGGAAATAGTCTATAATAATGCGTTTTCATTTTTCCTATCAGAGTCAAACATTTACAAAGAAGATAATTGATGCGTTAGCCACTGCGACAATATCCTGACATTTTGGGCAGATCAAATATTCAATTTAAAAAGAAGCTTGTTCCATTAATTTTTGATGGTACTGTAACATAGTTATTGCACACACACTTATACTTCGATTCCTTAATATAAAAAATTCGCAATTTAATTTTATTAGCTTTCGAAATTCAGTTTTTCTTAAGTTGTAAACCTTTTCAATTTCTTTAAATTTTCTTTTTGTTTTTTTTCTTACTCTCATTCTATTTTTCCCAATTTTTTTTTTTTTTTTGTTATTTTAGGCATTCCGGATATTATATGGTACGAGTCTTATGTCACTTTTTATATACGAGCGAAGAATGAGGAAGTATTCACAATTTTTTTTTCTTCTTCTATTTGTGCTGTGCTTCTTGAAACAACTCGTTCTATTTTGAAAGTACAACATTTTTATAAAAAGAAAAATTTGCTTCTCTTTTTTTTTCTATTTCGTAAATTAGTTTAAAGGAAAAAATACCTGCCGAGATATTAATGAAAATAAGTAAGAAATGAATAGCGTTTTTCTTCTATTATATTAAATGAAAAAAAGAGAAAAAGAAGGAAAGAATTTCGAAAATATTGTCTATTAATTAGTTGCCCATTGGAAAATTGTAAAATATCTAATTCTATATAATGTTATACAAAGTATTAATCATAGCGTATGACGTCTTCTAAGTTGTTATACATATAAAAGAAAAAATAAATTACTGTATTAAAGTAAAATTGCATTCTATAATAGGATTGGCGTTAAATTTTTTTTTTTTTTTTTTGTAATGCAATTTTTGAAAATATTTAAAAATTTTCAATGCGTCTTTTGTGGTAGCACAATGGTATGAAAATTTTGAAATATTGATTTGAAATAAGGATATTTGAATTTTAATTAATATTATAAAAAAATTATTTTTACAGAAAAATGTAAAAATATTTAGACTTTTTCGCTTAATGAATTGAATAGAAAAAATAATGGATTGCGTTTAATTTAAAAATACCGCTTTTTACTTAAAAAGGTGAATGATTCATTCAACAATTGAAAAAAAGCTGGAGCGGCTGATGAGAACATAGAATGCGATCCTTACTAGCGGGACACGAAGGACTGTCGTCATGCGAAGATGTTTCTGCCATCACGCTCTCGAAAATGAACCTGAAATGAATTGTTGGGAGCTAGATAGAAACAGGGTTTGTGCTATTCAAAATTTTTTTTTGCTATAAAATATCACCAATATAAGCTGGAAAATTCAGGCTCCTTCTTGTGCAAACTTTGTAGGGGCTATGACGAAACAGCCGCGCATATTTTTTGCAGATGTCTGGTACTCACAATTGTTTTGGACGGCGTTTCGTATATGCGTTTGGGAAATGGAATTTTCTTGGAAATATTTCCAGCTTTGTACATGAACAGGGATATTATAGGTGGGAGTGTGGAGACGCTACATCATGTCAAAACTGGTTTCCGTATTTGATTTCCTTTGAAAATCTACAAATCTAACACTTCATTTTAAAAATTATTAAAAAAACACGTAAATGCTGTAATGGATTAACTAAGGGGATTCCACACCACTCTTCCCACAAGGAATATACAGGGCCTAGAAAACATATTTTTAAGTGTTACTGTTGTGGGCAAAATAGGACGGTATTTCTTGTAAACAAGAAAAGGAAGGTATTGCAAAGTTACTTTGTTATACAGCCAATTTGTACTTGCTTTAGTTTTTAGCGTAATAAACACAAAAACTTCAACATTAAAATTTAATTTTTTAAATGCACGGATGAAATACATCAGTGCCGTAATTGGTATACTCATTATTTCTCTAATTGGAATTTTTATCATAAAAGTGTTAAAAATAAATTAAAATCAAATAATAAAAAACAAACATTTGTAAGTTTTGTAAAAAAATTATCAAGGTTTTCAGTTACAAATTGCTTTCTTGTTAAAATTAATTATTAAATCATCTTGTTATTTAAAAATATATTGAACATCTTTATGCTAATTTTAACAATTATTTTTTAATTATTTAAAACAATATTACTTTCATAACTTTTAATTGAAATCTTTGAAATTTTTTATTATTGTCATTTTAATGACGATCACCTACGGGGAAATCTTGACCATATACGTACATTTATATTTAATTTTATTTTTTATTGATGTTTAATTAAAAAACAAGCTGGTAGTACGCGGAATCAATTATAAAAATTATGAAGATTTTATTTAAACAAAAAAAAAATCTCATTAAATAAGTTATTAAAAATTCTGCTTTTTGCCTGTAGAACAGAAGATTTGCATCTATACGGGGTTTGTTTTTATATATAAGTTTACATTCTTCATGTATTCTAATTGGAATTGAACTGTAATTCTTTAGAAACAACCTGACTTTCATACCTTAGAAACAAACAGTTAAATAATTTTTTTAATTTGAAAATAATTATATTAAATATTATTAAAAAAATACACGACTATAGATCAGACAGACACGACTATAGATCAGAAGTAAACTTCATTTTGGACACGGCTGTGAAGAACGGTTATTCTACTGAACGTATTAACAAACTCATTAGGAAGAAAAAACGAAAAATTGAGCAGGAGAATATGAGCACATTGTTTAAACAGAACAGGATATTGGAAGAACAAAGAACAACATGGGTATCTTTAAGTTATGATCATCACTGTACAAACTTGATATTCGGACATCACAAACCAATAGTAAATATCAACTTAGGAGCTTGTTAAATTCGGATAAGGATAAATTGAAGATACATGAAAGATGCGGTGTGTACAAAATCAATTGTAATAATTGCGATAAATTTTACATAGGACAAATGAAGAGACCCATTACAACAAGACTTAAGGAACATTTAAGTGAAATAAAACGTGCAAGGAGAGTAGGATTTAATAGGATTCTATGGTTACAAAACACATTTATGAAAAGGATTACACAATCACGGAAGATAACTTAAAGGTATTAAAAGAGGTAAAAGGAAAACACAGGAGAGAAGTTCATGAAAGCATGCAAATATACAAATCAAACAAGGACTGCCTACCGAACACGGACGAAGGTAACGCGGCTACTTGGTTCTTTAAATTAATTATTTGACCAGTTTTAAGGTTTAAAACAGGTATAAATTTAGTTTGTAACTAATAACAAAAAAAATAAATAATCAAATTCTAGATTAAGTCAGGTATAATGTTCCTAATTTTAATATATTTCAATTTTTATTGTTTGTTGTCTTAATTAGAAGAAAATCAGCTTTGATAAAGTGCATATGTAGCGCACGAAATATATTAGCAAAAAATTAAAAAAGTATTTTATTCCGAATAAAAGGAAATTTTCTTTTCATACAAATAAAAAAAAAAAAAGAATAAATATTATTAATTATTCACGAAATTTAAAATAATTACCACTTCACATTTAGTTAACGCCTAAATTATCTTTGTTTTGATAGGGAAAGGCATAAGTTACCGGCCACAGTAAAGAAAATATTGTGATCGCACAAAATATTATTTCTCTATTTGCGCATTCCCCCAATTCATTTACTGAATAAAATTCATGCTCAATTCGGGTCCCCTTCTTTGCATCTCGGTGTTGTGTCCCAAATGTTTGTACTTGAGAGCAACTATAGCACATATTAATGGAATTCTCTAAAATGACAATGCATTCCAATTGAATGAAAATTATTTAATAAAGTTTTGGAAGATCCTGTTTTGTATTCTAATTAGTTTAATTCCTTTCTCATAAATCCTCGGCTAGTATGTGTAAATATCATTTGAGATGAATACAAAGAATCTGAATTCTAAATATCTGAATATTTAGAAAAATTTTTAAAATGGTGAACAAAATCCAATATTTAATTCTTAAGTTTTACACAAAATAACCGTTAGGATTCAGCTATTATAAAAATAGTAAAGTATAGTTGCATTCCTTCACAAAAATTTGATCACAAATGGAATTCATTTGGGGTAATTCGCAAAACTAGGTTCAAAAAAAAATTTAAATAATTTTGTATTCAAAAAAAAAATTTTTTCTTTTTGTAATTTAATTGTAAAATTTTCGTAAATATTTACGAAAATAGCAATTTTTTTTTGCTTTTCATGAAAAGAAAGTACAAAAGAAAGTTTTTTTTCAAACAAAGTAATTCACATAAAATAATTAAAGCTATATACTACTTATGGAAGTTACTAAGTATAACTTCTGATTTAGCGTACATACTTTCATAGTTTTAATCGGCCTATTGTTATTGGAACTCTTAAAAACAATATACGAAAAAAAGCTATAAATGAACAAAAAATAACATTCACTGCGTCAGGAGTTAAAGGAGTTAATATAGAGTTAGTATAAAGTTTCCAAACATAGAAAAGGAAAAGAGAAATGTAATACTATAATATAAATTATTCGTATAATTGAAACAATGAATGAAAATAATTTACTTATATAATATATAGTGATATATATAGTGATATATAATGAATATATAGCGATATATAGTGAATATATAGTGATATATAGTGAATATATATGGCATATGAGTAAATTGAAAGAAATTTTCCATAAAAATGATCTTGAATCAAATTAGGATATTATTTATATTAAGCATTAAAGACTGTATAAGTATATATATATATATATATATATAAAAATAACAACATGGTCAGTTGTATATATAGTCGACCTCTATTTAAAACGTATTGTATACAATCCAATAATATTAACATTTCTCTATGCAAATTTCATATACATAATTATGTACATTTTATAAATATAGTAATTATAAAAAATTGCTTTGTAACATGCAAATTATATTTACCAATGCAGATCTATTATAATGCAATTTTAGAGGAATAGAACATTTACCTTTTATTATTTTAAGCTTGCACATGTTTTAGAAATACTTCAATTATATAGATACTAGATACTTAACTTTTAAACTGAATTGAAATAATTCCAAAGACCAAGAGATCTTTTATAAAAAATATTTATTTTACAATTTTCAAATGCTTATTAATAAAAAAATATATTATACAGATATATAAATTAATAGTATATTTTGTATGTAATTTCTAAACAATGCAAAAAATATGTGAATAAGTACGTAATGTTGGCACATTTTTTATAAGAGTATAAACAATTATTTTTTTTAATAAAAAAAAAATATATGTAAGAATGTCGATTCAAAATATTCCAATTTCAGAAATGAATTTCATGACAAAGAATTTCATATAGCTACTTATGTATCAATGTAGATAAAAATGTAGCTTTAATATTGCTATAGAATATTCTATATATGAGTTAACCATAGTCATACTAATACAGAGTTTATTCTGTAACCTAGTTAAATTCTATACTTATTTTATCATTGAATAATAATAAAAAAATTTTACTGAAGTGCATTTAAGTTATAAGAAACTTATAATCATTATTTCATGTTTTATATAGCCTTACGAACGTAACGTATGTTCGAAGAGTATACTAAATTTGCCTTACCGTTAGTAACCCTAAGAAATAATGGGCTAAGATATAGACTCAAATATGTATATGTTCTTGATCAATGTCGAATTTTGAGTTGATTTAGCTTTGTGTGTCTGTTCGCTCGTCCCAACGATAACTCCAAAAATAATTGAGCTATATTCACCAAATTTTCACAATTAATTTATTATAGTAAATACAACAACCATATTGGATATGATCGAGGTACTGGTTCGAATAGCAGGCATACAACAGCAAAAGTTATTTAGCAATTATTGGAACTGTATAATATAGAAATTTCGTGAAAACAAGTGTATTAGAGCTGTTATGTGTGATAAAAATCTATGAAATTTAGGTTGACCATATCTTAGAAAATATTGAGAAATATAGAAACACAGTACAGAAATTTTGCATAAATTAATATCGTAATACGGCAACTTAAAGTCATAGTCTGTTCCATAGTCAGCTGTAAATGCGAGTAAATGCACATCAGATAAAAATTTGGTACGGGTATCACAGAGTTGACACGATCAACTCTATTTCTTCTCGTTTTTTTTATTATTATTTTATTTTTTCATAGGCGGATGTTTGATTTTTTAAGAAGAACGCAAAACGTAAAATAAATTCGGAAAATTTAAATATAATTGAATATTTAAGAATAATGGGATTGTGTAATTCAAGAATTTTTTTTTTATTGAAATTTTGGACATTAGAAATGTTTTATTACATACTTACAATCATGAACAGATGGAATTTTTGAATTTCCTTGTGGGTTGATTACCAAATTAACTTATAAAATTTCTGTAGAAGTTAATACAAAAATTCAATTTAAATCGTACATTTAAGTTCTTTGAAAGTAAATTTGTATTTAATTTAAAAGAATAATTAAGTATTGCAATTTTTAATTATGTTTTACTTGAATTGTGAATTTTGAAAGCACAAATTAAACTGTTTCTTTCAAATTTAATTGAAAAAAATGTTGAAAATTTAACTATTTTATATAGCCAGGTGTAAGTTTAAAATTTTTACAATTATTTATAGGTAAAAAATGGTGTCTGGTCTGCTTTAGTTAGCTGATAAATGGTACAATAGCATATTACACATAAGTAAATGAAATCAGCTATTGGAAAATCATGTTTGTATCCATTCTGGCATTTTTCTCTTAACATCATTCAATATTGAAATATTGCATACTTTTAGGGAGCGCGGGCCAGAATGTATTAACAAAATGATGGAACTATACTAATAGAGTTAGATTACTTAATAAAAATATTAATTTTGTTTTCTGATAAGAACGTGTACACGGACACTGACATCGAGTGAAGTTAATAAGAATAGATATAGTTGATCATTTGATTTTTTAAAGTTACAATAGCAGTAAGAATAAGCGTTTCTAAGAGCTGAATAGCCAAGAGGATTCCCTGCGTTTTCGCCTTTATATTTGCATGCAAACACATGAATATTAAAAGTAATAAAATTAATTAATTTTTAATTATTCATGGATTTCATAAATAAAGTTCTAAATTTTGCTATGCCTATACATTAGAAATTTTTTCATAATCATTACTACCTACGAAAGTAAAATTAATTTAATCTCATTTTAATTTGGCTGCAATTGAGATTACATTTTCATAAATATACATAGTTAGTGTGTACTGCCTCTTTCACAGGAACTTAGCAATAATAATAATAGTTTTGTAAAGAAACATTTTCGCAATTTTAATTTATTGTTTTCCGGCAATTAATTAACACCTGTGCTAATTTAAAATTATAAATTAATAACATAATATTTTTTCATATATTAAGTTAACCACCTTTACAAGTAATTTTTTTAATTGGCTAACATGCAATTAAAAATCTCATAAAACACACAGAGAACAAAATCAGAGAGAACAAAATCAAAAATTCAAATTTTTTCAGAGAAAACTATATTTTAATTAACTTTGAAAAATATAATTACCATCATAAAATTAAAATAAAAAGAAAAGATGTCTGCCATAAGTAAAACTATTGAAATCTACCCACAAAATAATGAATTTACAGGGTGCCAAGAGGAGTTATCATTCGGTGAAACAAATTAATATTAAAAAACTTAAAATGAGGAAGCATTGTAAAGAGCAATGATAAAACAATTCAATAATTCTAATTTCTTAATTGTCATTTTATTAAAAACAATAGAATAACAGGAATTAATCAGGATAACAGAAAGAACGCTCTCTCATCTATTCCGAAATTTTTAAATTTACTATTCAAATTAGTCATTAAGAAAAGTGTCCGGAAAAAATTCCGAAAAATAACAAAGGTCAAACGTTTTCATCGATCTATTTTGTTATAAAAGTATTCAAGTTTAATTAATCATTCAGAAATGAAAGAATACTCCTGCCAATATCGGCTAATTAAAAAATATAGCTTAATAACAAATTTTAAAATTTTTAATTACCTGGATTATTTACTCTCATCCGCAAAATATGCAACAATGAGATATGCAAATTTAATATTTTGCAATTGATCAATTTGATTGGAATTTTTTTCCAGGCGTGAGTTTTTTGTTATATTTTAACATTTACCTTTTATAGATAAATCAGCAGTTGTGGTGTTGATGTTCTGCACATCTTTAATTTGAATTTCAAATTTCTCTTAGAGGGTTATTGCTTTTAAATTTATTAGAAATGTTATTACTTTGTAGTCTCAAACCTTTAAAAATATGCGTTTTACATAAAAAAAAACAGAAAAAAATATTTTTACGTGTGTAACTTTTATCATAAAATCTCAGAACAGTGTGTGTATAGCAAATCACTCTGTATTTATAAAATTACTTTTAAATTTTTATCCTTTTCTATCTATATAGAAAACAAGAATTAGAAAATTAAATTTTTTTTTTTTAATAATTATTTTACATTTTATATTCTTTTTTTTTGATTCTCAGTATAATAGAGAAAATGTTAAAAAACATAGATATGCAATTATTTTTTGAATTTAAATTTTATTTGATTGCATGTCTAAAGAAGGAAATGTTAAACAAAAAAAAAGAAAAAAAAACAACTAAAACAAATATAGAAAAAATTATAATAATTTCATACACCTTTAGGCAATTATTTGAAGATAAATATTATAATTATTCAACTCTTAAAAACGCTATTAACTTATTTTTAGTACTTTTTCGACAAAATTTTGAGGAAAAGAAAATGCTTATTAGTTTCCGTTCGTCTGTCTATTCGTCCGTGTGTCCGTGTGTCCGCTTTTCCGTCTATCCGTCTGTCCGTTCACCTGTCTATTCGCCCGTCTGTCTGTCTATTTGTCCATCTGTCCATTTATTCGTCTGTCGGTCTATCCGTCTGCCCGTAAGTTTACAAAACTTCTACACCCTTTCAGATAGAAAGCTGAAATTTTATACACAAATAAATTATTACTAGAAACTTATTTAAATGCCATTGTTTGACTAAATAATGTAACGAAACCAAACAAACATTTTTTAAATTCTGCAAATGCAGAAATGTATTGATGATCTTTTTCTACTGCGGCGGCACAGTTTCATTAACATTTAAAACAAGAAAATGATTTTGAAAGTAACCGTTATCTAAAACCTGTTTAACCCGCTTTTCGTCTAGACGATAAACTATATATATAGCAGTCTGAAATTTCAGCAGGTTTTAGATACTAATAAACAGTTCATTTTGCTTTATAGTATTATTTTGAAATTTATAAAACTTGAATGTACGGCACCTTATTCTTCCAAAAATACAAATTTTTTCAAATTTTGTCCATCTTTGATGTGGAAGAGAAAGCGTGTCTTGGAGGCATTCTTTTATGATGGTCTGGAGGACCTGTCCAGGTTGTCTCTCATACGTCTTTTGGAGTTCACCAAAAAGGTTGGCTGGTTCGGATAGAAGGTTCGTAGAATTGTATTGCATTGGCATTGTGGGGTGTTTGTTTTGGGGGTTGCAGATGAGCCTTTCTGTTGGTCTAGTGCATGAGTTTCACGTGGATGTCCGGTTAGGAATCTTAACAGTAGCATTTTCACTTGTTGAAGGGAGAAGTGCTTCTTTATAAACCGTTTGATTCAACCTCATTTTAACTTTACTTTTTAACTTAAGATATGAATACTTTACACGAACAACTACTCAATTTTTTTCTCTCTGTGTATTTGAGTATGTTATTATATGAAAAGATTTAAATTTAATTTTTTATTCGTAATTTTTATACGTTTTAATTTCATTCAAAAGTCATTCAATTATTCTAATGTTAATCACATGTTACAAATCTAGAAAATTAATAAAAAATAAAATAAGAAAAACATAATAAAAATTTCTTTAAACATTTTGATTTTAAACACAGAAAAAAATAATAATAATAAAATAACAAAAAACAATAAATAAAATTACTTAATAAATATTCAAATAATATGCTGATTTTTTTTTTTCCTATACAATATTTAAATATTTGATTTTCTTACATTTTTATACAAAAAAAAAAACAAAAATTAAAAGTTCTTTCGATGATTTTTATTAAATTTTATATGTGTATACTCGTATGTGTAGATACTAGAATATGAACACCATATACTCACCACATATGCTATACTGTTATTATTATTGGAAGAAAAATATATCTGCGTGTTACAATACCCCCACTCATTTTTCAATTTCTTGTTTTGGTACTGAGACTAAAAGAAAGAAATATGTAAATATGTCAGAAGAATTTAATATTGAAAATAAAATAAAATAACAAAATTAAAATAAAATTAACAGAGAAAAAAAGTAAATTTATAACATAAATTTAATATGAAACATGCATAAGTGCACATACACACTTAAATTTATATTGTGTGTAGCCATTGTGTGTATGAAAATCTACCATGGACTTTTTAAATTTACGAAAGCTTTATAGTGTTGTAGATATGTGTACGATTTCTGATTCAATGTATGAAGTACCTTATGTTATGTATACTCTACGATCAAATCTATAATGTCATTTTTTAGGAAAATAAAAATAAAAGACCTTAAAGCAAAGATTCATTTAATTAAAAATAATGTTCTATAATATGGGGTAGGAAAAAATGTTAAAATGAATGTGTTTTTTGCATTTATAATTACTTAGTCAGTTAATGTCTTAACTTTGATTTTTATAATTTCATGGTAAAATTTATAAATTAATTTTGAAATTATTAAGATATCTACAATGAATCATATCGATGATTTGCGGGGAAAACCCTCTATCTCATATTTCAAAAATTTTAAAATAATTTATAAAAACTGCCAAATTATTTTTTACAATTATGTAGAACGTAAATAAAGAGAAAGATTCCTCATTTTCCAAAAATATTACAGTAAAATTACTAATAATGTGAATTTGGTCTGGGTTTTTTCTATTCATTGCAAATTATTTCAAAATTTTTCTTGTGCTGAATAGAGGATTTTCTCCAGAAGCCATCGATATAATAAAAATCGTAGTCCCTTTCTAATCTGCATAAAACGTGCGAATCTTGTAGTATTATGACTTCCTTTTGCAATGGGCATTGTTCTAAGTGACACATTGATTTTTTAACAAAAAATTCAAATCTAATACCAATTTAACTTAATTAGCATTTACAATTTTAATAATCATAAAGGAGATATAATGATTACAATTGCTATTCTGCAGCAGATCAAAATAGTAGATAAGTCAGATTACTAATTCATTTGTATTTAAGGTAGTGGCCACTGTACTTTCAAACAATGAAAGATTTTTGCAGTATAAAAGTAAGAAATTAAATTATTATTATGCATGTATTAAAGGTGCAACAGAAACAGCTTTTATTTTACTTTAATACCTCTAATAAACTTTGATAGAATACAATACACGTGAAAAATTTTTCAAGACGGCAAGTCTGATGTCATTTATTTTTCCTTCTCTCATGATATTAATAAAACCGTTATAAGAACTTGTAACTTGTCATTGTATATCCAACTCGTCAATTTATTTCGCACTTTATTTATTTTTTCTTTTTTATAATTCGTTACAATTCGGTAACTATACCGATGACAACGATATTATAAAAAAAAAGCGAAAAAAAATTTAAAAATAGTTGGTCTAGGCATTTAAAGGATATAATGAAATATTTCAAATATAATTATTTTATTTATACTTAAAATTTCCAATGATTTTCTTATAATTGAAGTATTAAAATTAGAAATATATTCTCCTAAAAATATGAAAAAGAAAATTAAGGAGAATATTAAGTGTATAATATAAATGCAAAGGAAGTGAATTTGGCTGCCTTGATAAGATGCTTGACCAAATGCTACCTTGAACAAATATAATAGATTTCCAATATAAAATTTTTTATAGAGTGGAGCCTCATCTCTTCTAAAACCTTAAATATTAAGAGTTATTATTGCGATACATATGTGAATTTATATGAAATTTTTAAGTAATTCCGGAATTTTCTCATATTGTATGGGCCAATTAATATACAAGTACATTATACATTTCACAAATTCTACCTACATCTTATGCTTAAAAATAAATCGAATTTAAAAAAGCAAAATTGAGAAATATGTAGAACCGTTATAAATTTATTTTATTACTGCTTCGTTATTTGCACAATATTGCATGAGTTTGACAGAATCAATATACTCTGATACTTGAATTAAAATTTCCTGGTCTTTCTTTTTTACCTTCTTTAAGTTTTTGTTTCCTTTAAGTGCTTACTTATTTATTTCTTTATTTATACATATTTATATATAACTGTTATAATAGTGTATATGTAATGTCAAAATCTCTGCATATTCATATTGGATTTTTCACATCCCCATACGTATTATGCTGATTTGATTTTGTTATATGCACATATACCCATAAGTGCATAGATTCATAAACACATAAAATATTTTTAATGCATAATTTATGCATAAAATGAAATTAACAAAAAAAAAATATAAAATAAAAATAGAGCACCAAAAAAATATTTGTATGTGCAACCAATATCCAAATAAATTATAAATGCTTTTATATTCTTAGTCTGGTGATCTCATATCCCATTTTTAGTATTCAGCACGAAAACAATATTTTGTGTACAGATTTTATGACATTTTTACACCTATAGATATGCTATAGAAAATTTTATGATTATATAATAAAATATGCTCTTTTTATGTTTTTGTTATATTTTTTTTTGTCATTTTCAAATTTTGTTATACAAACATACAAGTAATAAAAAATAAATAAAAAATTTTACAACAATTGTTGTTCTAATCTGAATTTAGGTGTTTCTGATGAATATTCATAAATGATCTAGTCTCATTCCATATATATAGGGATTAGGTAATAAAATTTTATTTTGACTTGGAAATATGTGTGTAACATGTAAACAGAGAGAGAGAGAGAGAGAGTCAAAATATTGTAAATATAATTAAGAATAAATATATTTTACGATTGATCTTCCATACACAAGGATGCTTTATGTACGACCACGGATATTTCTATAAAACTGAGTTTATTAAAACATAATATAGTTTGCTTTTCTTGAAATTCAAACCATTTAGTTAAATTAATTACTGAGTGAATTATAAATGTAAATTATATTTTTTTACTAAATTATATTTTTTTCAAGTATATGGAAAAAAAAAACGATAAAACCGAGCCTTGAAGCCTTTTGAACTCATTAATGTACCGGAAACAAAAAAAATTATTTAAAATACCATGAACATAATTGATTGAGTTCACTAACAACCTCTGTAAAAAATTTTCATTCAAAATAAGCTATTAATTCTATAAACTCTGTAGTATTTAAATTTTAAATTCTTCATGTAAATTAATTAAGAATTTTCATTTACTTACTTTTAGAAATTTTAATTAAGCAGTTTTATGTAAACTTTTCGTCAAATCATAATTACTTGTGATGATAAGATTCTGTTGCGAAAATATGAAATATTCAAATGAATGCCTAAAATATGAACATGATTAATTCATTTAATTTGTGTCTAATTTTGATTTCTTTTAACCTGCGAAAAAAAACACTGAGAATTCCGTCGAAAATTTGGAATTATCTTTGTAAAATTTCTAAATTTACATATTTTACGTAAGACATGTTAAATTTGGGCTTACCGCTAAAAGTAAACTGTAGACTATTTAATTTTTGGTCAATTCTCCTAATCCTTTAACCCTTTGAACCCGTCTTTCGATTAGTGTAATTAGCATATGTTTCACATGTCTAATCTATTACCTTTATAAGTTCTGACTGTGATAAAATAAATTGCGGTAAAATTTTGTGTGCTAAATCATGTAAAAACTTAATCGTACAACAGAGAACCAAATACAATGCCTTTTTAATTTTTAGAAATGTTTGAACTTTGCTGGTTACATTATGTTTACCAGCCGGGTTCACAAGGGTTAAATCCTAAGACAATGGTCAAAGTTTAGCAAGAAAATCAAAATGAAATGAATAAGTATACGATAATTTTGGAATATTTGCTCAGTATACAACATCTTTACCGTCTCAGAAATATTTTCTTTAAATTAAAAATTTCACGTATATTGTGAACAGAAACAAAAACAAAAAAAAAATAATATTAAACGAATCACAATAATAATTCATTTAATTTAAATTTAAATTTAATAAAATCTATTGAGAATTTATTCTTCCCTTAAAATAAACGACATTAATAGATTGAAAAGAAAATAAATTTTCACAATTTCCCTAATGTGATCATTGAATATTTTAGAAGAAAAAAAAAATAGAGAAATTTAAATATTTTCTCATTTCCTTAACTTCATTTCCTGTCAAATAAGTAACAAAATTAAAACTAAATGAAAAGCTACAGTTATATCACAAACACATTTATTGAATTCACAATTTGAATTATTCACAATTTTGTCATTAGTTTTGTGTTGTATTCAATACGGGAACCATTTTGGTAAAATGTTTACCTTATATACAATATAAAATTCAAAGTGTTTTTTCTCTTTTCTCCCTACAGAGATAAACATTTTCATCACTTTATTTTATATAATATATATATATGTATATGCAATATGAAAACTATGTCAAATGTTAACCTCAATAAATGTCCTGTCATTCAAATAACAACACTGACACCTATCTATCTCTCTTATTATTATTATTGCTATTATTTGCAGTACAATGCTTATTGCATTCCCTTTTGTAAATAAAATCTACTTAATAGTTTTGGTATTTATTTAGGAATTATAGAAAAACAAAAAAAAACAATAGATTGCATAAAATATTAAAATTTCAATAAAATGCTAATGCTATAAAAATATTTGATTAAATTCAATTCCCTTGTTAATTTCAACTTAGGTGTTTCAAAACAATTTTTTTATTTATTTTTTTATATTTTTTTTTGCATTACAACAAAAAAATAAAAAATTCCACAATGATTGCTGTGAATTATAACCTTAACTTAGATCAAAAATCTCATATTCAAAAAAAAAAAAAATATTTATTTAAAAATATCAATGCAAAGTTTACAATATTACGCGCGCCATTCTTTTGGAAATTCACCAGCTTATTTTTGCTTCATTTTGTAATTTTTGCTTTTTTTTTTATTATTTCTTTTAAAAAACGGGGTTTGACAATAACAGATTGAAAATAAATCTCTACCGATATGTCTTTTTATATTCACAATTGACATTTTAAAATTCCCACCAAAAAAAAAACAAAACATAGAAAATATCTTTAAAAATTTTTTTTTCTTTTTATTTTAATAAATAATCCGTCCATCAAACAACCTGTAACTTTGAATCGAAAATATATGTATATGAATCTACATACATATATATATATATATGTATATATATTTATAAAAAATAACTTTAGTTAAAATGCAAATTTTGCAGCGACAACAGCAAAACGACAAGTTTAAATACCGAATAAAAAAGGTAGCAAATAAAATAAATAAGTGAGCAAGGTAAGTAGTATGGTAATTAAAGAAAAAAAAACAAAAAAAATCATTGTAAGTACTTGTGTACGTAGAACTAAATATAATAATAAGAAATTATATAATATGCTTAAGAATATATACAAACTAAAATCGTATATAACAATTTTAAGTTAAGTGTTTTTACTCTGTTTTAAATTGCATTTCCTTGGCAATATTGAAGTAGGCATGTATATCGAGAATTATATACTTATATATATATAGAGTTGAGCTGTTATACGACTGTTACAATCTAATCAGCATAAATTTAAAGTTGTTTAAAATTTTACTTTTTTTTTTTATCTGCTTTAGTTTTTTTTTTTTTTCTTGGTTTAAAAACAAAGAAAACGCGTTTTTATATTGTAATACAATTTAAATAGTATCGCAAGCGAATTTATAGCGAATAATCAATTTAATTTAGATCGGTATTATAATTATGTAAATCCATTTGTGATAAATATATTGAGAAGAGTTGTAGTATTGGTATGTGCATGTAATACAGAAACACAATAATAATTATTTATATTCAAGATGGGAAAAATTTATCCCAAGTAGATATTGATCTGTCCAGAATTAATTTTATGTTCAATCGATTTTCAGATAGGACAATGTAAATTGAACTGACTTGACTTTTTTCTTACTTATTCTAAATAGCACAACGTTACTAAATTTTGAAGAGGAACAGTAATTGTTATTTTCAATTTATGACATGAAGAATCAGAATCAGAAATGAGAAACATAAAATTTCTTCATACAACTGCCCGACAAATTTTTTTTTTGCGATTTTGTTGGCTTTTCGCAGTATGCTCAATGCATACTCAGATCTTTTGTACATCGTTTTGTTTTAACACAGTCTAAAAAATTTAATTCAATATACATACATATATCTATTTCTTATACGAATTTTTAACTTTAGCATGGTTTGAATCGGTTAATTTTCATCAATACAAAAAAATAATAAAATAAGTTTGATAAAATTTTAAAAAAATTAAAAAATAACGCTTATATAATGCTCAGCAAACCGAGCCGCCCTCAACCTCCACATTATAGCTTTTACTTGTTACTGAAACTTATTACTTAAACTTACTTATTATTGAAACTAGAAAATAAATCTGCTATAACTGCGGACCGGGAAACGATAGCTTTTTCTCATTAAGCACATTTAAAAAAAAAGATTGCTCATCACTGTTATTAAGGGAACGAGTCAAGGCAGAAAAATTTTATTAAAAATTTTGTAATTCCACGAACTCGACTTGAACCAGACGAGCTACAGAGATATATACGATGAAATTACCGGCAACATTATTCTTCACATTATTTTATACGGTAATTTATATGATTACAAAGTATTTTTTACATTAAATGCTATAACGCAATCTTCTATTTGAAACACACAATCAGAAGAGAATATAAATAGGTATTGTTGCTGTTACACAAGAAATTAAAAATTTTCTCTTTGTATTTTCTATATTATATGTATTAAAATTGTGTTGACTGCTCTTTTTTATGCAGTGTTATTGGTAGTTGTATGTGTAGTAATGGATAATTTGAAATAGAGTAAATCTTTCACTTCTCTTCCCTGTTGTTTTTGTTAAATATTGGGACCGATTCAAATATTAGCATATTGCACATTCTACGTTGGGTAAAGATTCGGAAAAAAAAATTCGAAAAATTTATTCAATATTAACAAATTTCGAATAATACAGTTGAAAAACAACTTGCTCGATCATAACCTACATGGTATACGAACTATCCTACAGTAGATTTGGCTAACGCATAAAATTCTTTTTAGTTTGATTATGCGAATAATCCGACCTGAGCAATTTTTTTTAAATTTGTTTTTACTTGTTATTTTTTTCTCTCTCTCTCTATTTTATATTTATTATTTTAATTTGTTGCAATATAAAACGTTAATGTTATACTAGTATGTAAGTTATCTTATACTTATAAAAATATACAAAAATGTTATTTTGTTAATGGTACAAGAATTTTCCCTATAAAGTTTCATTAAATTATGGTCGCTAATTATAATAAAGATCAAGAAATTATGTTATTTTTGATCAAATTCTAATATTGTATGATGATACCGTAAATGGTTTTCAATTTTTAATACATTTAATATGTAGTATAGATATAGGTATTAAAAAATGCAATTACAAATGAAACACAAGAAAAAAAAAAGAAACTAGTTCAAAAAATTTAAGAGAGATCGAAAATAAAAATAAAATTGTAAAATTTATTAATGGCATAAATTTTAAAATAAAATGGCATAAATAGTTTAAAAATAAAAAAAAATTAAATATTGTATATATGTATATAGGTATATGTATAAAATTATGCATAAAATTTATATTAGTATTTGACTGAAACAAAATGACAAAAAATGCCAATAAGAATGAATTTATTTGTTTAACAAAAAAATTTTTTAGGGCGGTAAAATGTTGTTATTCTCATACATAGTTGCATTCCATATTTTCAACCTGATATGTTGCCTATTGCCTATTTATATTTTGCAAGATCATGTCAAATGTGTCAAAAAGTATATTCCATATATGATTTAACACAAAATTTTCCTGTATAAAAAGAGGCGAAAACGAGTAGTAGAACGTGCAGTTTTTTCTGACACCAATAATTAAAATATAGTAGACCTATCTGACCTTAAACCAATTCGCATAATTAAAAAATTCTTATAATTTTTCAAGTTAGTTCGGGTATTAGTTAGCTTAGTGCGCCAGCAGATTTGAATCCGGCTTTGAAACATTTTTTTGCATTACTATCCATCTTTTCTCAAAATCATTTGACTCAAATTGATTAATTCTAGTTATACTATAAAATTTAAAATCAAAGTGGAAATTAAATTTTGTGATTTTCCAAATTAATCAATAGCAGGATAATTTGTTAAAACAAAAAAAAAAAATTGTTGAGAAACTCTGGCCACATTTAAAAATTAAACATTTTTTTTTGAAAAATGATATTTTAAACAAGCCTTCAGTTTTAACATTGTTGCATTGTTAATCGTATAATACTTTTCAAAAATTTCATATACTGTCACAATGTCATATATTGCGTTAAAATGCAACCATAAATGAGCATTACAGACGCATTATAAAAATTTTTAAATATTTTTGTGTCTAGTATTTTTAGATATAATATAAAATTATTGCACATTAGTACATACATTATATAAAAATTTTAATTGATGAACTTTCGTATTTTTTTAATTACTTTGTAATTATAGGTATTTCATGCACATATTATTAAAAATTAAATTAAAACAAAAAATGGCAGAAATTATGTTTAACATTTTCTAATATTTTTGTTAAAATATTCAAAATTTTCAGCAATTTTTGCTTAATAAAAACATCTATCTTAAAGGCATACTTAAACGCACTAACTTATAATTTAGTGCGTTTACACTTAAATTCAAACTAGCTTTGTAAACAACAGTATATTGATGATATTAATTCATTTTCTGAATAAGTTATCAACGCTTAAGACCTTTACTACCCAAATGCGTCTTAGCTTACCGATGCCTCTACATTCATTTCTCCAAGAGCATTCTACAATAAATAAAATTCATTGCAATTAAAGTGCCCGAAATTCGGGTACTTTTTGGATATTTTTCGAATTCTCACATAATTTAATTTGACGAAACAATAATATTAATGACGTTTGAATCCAATTTTAGCGTGCAAAATTAGTAAATTGCTTTATTTTGGATGATCATTTCCAGGTTTTTGAATCTTAACTAATTATGTAATTACGAGTAGTAAATGTAAATATTGCAATTTTCGCTGAATTTGTAATTTTTCCGAAATTTCCCAACAAAAAACAAAATGAATGCATATTTAAAAATTAAATTGTTGATTTATTGCATAGTATGGGGGCAGGAATACTGAATTTAATATTATAGCTTTATAGAAAGCACATAATGTAGTGTAACATTATCATTATCACATGTAATTGAAAAGTATATTGTATAAGACAATCTTATGATCAATATTGTGTAATGCAAGTACTTATATACATAATATCATACCAATGTGGCGGCACTGACATAATATTATGACATAATACATGTATAATGGTGTTATAAAAAATTATCTTTCAAAGTGTAAAAAGAAAGGAAAACTGTTATAATATACAACAACATTATTTCGAATTTTTTTCGATATTAATTTGAATTTGAAAATGATAAATGATCTTCGCTCTAAAAGATTTCGTCTGAAGTGCAATTATGTACCATATTTTATTGTTTTTGCTTTATTAAATTACTTGCATTGATATTAGTTATCAAAAACTGCACCGAATGAAAAATTCATGTTAGCCAATTTGTAGTTTGATATTTATGTGCAAAATTTTTTAATTTTTCGAAAAACAAATACTTTATTTTAAGTAATTTTACTTTTTAAAAAGCTACATTTTTACATGTTAGTATAAATGTACGAATATATTACAAGAAATTGACAGCAAAGTGTCAAGATAGGCTCAACAATTCATTTATCAATTACAAAAATTTTTATATTATTTTATATGTATACTCGTATGTTTATATACATTGTGTATATATGCAAATAATCTCGATTGCAACATAATATTAATCAACATAATAAATTATTTTTTTTAAGTAAAGATGTTAGACAAATAGTTGAATTCAAACAACGTTATATTACTTTATACATATATGTACGCACACATATACATAGGCACATAATATTTTCATTTGAATTGTAGGTTTGCATAAAAAGCAAGAACTAAAATAAGAAATTAATCATTTTGTGTACACGAACATCAAAAATTTCTTTTTAACTGCATTGAATATTTTTACCACTGTATTACTATAATGTTACTACTATTATAATCTTAGTTAGTGTTCATGAAACAAAAAGCTATTAAATTTATTTACCTTTCCTTATAATTAATTTTGTGTAAAATTGCTGAACGAAGTTTAAAAAAAAATTTACTTTTTAAATATGCTTTATCCGCCCGCCGTCAGTTTTGTTCATATGAGAGTAATGCAAAATAGAGAATGCCTATACTCAGTGGTTTTCTAGATCTTTTTATGTTAATCAATACTTTGGGTTACCAAATTTCAGTATAGGTTGTGACGTCCATTGTTTTTTAATATGTTCCTAATGCAAGTAACCATCGTTTTCTCAATCTCTATTCACCCGGACTCTATTCATTCTACCTTCTGGTATGCGAATGAATACTCCTTTTATTTCTCATTCTTTCAGATGTAAAAATTGACTTTAATATAGTAATAATTATAATAAAAAAATAGAGTAATAATTATAATAAAGTAAATTTTTCATATTATGACTGTGCACTGAGAAAACTGCTATGGAAGGAATTTAAAAAATTACGTTAAACCATTCAAATTTTAATGTAACAGCTTTAACAATGGAAAGGTACCTTCGTGGCTTGATGTGGCTGCTATACTGCGGTTTGTCAGGGGCCTAGGTAAAGAACTGATGCAGATGGGAATGCGAATCACAAAAGATCCTATGGTTCGATGTGAGAGGGAGACTTAAGGACCTCGGTCCCCGGGTGAAAAAAAAGGGTATCTTGAGAAAATTTCTTCAGAAGTGAACTCTGAACTAGTTTTACAATGGATTTCAGTGAACATTCATAATTGGAGCTTGAATTGATAAAAGCGTAAACAAACTAATTTCATAAAATGTCATATCATTTTCAATAAAAAATTGGAAAATTTATGTAATAAGTAAAAAAAATCATTATTTTTATATGAATCGTAGATAATGAAATATTGTTTACATATAATGTAAACAACTCACTATTTTCATATAAAACGTAAACAACTCAGTATTGTTTACTTAAAATGTAAACAATTCACTATATTGATAAAAAACGTAAAAAACTCAATATATTTTTCATTCAAAATTTAAAAAATTCAATATTTTTATGTAAAACGTAAACAACCCAATTTTGTTTACGCAAAATGTAAACAATTCCCTATTTTCATATAAAACGTAAAAAACTCAATATTTTTCTCACTTAAAATTTAAAAAACTCAATATTTTCATATAAAACGTAAACAACCCAATATTGTTTACGTAAAATGTAAACAATTCCCTATTTTCATATGAAACGTAAAAAACTCAATATTTTTTTCATTTAAAATTAAGAAAACTCAATATTGCAAATTAAAATCAAATTTTTTTCAGTTTTGGCAAAAATTGTTTTTTCCTGCAAACGGTGGGATTTATTTGCACAATAACCACTTATGTCCTATTGTATGTAATTCGTATAAAAATAAAAAATTCCTAATTTAACCAAACCTTGATTAGTATGTAATTTATAAATTTATTCACCATATTCACCATATCACATTAAACTTTGGTAATTTTCTAACACAAACACAATAATTTTTATTAAAAGGAAATGTGCTTTTCAACAAAACTATAAAACTTGTTTTCTAGTTTTTTTGCATTTCTTTAGAATTCTAATCTATTTGTGAGAGAAAAAGTTATTAAGTGCTAAAAAATGATTTTTAAAAAATGAAAAAAAAAAAATAGAAAATTACTAATCTGTGAAAGTATAAGCCGAAACTTTAATACAAAAAAAACTTTTTTTTTTGGCATTGATTGATTACCTCTAAAACCTTTTTACTGTGCTATAAGAAAGTGATTATAGAAAAAGAATAAAAACTAAATTACATTTTTATCATTTAAAGTGTCTAAAAGTACATTAGAACAACCAGGAGTTAGTTGCAATGCATGTATGTATTACCGGAGTCGGAGAAAGAAAAGTAGATTTTACGAAATCTGATGAAGACACTAAAATAAATCTTAATTTTTTTTTTTCTTTAATATTCTTTAAGTGTCTTAACCGGTGTTAGATGGTGGGTGTTATTAATGTTTTTATGCTTAATATTAGATATTGTTTTCAAATATAATTAAACATACGTGTATTTGTATATAAACAGAATCATGTAGATTAACTTGCAAATGCAATTTGTTATACCCTTTTAATTATATTGAACGAAAAATTTATCTTGTATGCGTTATACAAGAGTTATTTTGCAGATTTATGGAACTAAGACAAATGATAAAATGATTGTTGCTCTAAAGTTGCTTTAAATACAAAAAATGTAAAAACAAAATTGATTGTGTGTATTGTTTTTAATAAATTATAGAAATAAAATTGTAATTGTAAAATTTTCATATTATTGTAAGCACAGAAATGTCTTTTCAGAAATACGTCTACAAAAAGTATTTGAAATTTTGTATTGCTAAATTTGGAACAAAAATCTACCGAGAATTATGATCAACTTTTGAAAATTTTCTTAGTAACCCAAGTTTGCTTAATTACAATATCTAAAATGATTTCTCGCATTTTATTATCTTTAATTGTTTAAATGAAAATAAATCTACTCATAGAACTGGGAGATGTAAAATGAAATTTCTTCATTGTTCCATAATTTCCATCTGAAGCTTATATTACGCAAAAAGTCTTCTTTAGAAAGCTGCAAATTATCTATATTCAGATTCAATTCGAAAGGGAATTTGTTTTTTAATTTTTCTGTCTTTGAATTTCTTTCATCATTTTTCTTCTGTTTGAGAAGTCGAAATTTTCGAATTTGAATTTCGAAATTTTCTTCAACAATTTCTTTATTCTAATTAATAATTATTATGTAAGACAATTTTTTTATACTTCTCCGCTCCTTGGAGGAATATTGGGCTGGTGGATGATATCATAGAACACAAACCAGTTTCTAACGTCATTGAGTTTACTTGTTAGGTGACCAGTCTACCACAAGACGTATTTTACTAAAATATAATTAATTAATTAAATAACTGATATATTTCAAATATTTTCAATAACTAGATCAAGAGCAATTCAATATTTAAAAAATTTTAAGAATTTGCAATCATTTTAAATTTTTAATTGTATTTCCTTACCAGTTTTGTAAAAACACAAAGTCTTTTTTGTGAAATATTATTGAAATCTATTGAAAATATAGTGGAACATTAGTTAGATTAGCAGCTTGATGTAAAAAATATCTTTACAAATTTAACAAGCTATTTAAACTTAACATATATGGAACTATTTAAATAAACCTGCACGTCTTAACTGATTGATAACGAATTTTACAATAAAAATACATTTTTTTTTGTGTTTTTCTAAAGTTGACATCTTCTTTTAGAAGCAACTATAATGGAAAAGTGCCATAAATAGAGAAAACATTGTCATATTTATTGTAAAACAATTAAAATTTTTTTATACCTACATAATTGTAATGATAAAATTCCGTTATTTACTAAAAAAAAATCTGTATATATTAAAGATGTAGACAACTTGGTGCCATATTAGAAAATAACATTATTTATGTTAATAATTGTTAAAAAAAAAAGCAAAAATGCAAAAATTAATACAACACTCGTGCTGCACAGAGGTCATTGATGATCTTTTCAAGCTGTTGTTTTTCGAAATGTATGAACGTGCGTGGTAAATTGTGCTTCAAGATTTCCAAGTATTCGCTTTGTAATGTAACTGACAGTGCAGTACGGTGACATTGAAAATATTTAAAATTTTCTAATAATTTTTGAGTTTATAAAGAAGATTACTTCCGACAGTATTACAAAAAGAAAATTTTTTTAACTATGTGCCTTGTTTGTTTATGGTAAAAAAAATTTTATTTCCAATTAATATTTTGAAACGAATTCCAATTTGAAAAAAAAGCCAAAAATCATCCAAATTTTATGAAAAATATTAATTGTTTATTTGATTTGGTAAAATTATTAGAAAATATAAAAATAGTGTTGTCGCTGCACATGGTTTTGTAAAGCGCACTGCTCTTTTTTAAAAATTTAAATCGAAAGTCTGTCTAGTTGAATCTACAAAAGTATTTTAAAAAATATTCCAAAAAATATTGCATATTATTAGGAGAAATTTTGAAGTAAATACTTAGTTCGAGAAAAGTTGTATTTAGTTTAATGGTTGAAATTTACTAAGTAATTAAATTATTAAAGGCATCTCCGGCTTATATATACGGGTATTTTAACAAATTAATAAGTTTAAAAGAACAGGTGACCAAAAATTTCTATATTTTCATAATTTTTAGAAGCCATAAGTAAGTAAGTAAGACAGGGGGGCTCCACTCGTACACCCGCGCCATAGGCCTACAGAAAAAGTCCATCGCAAGTAGATTTTTGTTCCAAAAGTCCAACCCCCACAAACCAACACTCAACAATCCTCATGCAATCCAACCCTAAGCTATGATCTGAAACAATAATAATGCATAGAATATAATTTTAATAAAATTTTGCTTAAAACAATGAAATTTGACAATTACTCTGAAAATCGTATCGGAAACCATAAGAAATATCATTATATTTTTTTTTTGTTGTACCGATGATAAATTTCGAAAATTTATAAGTTTTTTTAAATTTCTCTATAATAGAGAAATTAAGTCGTCGACTTTTTTGAACACAAGAGATTTTTTGTGTTTACTAAGTGTGTTTATTAAATGATTAAAATTGTGTTGTTGAATAATTCAAGTCGAAATTAGATCTGTGGTTTGGTAGACACCCAATACCTGTGTACATATTATGGAGAGGGAGTTTATACTTAAAATCTTTGTTCTAATTATTTATTCAAGAATACAGATTAGGCCATTGAATTTGTTATTCTTCAATATTAGCAAATGGACAGAATAAAAATAATAAGCAATTTTTTTTTCACAAAATTTTTAAAAAACCTATAATTATACTTGCAATGATTCATTATAACAAAATCAAATAATCATGGATTTAAAATTTGCACCTCTACAAGTAACTTATAGTAAATGCATATTTTTAAACTAAATTATTACAGTTATATTGCACAAATATTGTTTTTGTTAATGATTAACCTTATTAACCTATTTTCTTGTTAATAAAATTTAAAATATTTACAAATTTTTTTTCTTTTTTTGTTTTTCTTGTAATCAATTAAAATTATATAATCAACATTAAACAAACAAAATATTAACAAAAAAAAAAAATTTTTATTTAAAAAAATTTTTACGTTCTTACTGTGCTGTGCGACTCTTTGATTATTTTAATATGAATTTCAACTACACTCATTGGTATGTTTGGCTATACATACATTAATTTTAAAACCATTAATGTATTTATATAAGAAAAAACCAACTGAATGCAACAAATAAAAAAAAAACCAGCATCCATTTCATGTAAATTATCATTGTTAATTTATCGAGAAAAAAGTAACAAAAAACAAACGAAAGAAACACACACAAAACCCAAGAAAAACAATGAAATAACTGAAAAATAAACGAAACATGGGTGAACGAAAGAAAAAACCAACAAAACGCAAATGAAATTGAAAAATTTATAGACAAAAATCACACAACAACAACAACAACAACAACATTGATTGCAAACAGAGACACGGTTAAAGTAATCAACTTCAATCACTTTTCCCTTCTTACCGGTTTCTTTAAAAAAACCATTATTTATTTTGGTAAAACTCAAATCTTGGAAAGTTAGAAAATATGCCGTTACAAGTGCACTTGTTAATAATTTGTGTTTGTATAATTTTTCTCTCTTTTTTCTTTTCGTTTGTTTTCCATTTTTTTTTTTTTTGTTTTATTGAATGAAAAATTTCTTTACTTAACCAAAAATAATTGGCACTTTATATGCGATTTGACTAAAAAGCTATCAAAATATTTTCCCACCACTAATAATAATATTTCAGTTGAAAAATTATATGCAATATGAAGGTAGTTGTGTTTGTATGTATGTATATGCAAATACACCACAATTTTGTTGTTTTTAAATAATCACCGTTATGTACAATTATATTATTTATTTGGTGAGTATATATTTACATAAATATTTACGATTACACACAATTTACACGTAAATAATGCATTTTCCCAAAAAAAAAAAAGAAAAACAAAAAACCAAAACAAAATTCCTATTTTCTGTTTTTCCGTCACTTGCCGCTTATTAATTTTTTACATTAGAAAAATTTTGTAAAAGGAATTCAAATATAAAATATGCATGTGTACATACTTGTTTTTTTGTGATATGGTAGAGAGAGAGAGACAGATGGAGATATACATATGTTGTAAATTCGTGTTTGCAAATTAAATTCGAAAATCAAAAAAAAAAAAAACACGAAAGAGAAGAAAGAGAAATAAATGGCAAAACAGAGATTTTTTTTCTTGCAATTTTTTTTTAATACATAAATATGTACATATGTACAATATATATATATATATATATATATATATATATTCACAATTTAAATTTATAATCCTACTGTTGGCTTAGATCTCACACAATTTTTAGGATTTGACATGCAACCGTATAGAAGAAAAGAAAAGAACAATTTTTAACAGATTGAACAGTTTTTTTTTCCTCTCTCTCTCATTATTTTTTTTTTTTTTTTTGGTATTTGTTCAATGGATTTCTTCCTTTTTAATAGAAATAGGAGAAATTTCTTTTTTGTTTGATTTTATGTTCAACCTTTCACTTCATAACAAAAAGAAAAATTCATTTGTTTTAAAGAAAAGTCAATGGACGGATGAATTCATTTACAATTAATAATAATTTTTTGGTTGCTCTTTAAATCTTTGCATGATTTTTCTTTTATATAGAGATGTTTTCAGGTTCATCTTGATGACTATAAAAAATTTTATTAATACTATATAGGAAACTTGTTGTTCTCGTTTGTTTTTATTGTTGTGTAAACATTTTCAAGTTACGAGTGTACTTAAAATGAATTCTATAAGTATAAATTATCCTTTTTGTAGGAAAAATAAAAAATAAAATTCTTATATTAGTTCTGTTTTTATATGCACTTTTTTTTTGTACAATATTCATTCAAGTTTATTGAACATGAATCCAACTAGGAGTTAGAGTAAAGTTTCTAGTGAAAAAAGAAAATTGTTGCTTTAATGTGATTTTTGTCAAAACATATATGGAGCAGCTTTTTTGTTTTGAAAGGTTTGAGTGTCTTGTATATCCTACTTATATTCTTGTATGTAAGTAAAACTGATGTAATAAATGTCTATAAAAAATGGTGTACTTATATAGTTTATTTTATTTTTTGCTTAATAAACCATTAAATTTGTCAATTTTATAGAAGACGAACATTTTTCTATAATATTCTTGAAAGCAATTTAAACTAGTTTATAGAATTACAAGTAATATGGTAGCTTACCCTATTATGTATGCATATACATATGCGGTGGTAAGGTTACTGTTTGCGGATGCGGTGGTAAGGTTATTGTTTAACAAATTTAATATTCAAGTACGCGATTTGTTTTCAATATCACAAATATTTCAAATTTCTAATACGAATTTAATTTCAAAATATACAAAGGATTTTGGATACAAAGGAATCGATAAAAGTTTTGGATGCAAATCGTGATGTTTTCCTAATTGTTTTTCAATTGTCTGTTTTTAACTAATAAAGCAAAATATGTCGAAATTTGATTATAGAAATTTATTTTTTTAAATTCCAATATTAAAAAATTTCTTGGCGTGAAATAGTTTCTTACACGCATTCATACTTTTATTTTTACAAAAATGCAGAAATATGTACACGTAAAATATTAATATCTGTGGCAAGACAATTTACTCTTATTGCATATATGTAATATAAAAATTTTCTTCTCTTATGGTAAAAAACGTATAATATAATTACTCTTAATCTTACTCTCATTTTTTGTGCAATTATTTTCTATGTAATATTTATCACCACACACACTTTCATGTTACACAATAAATTTAATATGTGAACATATGAAAGTTTGATAAGAGAAAATTCAATTTATTATTGTAAAGTTTTGTGAGAAATTTGCCTTAGTTCATAATTATTCTACTGTCGTGCTAGCGTTAATTTTTTTGATAGTTGTCTGAAAGTGGATTATTAATTTTTCTGTTTTTCTTTTTCTTCAATTTAATTTTCATTGGTTTTAACATTTTATTAAGACTATTTTGAGTAATTTTAAGTAGAAATTCAACAGCTGTGGCACTTACAGGCTAATTTTTGTAAAATTATAGTTAATATTATTGCAATCCAATGTTATGAAAATATTTTGATTTGCTCTCTATTTGCCATAATTTTCTTTTTAATTTGATTGTTCGCAGTTGAGAATCAAATTGAAATGAAAATTGTGGTAATTGATGTGGCTTGACTTGGTAATGCCCATATTTATAGCAAAGATAATAATTTATACTGACGAATTTATGACGAAGAGTCGAGTTGTTATTTGAATTAAAATTTGTTATCAAATCTTATAGTTTTTATTATATAGCAATTAGAGCTTATTTGAAAGAACTTTATTCTAATATTCCAATTAGATTCCATAATTTTAGATTCATTCCTATTGTATTGTTGCTTCACTGCATTTATTTCAATTCAATTTAAGTAGTACAATAATTGCTGCCCTAATGAAAATATTGAAGGTGCGGCACTCTTTATTGTTTTATATAAGCATAACATTAAAATGGTTAAATTTTCATATTAATAATTTCATTAGCATACAAAATGGTAAATTTTCCCTTTGTCCTTATACTTGTTGTCCGAATTCTAAAATGATAATATAATTATTTCCTCTGTTTTTCTATAATATTATAAGACTGATCACAAAATTACTTAATTTCTTTTAATTTTTCATTTTTTTTTGTTGGTTTTGAATAATGCAATGTTGGTTTTTTAGTCGCGGCAGTTCATTTTGAAATTTTAATTTATTCAACAATTTTTTTTTGCTTTCCTTTCCTTCCATTTGTATATTTTATTGTTTTGTTTTTTCACTCAAGGTAATTTATTCGTTTCCTTTAAATAGGTCATCATAAGACCTTTTACTATACTTGAGCATTCCGTAATATTAATATACGAACTGTTGCTATATATTAAAGTTCCTGTATTTTGTGGTATATTTCTAATCTAATCTTTGTGATTCTTGTTTTTGATATGAGCGCATTTGTATACTTAGTGGTTAAGGAAAAGATTTATGATTTCTGTATAATATTTCGGATCATCTAATTTACTTTTTTATTCTTTAATCTTTTCAATAAATCACAATCTAATTTTTGATACCTGGTTTCTTTTCTAAAATTTTCAGTCCACTAGTATAGTATTTTAGAAATTGTATTTGCCGGAATAAATTAAAGGCTATCTTGCCCTGAAAAGTAAAATAGTATTATAGATAAATATAAAAATCATTTAATATCGCAAAAAGAAATTCTTAAAATTGAAGTTAAATTTTCGGTTTTTCTTATTCGATACTCGAAAATTTCATTGACAACAAAATTAGTTTGATACTAAGATACATGAATTTTCAGGTAAACTCAATTAATTTAATATTGAAAAATTAAAAATTATTTCTGTTTATAGACAATAGAATTCGGGAATGAGCCATATAGGTACTTACAATCAACTGTTGATTCATTGTAGTCTTTGTATTAATACAGCTACTGGTCATTTGAATTTCGTACGGAGCGGCAAATTCAATTACTGCGGTTACAAAACGCAGCAATAATGTTATGGAAACAATTTATTATTTTCTCCAAATTTCTCTTATACTTAGGTATTTCATGCACATATAAAAGAGAGACCATATATAACAGAAATTGTTGTTTAATGTACAATTTTTTTGGTCATACAGTTGTTATTAGGGTTTCGAAGATTGTGTATATTACAAACAAAATTTTTCGAATATACGGCTTTCATTTTATTATAAAGATTACACTACATTAAGATTTCTGCGAGATATGGTAAGTAGCCAAAGACAATCTAAAAATATTCGAAAATATACAAATGAGAATATTATGAGAGCAAGATGGAAAATGAAATTATCAAAAATCCAAACAAAATTAATTTTCATTATAAATGTAAATTATTAACAAATTATTTGAAAATTTTATAAAAAGCAACCCAAAAAACAAAAATAAGAAAAAAATTATTATTTTTAAAAAAATGTTTTTCTTTTAAAACATAAAAAATTAAAAAATAAAATGAAATTATTCAGAAGTAGACATAAAAAAATTTCAAATCGGGCTTAAAAATATTTGTTTTTTTATTTTCATCTTTTTATTTGTTCAAAACTAAAAAAAAGAAGTTCAAATCAAAGCGATTTAGATCTACTTGTTTTATTTTTTTTTTTTCTAAGAAAAATTTAGCAAATCCAACAACAGCAACAAAAAGAAAATTGTATTATAAAATGTTACTGAATTTTGAACAAAACGAGATAAACTGCATAGATTGTGGGTTTGAATCACATGTAGCGAGAACATTAAACTTATATATAACCAGTGTACATATTAGATGTAGAATAAAAAATGCATAAACGATTATAAAAATTCAAGTGAGGTTCGCATATGCTACGTAAATAAATGTAGTTGATTATTATTACACATAATAAACGTACACACATTGCACACACACACATGAATGAATAAAAGAATAAAATGCATAAAATTACAGCACCATAATGTGATGAAAAAACAAAAAACAAGAAAAAAAAAATCATCTCATCGGTTGCATTCGGTCTGGTCATTTACGTAAAATAGATCGAATTTTTTTTTTTTCTTTTTACATTGCATATTTTTTGTTTTATTTGCTGCTGCTGTACTGCTATTGCTGCTGCTGCCATTTCCATAAACATAATGGAATTTCAGTGATTTATTAATAGAGAAGAAAAAGAAAAATTATGTTATAAATATAGAGAGAGTTGTGAGTTGAACTCGACAAAAAAAAATAAATGAGGATAGAAAAAAAATTCTTATTTTTCTATCCCAATGAATTAAGTTTAGTTTGTAATTGCTTTGGAATGCTTTTTAGATATGAATTTTTTTATATAAGAATAAGATAGCTGATGTTAAAATTTCTACACAGATTTAAAAAAAAAAAAGAACAAAACTTTACTCTTATAATTTTACATTTAAAATATCAAAAGAGCTCAAAAGTAGTAGCATTGCGTTGAAAATAACAAAACAAAAAAAAAATCGAAATTATTTCTCAACAAATAAAATCTACTTAGAAAAATAAAGATGGGACAAACTAATGGTTTGTAATACAGCACTTTTCCCTTCAGCAAGTGAAAATTCTGCTTTTTGAAACAATCTACATACTACACTACTAATATTATTATTTTCATTCATATTCGAAACTATTTCAAGGATTGCATACATTTAGGATGCTGTCTTTGAAATAAAGCAAAAATAAATTTAAAGAAACGTTAACATAGTGCTCGATTTTAAGGGTTAATTGTGTGAGTTAAGAAAAATAATTATATTTCGTTTTGTAAGCATATGTCCACGGACGGATGGACGAGCGGACTGGCGAACATACGAATGGACATTTTTTTTTATTTTTTGTCTTAAATATTTTAAAAAGAATTTAATAAATACTAATATAGTGAAAAAATTAAAAAAACGAAAATCTACTTCAAATCAATCGTATAGGAAAGAATTTTTGTTTTTGTGTTTGTTATTTGTAATGAAGCGCAGCTTCCACATAGAACAGCAGCCATAATATAACCACATAGAATAGCTGCCATAAAGCATCAATTCACCACAACTTGTAATCTAAATCTATGAAAATAGATTTTTTTTTGTTGTTCTACTGTTCTTTTAAAAATTTAATGAATAAAATCAAAAAAAAAATACCATTCGATATTAAATGGCTACATGCATACATATGCGGAGATAATAAATGATGATAAAAATGTTGATGATGCATATGGGATAATAATGATGATGAAACAATAACAATAATGTTACTAAAAAAAAAAAATAAATATTTTAAGGGAATTTTATGATAAAAATGAGAACATTCCAAATATTTCAGAAATAAATGAGAATGTGAAAAAAAATTTATTAACTTTTTTTTTTCCATCCATATTAATGTGTATACTTAAGCTACTAATATAGTAGAGATACGCTAAATTCTATAAAATTCTATAAAACTATATTAAAGGGTTGATGACCCTTTCAGTTTTTTAAGAATTGATTGACAATACTCTGATTTTCCTTAAAGCTTAAGAAAAACTTAAAATATTTCGGAATTCTTATCGATATGAGCTAAATTTTCATAAGAGGATCCATTGCAACAAGACTATTATATTCAAAATCTTGTTTTATTAAAATATTCATCACAATATCAAAAGAATATCTTGCATATATCGACGAAATTAATGCATTTTCTTCAAACAGAAGCTATACATATCTATCTATACAGCTATAAGAACAGTATAGATAGATTGTAGATTTTAGGTAACCGGGGTAATATTGCGGCCTCTCCTTCGGACGGCAGGATATGTCCCTACAGCAACTGCTATAGTACTACTAAAATAATTAAAGTACTATTTTATTTAGTACTACTAAATAATTAATTTCAATGGAGCAACAACATTTCTTTCAACAACATTTATCAAAGTAAATTCCATATGGGAAGGAAGGGTATTAAATTATATAAGTACGCATATATTAAGTTCCATATAGAAGAAGAGTATTTACCAGCATCAACAGCCGTTACGACTATAATTTTTCAGAATTGAAAGAGTAAAACAAGTTGCCTTATTTACAGGACTACAATAATATTTATTTATAAGAACTACAATAATATAAATTTGAGAACAACTTAAAACCTATTCCATTTCCTCCAATTCAATGCATTTTTTATCAAATAAAGTTTTATAATAACTTTCACTTGCCCAAGTTTGATTGTGTTCAAATCTTGAACTTTTAATAACCTTTCTAATTATTGAATTAATTAAAAATTCCATAGCGAGACTCCTAATATTAATATTAGACTCAGACACTCGATATAACAAATGACTAATTTTAATTTAATTTCATATCCGCTCAATGAATTTGTGTTTTTTTTTAAAGAAATATAATCTAAGCAACCCAACATAATTAAAATAATTTAATTTTAAGAAATTCATTTTTTTTTCGTCCAAAAGAAAATTCAATAACCTCAAAATGATAAAGTTTTGCTTTATAACTAAGTCACATTAATAATATGTAGTTAATCATTCTTAAAAATGTTAAAACGAAGTGTTAAAAATGAGTTATCTGTAAAGATAATAAAAGAACATCGGCCTTTGTTTTTTTTTTCAAATTTTAATAGGTTCTTTTGCTTTTGTGTTTTCCACATTTTTGTTTAATTTAAAAACCTATTTAAAATCATGCTTTGCCACAGACTAAATTTTCTTTTTGTTTATGTTTCTTTATTTTTTTTTTTAATAATTCCTCATTAAGACACAAAATTACCAGAAAATAAAAAAAACAACTAAATCAAAATATGGAAAAGAGCAACAAAAGAGTGAATTGAAAGAACTAAAAGGGAGTCCCTTTTTGGCCGTTTCATGTTTACCATTAATGAGCAAGTCAGAATTTTGAAAGAACCAAAAAAACTGGGAATTAAGATTTTTTTCTTATACATCCAAAGTCCCCAATATACTTAAAATGACTATAATAGAATTTTTATGGGACTTTATAATTAATGAAAGAAAAAAAAAAAACAAATTTCTAACCCTATCTTTTGAATTTCTTTTAATATTTTTTTTAAGGAATCTTCTAATTTCACGCTCATTTTATCTCAGTGCACATTAGTTATGTGCGCGTATAAGAATTTTGGGAATTTTTAATTAGAGAGAATTTTTATTAATATTCCATATCGATTACATTACAACAAAACATTAGGCTGAAATTTCAGTTCTGAACGGCAAAAAAAGAAAGGAAACTGAAAGTTTTAAAATATTTCCAACAAATTTTCTTTAATTCTGGAGGAAAAAAAGAAATTTTTAATGTTATACATTGCCGCCACACAGCAGTCATTTAATCATCATTGAGTCATCATTAAAATAGTTGCATGGTTCTATGTAGATTACATTAATCACTGTAAATATTTTATTTTTTATTTTCCCAAAAATACAAAGTTCATTTTGATTTTTTTTTTTTAGTTTTTGTGTTGTGTGGTTTGGATTTATTAGAATTACATAATATGTATGTATAACAATATAATCTTACAACAATAAAATTTTAATTTTATCGTAAAAAAAAAATTATAGCGATGGGTTTAAAATTACACTCAAAGGATTTGATGGCAGACAAAAATACTAAAATAAATTATGGGTAAAATTAAAATTATTAATAGATTCTGAATTATAGTTCATAATTAAGTTATATTTCATGTTCTTAGAGGAAGTGGAATGATGCTTGATCTGACTTCATCTTCGTTAAGATTCACATAAGTGACCCGAAATCATGGATGCGAGACTTAAAATGGTGTTCTTCAAATTTTCTCATACTTACACTGGATAATAGAAGTTTTATATTAAAATTGCCCTTGCCCACCTTTATTGAGACATTAATTTTATGATTGCTGCGTATAATTTCAGGGACAGTAAAACAAAAAAATTTTTATTATTCAACAATTTGTGATCTTGGTTATATACAGATTTACACGTGAATTACTTTGAAAAAATTGCAATTATTACAATTCTTTTTACCACCATTATATGATACAGAATTATGCTGAAAAGAAAACTTATTTCTGGGCAAAAAAATAGCATCAGTCTAAATTGAAAACTCATCATTAGAAAAAGATAATTATCGCAATGTTATGTAAGTACTTGTATTTCCTTCTTTTATTTTGCATACACGCAACTTCTTTTTCCAGAAATAATAAGAAATAATAAGCAGAAAAATTATTCCTCCCCCCCCTTCTTTAGAATTCTAACGTAATTCTAACATTAAAAGAAAAAGTTTTATCGTAAAAATTATTATTGCTAAGTAATAAACAAACATTTTACATTATAACGGTTCATCTTATCGTACACAATAATACTAATTCTATTCTGTACTATGCTCATACATTGTAAAAATATAACATTTATCTGCTACTTGGAACTTGTATTCAAAGGTATTATAAAATTGGATTCATATTCAGAAATTATGAGACTTCGGAACGTATATTATAATTATGCTGTTTATACAAGGTGATTCAGAAAGGTACACAACTAACATATACCATTGGTTGGAGGGTTGAAAATGAGTAAACTTTTTGTTCATGACTAGGTGCTAAATCTCAAGGATTTCCGAGTTACAGAGATTTTAATGAATTTTCATGAAATTTCCGAAAGAGATGGGGCCACCATTCAAACAGTTTTGGAAAGGTCTAGTTTTAAAATCAAAATGTTACTTGATTTTGTATTTGATATAGTTTTGGAATACCAATCATTCAAACTTTAGGAAAAATCAAATTTTTCCCTTTTTTTTATTTCTTTAGTTTTCACTTACCCGATCATTTCGTGTGAAATTTTTTTTAAAGAATAATAAATAACTTAACTTAATTCAAGAAATTAGGTTCAAAACATAGAATTTCTTGCTATTTCAAAATTATTGTTAAACAATATTGAATTGAAACCGCCATTTGACCGCAATCTAAATAGAAACATCAAAAAAACTCAGTTGATTCGACGCCGACGGATTTTCAAACTCAAGAAATGTCAATAATAGACACACGAAAATTCAATTAACAAGAAATCATAATATTCATATTAACATACATATTTCCAATTTTAATTCTAGCCCGAGTTTTGATATTCAACTAAATACTGCAAAAATATGGTCTAAATTACAAAAGCTTGAGGGCACTTCTAACCTCTCACTAATCGCTACGTCATTCTAATCAATTTTTAAAATTGTATTTAAAATAATTTACCCAAAACTGTAGTAAACTAAAATCTAACAAAAAAATTACCCTAGAGTTGGTTAAAACATATTTTTCAATTCTTTCAACTCTTTTTGTTTACTTATTGTAAGATTGTGTCTGTCTCTTAAGCAATAAGTACCAACAAAACGTTAATCATTTTAAAATATGCATTAAAAATTCTGTATACGCGATGAAATAAATTTTCTTACCTTTAACATATTAAATTTGAAGTATAAATAAAAAGGAATGGTGCAAACCATTGTTTTAAATTTGTCAGAAGAATGTTCATTTTGATTTGTTGATTTATTTTTATTTCTTACTCTTTTTTGTGGATTACATTACAATTTTTTATTATGTTAAAAAAAAAATTTTCTGATTTTTTTTCGTTTTTGTGCATTTCTTTACACACCGCATTTATGACCAATTTTCAGCATTACCAAAGATGGAAGCGCTTGGTCGTCGCTCAAAAGCGTCTACTTGTCTTCATTGAAATTATATATGTACATATATGTATATATGAATTATACGATACCACATTGGATATTATTATGGTGCAGATATAATATTGCTATTATTTGGTTATTTCACAAGGGCAATTGTCATAATAATAGTTATTGGGATCGTATATATATAAAAGAAAAAATTCAAGAATAAATAATAGGTATACTCGAGTTTGTGTACATATGCAATAATATATTTACATACCTACATGTGTCTGTGAATTTATAACACGAAAAAAGAATGAAAAAGATGTAAATTGTTTCAGAAGGGAAAAAAATAGCAAATTTAATATTATATTGAGATGGGAATGAAATCCAAATTATTAATTTTCCGAAAATATATTATGAATGCAATTCGACTTAAAATTTGATGTTGAATATGATTGTAATTCAAAACAGAGCAAAGGGTTAAGAAGAAAATATTGAGTTTTGTAAGTTCTATTAATGCCGCCAATCCAACTGAAAAAATTTGTTATTGTACTGGCCCTTTAACTGAAAGATCTCGAGTTCAGAACCTTGATCGAACTACAAAAAGCAAGATAATATTATGCATATCCAATATTTCTGTAGCTTAATATTCAAAATTTTAAATACAGTTAAAATATCTGTTATTAAGTATACATATGTCAATATTAAATTAATTGACAATAATTTTGAAGTAACTTATCAAACATGCAAATTTAGCAGTGACATCTTGCGGCAAAGATTATCTGTACATATGTACATAAATATACAATATACAATTACACCGCTAGCTAGTCGTCAAATTTATTGAACATAGCTTGGTACCAATTTTTTTGAATTTTCGGAGATAGAGAAGGAAAATAAACAAAAATTCCCGAATTGCATTGAATAATAGCAAATTATACACGACAATGATAACATGTACGAATGTAGCCGAAAATTGGATAAATTCCATATTAAGCTAAATTCTAAAAACATAAAGGGTTAGATTTTTTTACATAATATAGCTTTACATGTATCAAATAGTTTTTGATTTTCTTCAAAATGAATTCAATACCAAATATATAAAAAATTTCCACTTGTTTCGGGATTTTACAATTTGGAAATATGTTAAATTTGTTAGCCACTGCGTAATCTTTAAAAAATCACATAAATTCAATTGCAATACAGAATGTTTTAATATTATTTTTATATTGTAGTATAATGCAAATAGAAATATGTAAAAGGATGCGTATAAAGGAGCTGCTATATCTATATACAAACACGCATACAAATATATTTTATTACATTATACACTTTTAATATCCAAGCCAATATATTTTACGATTTCATGCATGTAACAATATTATAGAGAAAAAAAAATGCCGTTTTGCAATAATTTTACATTATGAATTTTTGCTTTTCTTTTCGGTATAATATAAAGATTCTATTAAGGTCTATATAGTAAATTTTAAGATTTACTTTTAAAACAAAATTTATTCAAGTTTCTCTCATTTGTTTTATATATTACATTTTGAGATGGTACAGCTTTGAGATGTCAGTTTATCCTAACTGCTTCAATTATGTATATTGAAAGTTGTATAACAGTAGAACAGCAGCAGCAAGACCAACAACAGCATTTCAATAGGATGATGACCAGAATTATTTTTCTTTATTGTGTTTATCTTCTGTTTTATTTTTCTTGTTCTTAAATATCTAGTGTATAATATATGAGTACGAGATATTGCCAAGAAATTTAAGTGTTACTTAAGATTAAAATACACATATGCTGCATGTAAAATAAATTTATTTAATTTGTTTAATATTTGTTCTTTTATATCACCATTTATGAATAGTTGTAAAGTACACACATTATGTTTTATTTGCAAAGAAATTTTATAGAAGTTTAACAATATAAGAATAATTCCTAATTAAGCTCAGTAAATTTTACAAGTTATAAAGTATGGCAATTTTTATTTTACTTTTTATTCCAGTTTGATTATGTTCTAGTTCTTTAATTTTATACATTCGAATATTGTATGTGGTAGAAAATTTATTTGCCTTGTATATTTCATGCGCTTGTACTTGACCTCTTACATTTTGAACATTAAAATTACAACACAACACACAAGCATATTTTTGTTACAAAAATAAGTTGAAATTATTTTCTCACTTAGTTTTTTTAATTCTCACAGTATCACTCATATATTTTTTAATTTAATGCGCTTCTTATCGAATGAATTTATGGAGCAGGTGTTTTGTTATTTTTAGTATATAAAAATGAGAATTAAATTTAATTTACAATAATATGTTTTGCGGGCAATATTGTGAATAATTCAAAATAAATTACGCCATGTTAATTTAAAATTAATTTTATATATTAACGTATATAGAGTTTATTTTTAGTGTTCCTTGAGGAACGGTAAGGTATAAGGTAGGAAGTGAGTAATATTCTCAACATAACTTTAAGTCTCTTAGAATAAATTATAATTTGTGACGAATGCATTCCTTTTAAAAGGACGTAGCACTCCAAACTATTCCGTAGCACTGAGATATAACATAAAATTGGCATTACTTTCCCATATTAAGCTATTCTCTTTTCCGTGTTAAGCCATCTACCGGGAACAAAATGTGCGCATATACTCCCTTCAATTACTACTCTCTGGTATAAGTTAGTGTAGTGATATTTACACAACCAGATGTTTAGAATGCGACGTAAATAAAATACAAAAGACATTTCAATGTAAATTTCCGTAAGCCCCAATAGTTCAGTAAAAAAACCACACATCAAAACCATCATTATCCTATTAGTTTGTGTTATTACTTAAAAAATTATTAATTAAAAAATTAAATTCATGGTTATTCAATCTTAGTATCAGATAATGATAAACTGGCAGTATTATGTAATGCGACAAATGGCAGTATTATGTAATTTGGTTTCAAAATCCGGACCTGAGTTACAAAATATAAATAGCATTATTCAGTTGATCAGTAATCGGATATAAATTCGATTTCAGATCAAAATTATTTTCTCAAGCCGATCTGAGACAAATACCACACCAGTTATTTAAAAAAAGCGTTAAAGCTTTTTAAATTATTTTATTTGTCTTGCGGCCGTTTTCGAACTAAATAACAAATATTATAATAACTTAATTTTCTTAAATTAACGTAGAATGCAGAAGACGAAAATCCGAAGACTTTAGATTTGTAAAAGACCTTAAAAGAAGTGTGACGTTAGCTGCTAATAAAATTTCTTAGTCAAAGTGAGTTTAAATCTGTTGTGAATTGATTTTTGGAATTCACAACATTTTTAAATTACCTGAGAGGACTGCAATAGCCCCCGTCAAGGATTGCTGGATTAGAACAACTTATTCACTTATTTATCTTTTATTACTTGCTTACATATTGCTTATTCTTGTTTTTGTTCAAAATCAATCGCCTTTGATATTTGCCACTTCCTTAAAAATGTTTTATTCAATCTCATATCGTATAAGTAAAGATCAAAATCTTCTTCTTTTTCCTAAAATAAAAAAAAAAACAAAAGGTTGTATGTAGGTACTTATGCATGCACAAAAAAAAAATTTTTTTTTTTTTATTTTTATTTGAAATTCCAAATGAAATTTTACACAGAAGCAGTAAAAAAAAATTCTTTATTTTGTTGAGAACGCATAGTAAACAAATAAAAGAAAAACTATTAAAAAAATAATGTTAAGTAGCAAAAAATTGCTTGAAAAAGAAGTTTTCGAAAAAAAAAAAAACATGGGAAATATAAACAGGGAGAATGCAAACATACATACTTTTACACTTACGCATATTGATGAAATATAAAAACGATTGCATTGGGATTGAATGTACACTAATCTCATCCCGATTTAACATCACATTGTGTGACACATTTTATATCTTCAATAAATCTCAATTTCTCAAAAATTTAACATTATGATAAAATCTGGTTGCTTGAATTGTCAAGTTATGAAATGATAAATAAAATATTCTTGATATGATAATTTTTGATGTTTTTGCTGTTCTCATAACAACTTCATAGAGGGAAAGTTGAATATAGAGTTACTGGAAATTATTTATCCATAATTAATTTGCTACATCGGTATAACAGCTAACAGGTACGTTTACCAGGTATAGATTATATCATGATAATCTGGCGGTTTAGAAAGTACTCCAAAAGCTCTACGAATTTCTGCATTTAATCTGAAAAATTCAATCTGGAAAAAAGAGGAAATTTCAATTTACGAATTGGAATTTAGGAATTTTCATCTGCGCCCATAAAATATCTGCTTAGATAAAAGAAGTAATTTGTCGGGCTTGACTCCTGTAAGAGTTGCTTTAACGTTCGCAATGTTATAGCGTAAATTTTTCATTAAAATTACTCTTGAAAATTGTTACAAAATACAAATTATTTTAATAAAGCGAGTTCCAAAACTAATACGAAAACGATTATTTCATTATTACTTGTGACTATTTTACTTTGGAAAATTACCGGGATGGTATTCAGCTGTCTTGATTGCAAATAAGGAGATGGGCCAACACATTCCTTATTGCACCGGAACCACTTCGTGGAGTTGGACAGCAGTGAATTCAGGAAAGACTCAGGAAGGAGCTGAAGTATTATTACCACATGTCTAATCTAATCTAATCTAAGCTCGAAATATTGCAATATTTGTTTGAATTCTGCAGAGTGGTGTTTGCTTTTCGTTCCTGCGATCTTCATCTGCAAACGGACATTTCTAAATCAACGAAGAATTTTATACTAAAAAGGAAAATATGCTATGGTTATACAGCAGATGATGCCCTCAAGTGATTAAAAACTCCATATTAAAGGTTAATAGGTATTAAAATCAGGTGTATTAGGTACCTTTAATTAGGTGTAAGGTATGGAAATGCTTCTCAAGTCATTAAGTAATCGTAATTTTTTTTTGTCTCTCAAGTAATTAAATTTTGCCAAAATTTAATAAAAAAAATTTTTATAAAGTATAAAATAAGCAAAAAAAATAAGATCATTAAACAGCATTATCAACTCTAACTGCTAAAACCCGATCTTTAAGGTTTCGAAACTCGAAAACTTAAATTTAATTTGTTCGAAACTAGTATGTGGCTTCAGCAATTTAGTTTAGTTTCTACAAACTATTGTAAGTTGAAACTTTTTTGAAAACTGACAACATGCGTGCATGCATAATTTTATTAATTATGTGTTAAAACTGTAAATATTTTATAATGTGCAATTACATATTAAAAATTTAATAATATAACGATGAAATTTAAAACCTTATTTCATTATAAATCAATTATAACAAATACATACCTATACATTTATATAACAATTAATTAAAAAATTAATAAATTTCAAACTTATTACCAACTTCCTTTTAAGTACTAATCAAAAATTTATTAACTTTCCCGATTTCTTTAAAAATTTAATTATTAACTAATACCATTTTTAAATTGTTTTATACACAAAAATTTTTAACTTATTTTAAAATTTATTTTAATTTTATAGAGAAAACTCTATTAAGCCCCTAAAGGTTTATTTTCTATTAAATGTTATATTCTATATAAGTAATAATTGCCCACCTGTAAATTGAATAATTGTCTAAAGGGTAAAAAATTATGTAAAAATAATAAATATGTTTTAAAATAATGGCTAATAACTTCGGCTCATTTTTTTTGCCTTTGCCTTTGCCTCTGTTTAATTACCGTGAACAGGTTGAATGCATTTATCATTTTGAGCAAAAATTTTTGACTTTTTACCTTTGTTTTTTTTTTATTTTATAATGGTTTGGTCATTCTCTTTTATTTTTTTTTATTCATATGTGATTTTAATTTTCTTTCTCATATAGACAATTATCTATTTAAAAGCATTCATTTTTTGTTTTCTCTATTGAAAAACTACTGTTCATTAAAAGAAAAGGAATTTAAATGTTATAATTCGTGCATTTTATTATAGAAAACAAAAAAAAAAATTGAAAAAACATTAAGAGTACAAAATTTTTTAGAAAACAATTTCCTTTCAATTCTACTTTTTCTATGGTAAAATGAAATTTATTCTTTTCCCCCCTATTATTTTTGTTTTAGGATGCCATTTAATCGAATGAGATTCTAAAAGTAACAAATCATAGTCAGTCTTTTCAAGAATTTCTTTTAGATTTTTTTTTTTTTGGACAAGATAAAAATCTTTTGCTCGAATTTCGTCAAATTAAGAAAGAAATGCAAATAAAATATAGATGAAATAGGAAAAAAAAAAACCAGAAGACTAAAAACAAAATCTTCTGGAACATTTTTTCTTTTACTTTTATAAAAAAATTAAAACATTTGATTTATACATTTTAGAAGAGCAAAAAAAGAGAAAAATTCTAGAGCCCTAGTTTTTCATTTTGGTTTTGAATTTTACTATAAAAGTAATTGCAGAAGTAATAAAATATTTTTACGATGTACATATTAAAATTAAGACACAACGTTTTCAATGTAAACCAAATTTGTAAACCAATAACTATTTGATTTGCTACAATTGTAAGGGGTTAATCATATTTATCTATGGAAATCAAGTGAAAAAAATTAAGCAATCAATGAAAAATGAAGTACTCGGCCATTAGCAGAAAAAAAAAATTGGCAAAAAGATAAAATTTGAGCAAAAATTAAAATATTTTTCTCAAATAAGTATGTTCAAAATTGAGAAATGTTGGCAGAATACTGCCGTCCAAAAGGATGGCTAATTGTGATCCTTAAAATGCCATCTTATACACCGATTATAGTAGTCATACGTAACCCTTTTCTATTCATAACTTCGAGTATCTTGTGATAATTGATCACCCTCCCTTTGCTAAAGAATATAGCATCACATCCGGATGACTTTCTCATATGAATCCAATTGTTCATTCAACTTTCTTGACCACAGTAAATATTTAATTAGATAATTTCTATTAGCATTTGATTATTAAATTTTATATATTAACATGTAGAGGTGTTTATGATTACAATCTCAAATGCTTTTTGGGTTCACACTTATTTGAAATGCCACTAATAAATTGTGAAACTGCTTTTGTTTGAGCCATTTCATAACAATTTAATTTTCTAACATTCGTAATGAATTTAGGAGCTTATATTTGAACCACTATTATATGACATTCAACAAGTCTTTAATTTATGAATGAATTGAATTAAAGTCCTCTTACACTGTATAATAGTGAAAATACTTAATCCGTGTGTCAATTAAAATGCTGCTTTACTTAAACAAAATCTTCTTATGAATATGTCACAATGATTGCAATGACAACTACAGTTTTGCTCTAAAACAAATTTAAAAAGAAAATCGTCATTCTGTAGAGTTTTTTTTAACGATTAGAATAATTTTCTATTCCTATTTTTTGCCTCTTTTTTTCCATCTCGGTTACTTTGATTCTATATACAAAAATATTCTTGGTAATTAAGCTTACATAAGTCAATGATGATAAAGTTCTTCCTGATGGAATGAATCACAAAAAAAAAATAAAGAATAAAATTGCAAATGCCAGGTAACTATTTAATTCTAAACTGCTCGTATTTTTATATAGGTATTAAGGTATCTAGAAAAAGTGCACAATGATTTATGTGTTCTCTGGCTGAAGATTGACTTTTATTGTCTTAGAATATTTTCTTTTATTTTCTATCTATCAAATGTTATTTTTGATAGTTTTTTTCTCTCTATTAATTTCTAGTTTTTACCTCTATAAACTTTTCTTTTTTTAATTCTCATTGTCATTATTTTGCTTGGCAAAAAAGTTTTGTGCAACTAAAATGAGAAAAATATTCAAATTTTTTTCTCTTCTTTTATCTGAATACGAATTTTATTACTTAATTGCATTCCTGAATATTGTTACAAATTTTAATTTCCATTAATAATGAAATAAAGTGAAAAAAATATTGAAATAATTTATTTTTTAAAAATAGCGAAAACAATTTTTTAATATTAGCTCAAAGTTGTTACATTAAGTAAAGTAATTCGCACCATTTGTGAACTTTCAAAATAATAGTTTAAATTTTACTCGTATTAGTAGAACTTTTGCACATTATTAAATTAGAAAGTAGATTTAGAGTGAAATAAGTAGTTAATGCATTACGTGTAAAACTACTCAACTAAGAGTAAAACTTAGTCCACTTCTTTGAAAGTAATTTTACATCTTCATGGAGTAATATTACTTTATCGTAGAGTAATCACTACGATAATAACTGAAAAACCTAGATTTCGTAATTAAGTGAAAAATTTGTTCCTTGAAATTATTTGTCTACAAGATCATCCAACTTTTTACTGTCATACAGTTTTCATACCACTATTATTAAAGGCTTTCAGATATTGTTTGTAATTCTTGAAATTTTACACTAAATTAATATACAATGTGAATAATAAATGAAAATGTGAGGCAGCTGATACGCTAGTGAGGAGCAAAAACAAACTGGGGCCGGAACCCTTCGGCGAAATTAGACCACATACTATTCGTTGAAAACAAAGAAAAGAATCATAGAGGAGGCGGTCGAAGAGCTAGAGGAGTTTTTCGGGAGAGCTTCTGGGAGATTATGATCATAAGCGATTTGAGAAGATTATAGCGATGGGCAAGAATCAGGTGAGAATTGTCAATGGAGTCTTGTCGGGTCACCGCAAACGTGTGGGTACCTCAGCAAACTGGGCTTGGAAAGTGAAGTTACTTGCAGATCCAGTGAGGAGAAATAGGAAGAATATGTTGCTCTCGTTCGCGTCCATGCCTCACAATTTTCTCGAATACATCAGGGCGGTGGATCTCGAACGGGTGCTGGGGGTCCATTCAGAGACATCTCAAGGTTTACATTCAATTTTGTGTATTCTGTATTTAGGGGAGAGAGGACGCAGTAAATCCTTATGCGTGGTCACGGTGCACTGTTACCCCAGTTTTACAAATCTACAACCTACAAAGTGAATAATATATCCGTTTGGTGTTTTCTTCATTATAGAACAAAAATCCTTATAGTAATTAGAATTTATTCTACTAGTTCTTTAAAAATTTTAATACCAAAACAAAAAAAAACAAATGACTTTTCTTTTTGTTTTTTTTTTCACCATGCAACTTTTTATTCATCGCAGCACATAATGACCACTTTTTGATGAAACTACTTTGACTGAATGAATCATTCTAAAGGCGATTAATAATAAAAAAAAACTCAAAAAGAGGTAGAAAACTAGAATAAAAATGAAAACCTGTTGTATTTTATAGCTCACATGAAATCGGACATTTGTGTTTCATGAAATATTTTGTAAAATAAGTGCATTCATCCAAATGACTTTGTACACAGTTGAGTAAACATATATATACGTAAGAATATGTGGTTGTATACGCATATGCAAAAATGAAAAACCGAATTGCTATATTATAAAAATTTTAAAATATATTAGAGATTAAGATAAAGTAAAGCAACATTAAAATATATATGAGCATAATCGTCCATTTGATTTGCATGTTTGTACATTGTACACATAAATACTTTTACATATAGACACAGAGGAAAAAATATACAAGGAAGAGTGTAATTTTTTCAATTTAAATCTTACTCTTAAAATCTTATGTTGACGGCAAGAACAACAAAAGTTATTACAAGTTTAATGAGTTGATTTTCAACGATTATTTTTGCTTTCTTGTACAAGAATTTAAAATTTTTTTTTTATATTCTATCATAAATATTTTACTTGATTATGAAAAAGATAAACAAAATGGAAAACTTCACTGAAAAGAAAAATTTATTATGAAATTAGATTTATTTGTTTAAAATTCTGTTTTACATTTAAGATAAAATATAATAATTATTGCGCATGTGTGAGCAAATACTGCAACTATAAAATGAATTCACTGATTTTCATATGAAAATTTAGATAAGTTCGTCTTTTTAATTTTTAATTTTATTAGGTCGTAATTTCGCTTCTTACATTAAAATAATGAGATTAAAGCTATGCGTTTGTTAGATTTATGCTTTGTTATATTTTGTGAAGCTATGCGACTATCAAAGTACATTTTATATGAAAGAATAGAAATTTGTTTTCTTCGGAATTTGATGCCGACATTTTAGAAATGTTTGTATATATTTTAGAAATGTTTGCAATCTTGAGACCATGCTAAACTGAATTTACAAAAAAGTTGTTGAGGAAATTTCTGCACAATATTTCAACAGTGTAATTATATGACCAGGTTCTTGAAGTATTTTAAAGCATTTCTTTACAGACACTTTATTTAGAAAGAATTCGTTCCGTTGAGTCGATGTTGTTAATTTCATATACCGATCTGCGTTTGGTGAATATAAGCATACACACAATGAAAGTAAGAATCCGTGTCAAATTCAAATGAAATCTAAAAATTTAAACTTCTCTCTAGGAAAATTTGAGTGATTCTAATAAAATCCGAGCTCATTGATAATATTTAACCATCTTCATTGAAATATTGTTATTATTACGGTTGCAAAATTTTTAATATATTTGCAACATTTAAAACAAAAATTAATCAAATTTTATGACAAACATTTTCACTTTTTGACTCGACCATTTTAGAATAGTCTACTTAATCCAGCAAAGTTTTGGTTAATTTTATATCCGAGAACAGATTATAACTGCTTTCGGATTTAGTCATCTGTTAGATTATAATTGATGAGTAAAGTCATGTTATATTGTATAATTATTAATAAGGATCGATAAATTGGTCTTTGAATGCAATTTATTTACAATAAATCAAAATATTCAAATATTAATTACATATCGCACTCAATTTTTGGCAAAAACTGGTATAGATTCAATTAAAATTTTATTTATTTACTCATACTAGTATAATAGTTATTGCATATCAAGAATCTATATACGTATATGTATGTATTTAAAAAAACCTAATTCATAATAAAAAAATTCCTCACAGTTTATTTTACGAATTAACAAATTATCAATTGTTTGAAACTAAAACAAACCGAAGCAACAGCAACACACTCCTAACATATTCTTTAAGCGAGAAATAAAAACTAAATGTTAATTTCCTTAAATAAAATACAAATATGAAAAAAAATATTTTCCGTCTTCAAAATTATTTTCAAATCGCATTTAATGAAAAATAATGAATAGTTTGTTAAATTTAAAACAAAAGATATAATTTTAATACTTATTACCCCCTTAAGCTACAAAACTAACAAAAAAAAAAACACTTTTGAGATAAAAAATGAAAAAATATAACAAAAATACAAATGGTTTAGCCGAAAAAAGTCAAAATATTTTCCAAAAACAGAATCAAGAGTAAATTTGAAACCCACTCGATTTTTTTTTGTATTCCTGTACACTTTATATACCAAAAATGAAATCAGCTTTCTTATTTTGTTTTTTTTTCTCGTCGCGATTTAAAACAAAAAATCTACTTGTTTTTTAATTTATAGTTAAAACAATTTTAAAAAACATTTACTTTTAATGTTCATTACCGCAGATATTTTTATGTTATGCACACGTGAATGTTTGTATATACACAACTATATATGTGAATTATCCAATATATGTATGTATTTGAATTATTTAGATCGAAATATTGATATACTTCTAGAGTGTATATAAGGGTGATCAGCTGTCCTCTTTTCTCGAACGCCTCTAAAACGCAATATCCTTGGGTAGGTCCGCTTTCTTTCTTAAATATTTTCCTATTTGTCCGTCCTTAAAAACATTTATATTATAAAAGTGTTATACAATACTTATATTTAGTATTTAAGTATAACACTTTTATAAGGTGCTACTATTAAATTAAGTTAAGTATAAAGTTAATTGAGTTAAGTATATTAGTTAAATATTAAGTATAACAGTTTAAAAAAGTGTATAACACTTTACAAAATTGTATAACACTTTACAAAAGTTTATAACACTTTATAAAAGTGTTATACTTAATATATGGCGTTATTACTTAATTAAGTAAGATGGTTACAATACTTTTGTTAAAGTGATAAATCAATTCTCATTTGAAATACGCAGATTTTTTCTAAGTTTTCCCAGTTTAAGTTTTGTTATTGAGAGTATAACATAACTGAAATCTTCGACCATCTTTATTTCTCTGTTTGACTATTGTTTATTGAAATGTTGCAAAGCATTGACAGTCTAATTTTTATCAGACGGGCCAGAGTTTACACTATTAGACGAAGAAATGGCGAATTGTAATAACGAGTTATTTTTATGTTATTTTTATAAATGTAGTAATTATAACAACTCATACTTGGTCAGATACATCAGCTGATGGAATATTAATCAGAATCATTCAGGTTTTCAATATACTAATTCAAATTTTAAGATTGATTTTATTTTGAAAATTGCGCAAAATATTTAAATAATATATTATCGCATCACCTTCAAATTAATGCATCTGACTAAGAGATCACAGATAATGCAAGTTGAAATTCTTAAATCGAGAAATTTGTTTTTTTGCCTCAATTAATTTTATTTTTGTCCCCTTTTATTCTAATCCGATTATGGTCACCCTTATAGTATATACCAATATATTATGTATATATACATAAAAAAAAAATTTATATTTTAACTTAAATAATCTCCTTAAGTACATACGTACATATCTCCTTCTGGACATTAAAACTGCTCTAGAAAGTTTAAAAAAGAAAGGAGAAAACAAAAAAAAAAACACTTACTTTTTGATTTTTCTCTTTTTCTTCTCCCTAAAAAGTATTTGTGTTCGATATAAAGTGCTTTTCATACTCCATTTTCTTTTCTCTTTATACTTTTCTTCCTGAACATACCCTGAAGCTGGTAATTATACACTTGTATCAAATTTCTGGGTGAACTGAAAATAGACCATCAAAATTTATCTCCATATTAGCTTACTTTTTCAAAAAAAAAAAAAAAAATTGGAAATAAAAACTATAAAAGAGCATAAAAAATCTAAATAAGGCACACCAAGCACAATAGTTACTAAAATAACTAAAGTATATCAAGTACCAATTTTGTATGAATGAATGTGCAATGGGTACCCAATATTATTATACGTACGTGTATGCAATGCACTGAACAAAATTTAAAATTTTAAACAACAACACTTGCATACCTGTAAAATAAAAATTGTTTTTACTCAAATTGAATCAATTTTCCGATTTTTTTTTTTCTAAATTTATCGCTTAAAAGAAATGAAAATTGTACTTAAATTTTTCAATTGCATACAAAAAGAAAACAAAACCGAAAACGAAAAATATGTTTGTAATTTAAATAGAAGCGTTGCAAAAAAAAAAATATTTTTTTTTGAGCAACTACACCAACAAACGCAAATAATTGCAGAAATAATTTGCAAGTAAAGCGGCACCATTAAATAACACTATATTGAGAGTCAGAAAAAACATGCTTTTAAAGTGTGTGGGAAGTTATTATGAAATTCAATATATCTGAGAAAAATTATTGTTAAAACTTACGTTTTTTTTTTCATTATAGTTTCGTGTTCGCGTATAAAGTTCCAACATTGCTCTAGTTATTTCAAAAGTAACAATATTTTAATACAGGTTCACGTACAAGCATAATAATAATAATAAATTGAAAAAGCTAAATACTGTTATACAGAGTAAACGTACACAATATGTGCTGCCGCAACTTTAATGCAAAGTAAAACATGCAAAAAGTGAAATATTTGCGCCATCTAGTGCAAGAGATTTTTCTATTTCTTTTCCTTTCATCATTTTACGTTTTAAAAAAAAATTTGAAGCTTTTTTTTGTTATATTTATAAAATTTTCAATATTTAAAAAAAAAAAAAAGATTGTTATTTTAAAAAAAACAAAAAACAAAAAAAAAATTTATCTGAGAGTAAAAAAAAAAATTTAATTTTTTTTAATTTGAAAATTTTTTTCTCATTTCAATTGAATTTAAATAGAAGGAAATTTGAGCGGCTGCATGACTGACTGACTGGTTGTTTAGTTGGTGGTGGTTGTATGGTATAATTTCAACTCTTTAAAGTATAAATTAAATTTGACAAAAAGTCAATTCTATTAAGATTAAAAGATTATTACGGTAAATTAATTTAAAATTTAGTATAAGAAAAAAAAATTTTTTTTCTTTATCTTTAAAAATGCACAGATTGTGTTTTGTAAGTCTCAAATGAAATATTTTAAGAGTACAGGTGCTTTACTAAAATAGTCAAAATATATCGTAAATAATGGCTAAGGCAACAAAATAATTTTTATGTTTTTTTTTTTTAACTTAAACTACATTGTAATTAATATACAAAAAATTTTTTATATCTCTTTTTGCTATTCACATCAAATATATTGCCATCTATCGCCAAAATAGGTTATTAAATTTTTTTCCATTTAATGTTGGTATAAATTCAATATTCGTAAAATGAGTTTCGGATTGCGATTCATGCTCTCTGATTCAATTTCTATTCTCTTCTTTTCTATATTTTTAAAAAATAAATTGTTGAATGGTTTTGCATTTATGTTTTTTTTTTTTTGAGAGTTGCCATACGACACATAGCAAATCAAAGTCTGTATAGACAGCTACCATGTCTGGTATAATTAAACTCCAACATGACAACCGCCAATATACTTATTGTAAACTGTTTACCTAAAATAATAAATAGAAAGTTTTTTACATTTTTGTTATGTACTTAAATTTTTCAACTAACCTGAAAATTATAAACCTACCTGTTAAAACAAACAAGTAAATCTCAGAACTACTATAGATTTAACAGGAAATTCCAAAGTTGTTATAGATCTACTAGGGAAGTTTCTTAAATTATTCGAACATTTTAAGTTGTAATCGTATCATTTTTGTTAAAAAAAGGAAGTCTTTACACACTCACACAAGTTTTATGCTTCTTTGCAACCACAGCTCACTAGAACGAGTCATGAAATGTAAATGGTTTGTGAAATTGTTAAAAACTTTTTGAAATATAAAACCTAATTTTGAAAACTGTAATTTTAATATTTGAGCTACATTTTCCCTGATGGTTACGGTTTTATTGCAGCGGACTAAGACCAATACATTTTTCATTTATTTTGCTTCAAATGTCGAGTATACTATATTCAATTCATGGAACACGTTCATTTCTGTATCTTAACCAGTATTAACTGAACCTCTGACATCTAATTAGATCAACGTGTCAATCCTATACTAGAAACTTTAACATTCATTATTCAATAATAAGAAACTAAAAATCTCAAATTCTATATCTTTTCCATGTAATACTTTGGAGAATCGACAGCTTTCCTGCTTTTTTTTTGAAATGAAAATTTGACAGCTACTTTTTTCTAAAATTCTTAATATTACCAAAAATGTATAAAATTAACTTGAATTGTTACTATTTAAAAAAAAAAATTTTAAAATATTATTTTTAACTCAAATGTTATGAATTAAAATAAAAAAACAAAAAGATTTTTGATTATTACCAAAATTAGTTTTTCAATTTAATTTGATATTTTGTGTCATTTGATTGTCAGTTTGATTGCGTCACTTAGGAAAATCAATAAAATTTTTCTTGCAAAATAATTGCAATTGCATAAAAAAAAAATTGTTATTATACGGACATCATTCATAAATAATATGAAATGGTGACTCGAATTTTTGCCTTTACTCATTGACATAATGACAACTAGTGTTGTGTAAACTATTTTCAAATTATTGTTGTCTAACTATTATGGCAGTGTTTTATTTATTTTTATTACAGTTCTTATGGCTTTCATAGCAAAAACGCAAAAAATAATTAAAGTATTTTACAATAATTGTAAAGCATGAATGAGTGCGAATAAAAAAATTTGAAAAAACAAAAATTTATAAGGCAAAACGCAAGATCGTCACCATTAGAGCTTAAGGTGTCGTTAGGAAAAAACTACATATATTTTAATAGATAAAATTAATGAAAGTTAATTTTTATCCCAAAAAAAGATCAAGTGGTATGCAGAAAAAAAAAAGTGATCAAAATTAATTAAATAAAATTAAAACTTATTTTATATACCCAGAATCGAAATGGAAAGCTATAAAAGAAAAAAATATGTTGTGTTCGTAAAAACCTCAGTAAAACTCGTTGGTTTTTCTTTTTCTTATCCGCAAATCTTTAAACTTAACAGAAATTATAAAGATTGTGCTCACAGTTATTGGTGGCGCCAAATTTTCATTTATCGTTAAAAATTATTTCATCAAATCAATTTTCATATTTGGTTCTGACCTCTTCTTATCTTTAATAGTAATCATTATTAAATCTACCAACCGCTGTTGACAATTTTATTTTTGGTTCAATCATTAATGAATTTTTATTACAGCAAAAATGTTGTGTGAAAAATATGGAAAAAAAAAATTCTAAAAGATTGCTAATAAGATAAAATTTTCATATTATACAAAAATAATTTTGGAAAACACAAAATTTTATGCGAGAACTATAAACTTTTTTTACAGAGGAGGGACAACAATTAAAAATTAAAATTAGTTAAAATGAAATCGGAACAAACAAATGGTTCTTTAAAACAATCCGTTACGTTATTTAAATGACTTTCATTCATATACCAAAATATTTCAAATGCTTGCATACATTTAGGATGAGGTAAATAATAATTGAAGGAGAGGTTAACAGAATGGTCGAATTCAAGCTTTAATTCAAGCTTTAATAAATAGGTAGGTTATACGAGTTGAGATAAATAATTATATTTTCTACATTTATAGAAACTTGGAGAAGTTCATATTTTCCAAAATATAAGCTGCCGAAAATCAAACTTTATATTCGAGCGGTGATAACTTGAGAGTGAATGAACGTACAAAAAAAATTTTCTTCAAATAAAATAAACTATTTTTTTAATATCTAAAGGCTGCTAAAGTTTCAGATTTCTTAAGTTTACGGTCTGGTCTGCCCTGGAAGAAAAATTATTTCAAAAATTTGAAAAATGTTAATTTTGGATGGCGGTTAATTTCAACGACCATTTTGTTATTTTAACGCTTAGCTATACCGTACTGCGGTAGAAGAAGCATTTCGCTAGCATTCTGCGTTTTCGGATTTCAAAATATATTTGTGATTTTGTTACAATAACGGAAACACGGACAGAATGAAACCAAAAATCACTTTTTTCAATAATTTTTTTTTAAATAACGCTCAATACTAATTCTGAGAAATTGAGAGTAGTTTGCAAAAGAATGCTGTTTTGGTATGTTAATGGTAATCTCCATGATCCATAGACGTATAAGTTTACCTTACAACTTACAAATTGAAAATTTTACATTTACTTATGTAGGTATTAAAATTCATCTACCGGCTTAACCCCCTGAAATATTTTATTATGAATACAAGTTTAGTATTATACCCTTAAGAGTTATTTACTTTTAACTGGAACGCGATTAATTAATTTAATTGCAAAATATTCTCTAAGAATTTTAAGAACCAAGTTATTAAATGGGAAAATTCAGTTTAATATTTTCAGTAATTAAGGTAAGCCTCAATAATGTCACTTTATTTTACAAAAAATTTTCTAATTTTCATTAAAATCTTTTCTAAAATTTCTTGAAATTTACAAAACCAAAAAAAAACTATTGCACTTCGTTCCTTTTACTTCATTTTGTATTAGAAATCGAGATAAAAAACCAAAATTGTTGGAATAAAATATTAGAAATAAACCACCATAACAGTAAAGCATAACAGCGTTATTATTATTATTGCAATATGCATTCTTAAACTAAAAATAACAAAAAAAGAAAAAATGTTGGTAATTTACTGTAAACTTACTTACTTTTTTTTTCGTCGTACAATTCCAGAAAAGTAAATACTTCCGCAAGTTAACGATTCATAATTCAATTGGACTTTTTTCTTCCTCTGCCTTTTTGTTTATTTTTTCTTCATTTATTAAATTGTCTGATATGTGATGCTGCTATTGAACATATACACAATACCCGTGATCTTTAGTCTTTAAATTTCAAGTCATAACAACACAATAAAAAATTTCTTTTTATTGAAAATTGCAAAAAAAAAAAAGAGAAAAAATGACATTTATAAGAAATGAAAATTTATAAACTTCGCATTCATTTGAATTAAGAAGATTTTTGTTTCTTATTTTTTTGTAAGGTCTTCAACGTCCACATATACATATTTTGTCATTCAATTACAAAGTAGTTATCTTTTTCTTCTACAAACGTAAATAAAAAAAAATCTTGCATTTTAATGGTGACAAATAAATTTTATTGTCCTTTTGATTGACCACGTCTGATGGTTAAATGTATATGAAATGGCTGATCCTAACAAATATGAATCCAACAATATTTGGGTAATTTTCAATTCACCTGCGAATTTACATTATAGAATTTCTCTTAAGTATTGCAGCTGCAATCCTAGAAATTCTGAATAGGTGGTGAATTTTGAAAGTGCTTTAATTTCCATTTAGCAAGATTTGAATTTTTAGGCTGCAGCTTAATAATAACATAGAAAAGCGGCAATATTATGCGGCTTAAATCACTGACCCCATGAAATTTAACATAAAATTTAAAATTTTTTCATTTAGAAATCTGCAACTCAGCCAAATTCCACCCTAAATTTTAATTTCCAAAAAAATTATTTAACAATTAAAAAAAAATCGAAACTTTGCCGAACAAGCAAAATAAATCATTTTAGGCAATTCTAACGTATGCCAATAAAATTTACATTAAATATGAATTTCCCTCCCAAGTTTGTCAGAAAGAAGACAGAAGTTAAAAACCAAAAACAAAAAACCAAAAAAAAAAAAATATACACGAGATTTTTTTATTTTAACAGTAAAATATTATAAAAGTGTCAAGAGTGGTTCGCCAACGCGAAATTTTGCGCCAACATCTTAAAGTCGCATAAATTCACCTGAAATTTTGAAAATTATTAGACAAAAAATAAGAAAAATTTGAAAATAAAAGGAGAAAAACAGGAACAAAAACTAAAATTTCCTGTTTGCTTCTATAGCATTTTTTTTTTTTCTAAAATTTATTTTTGTTTTTTGTCTTTTTTATTATTTTTTACTTTTTATACTGTAGCAAGAATGTCCTATGATATTATGTCTCTCCCGTGTTCCCTTACTCACTACATTACTTTTAGGATTTAGTGCACAGAACGTTCACGGTGCAATATTTGTAATTTTTAATAACAATGTTGGAAGAAAAGTTGGCTAGATTTTCATTTTGTATTTTGTATACTTAAGTTTTAAGAAAAAATTCTTATATTTTTGTACACTCTTACGTACTTACAAAAATAAACACGAATGTCTTATTTGTATACTTTTCCATATTTATTTTAAAGCGCATAATGTCGAAAAAAAAATCTTTCTTTTGGACTAAAACAGAAAAAAAACGAGAAAAAAGGAGAGTTGACCTTGTCAACTCTGTGATACTCGTACGAATTTGTTATCGTATGTGCGAATAAAGATGCCATAACTGACTATGGGACAGACTATGACTTTAAGTTGCCGTATATTAATTTATGCAAAATTTCAGTGCTAGGTGTTTTTCAAAATACTGGTTGTGCCAAACTACTATTGAAGTTGTATGGCAGCTACCAGAAAGAGCCAAGAAATTTTAACGAATTTTATCAAGCACATCGGCCCTACTAATATATTTGTTTGTGTGAAATTTCAATACCGCAGCTTTTATAGTTTCTGGAATATAGCCAAATAACTTTTGAAGTTGTACGGCAGCTACCAGAAAGAGCAAAGAAATTTTAATGAATTTTATCAAGCACATCGGTCCTGCTAACATATTCATTTGTGTGAAATTTCAATACCACAGCTTTTATAGTTTCTGAGATATAGCCAAATAACTTTGGAAGTTGTACGACAGCTACCAGAAGGAGCCAAGCAATTTCAACGACTTTGATCAAACACGTTGGCCCTACTAATATATTCGTTTGTGTGAAATTTCAATACCACAACTTTTATAGTTTCTGAGATATAGCCAAATAAATTTTGAAGTTGTATGGCAGCTACCCAAACCGGTGGCCCGATCATGCCCAATTTAAATAGGGTTCTGGCACTTACTACAATAAATCATTTGTGAAAGTTTGGTGAATTTAGCTCAATTAGTTTTTGAGTTATCGTTGGGACGGACGGACGGACAGACAAAGCTAAATCAACTCAGAATTTGACGCTGATCAAAAACATACACTTGAGTCTATATCTAACACCGTTATTTCTTAGCGTTACCAACGGTAAGGCAAATTTAGTATACCCTTCGAACATACGTTCGTACGGGTATAAAAAGAAAATAAATTTAAATTTTCGCGAATGCCAACTTATAATAGAAAAAATTCATTCAAAGCCTCTACCTTTTAAAGTGTAGGAAAAGAAACATTTTTTTTTTCTTGGATAATGAGAATTTGTAAAAAAGCGAAGTTTATTTAAGTCTCAAAATTAAACAATATGGCAATTCCCGTAAAACAATTTAAGAAATTTTTAAAAACTTGTTCCTGTTGAAAACACAGTTGTTTGTTTAAATTCTAAATTTTCCGTCCAAGTGCTCACTCAAGAATGCAATTTTAATTTCTGAATGAAGTATAGATCGCTAGTTAGTTAGCGTCCAGGTGAGTACGACTTCCTCATTTGGGAGTGAAACAAAATTTAATAACAATGTAGTTTAGTTATTAAACTCTAAGTTAATTTTGAAAATATTTTTGATAATAAAATTCAATATTACGCCAATACTTAATAAAATATTCGAGTTAGTATTGAATTTGAAGTCACATTACAATTGAAAATGTAGAAAATTGTTAGCGTTATTGTGAACTATTAAATAAAAATATCTTTTAGTAAAACTCATTTATTATAATCAATTTCTTAGCTACAAATTCTTAAACCAACCACTTTGCGAGACAATCAAAATGTAACACTGTCAATTGCTTATCCATCGATTATTTTGCAGGTTCATTTCCCAAGTGATAGATTTGGAGACAGACCAATTGCATTGCGATTACGAGTACTTGCTTTCAGGTTGATTTTCATAAAATTCAATTTCTCTTTCAATAATTTTCATTCATATATTATAGCATCTCTACAAATTGTTATATGGGTAAAATTAAAATGACGTATAAAGAGAAAATCTACACAAATATTATTTTAGAAGCATACATAATATTCAGCTAGAAAAAACAAACGTATTTTAAGCTTTATTTTATTTTTTATTTTAATAATTCTTTTTACAATTTATTATTATTATTGTCATTATAATACCTTCTTTTTAACAAAACTGTATATGTATGTATGTATATTTCTACATTTTATTTCTTTAAAACTTATCTTGATAATGAATCTAAAAACAATTTATGTATGAATGTTTAGGTATTTATGCATATATGCATGGTTGTGTATTGCACAAAGCTATGTATCAAATGAATTTAAAATACATAGCTCTACTTAAAATTTAAGACAAACAATGTAAGCTAAAGTCAACATAACCAATCAACTTGATCTGCCATAAAGATAAAGATAATATAATATATACATACATACATACATACACAGTTATATGCATGTACAATGAAAATTCAGAAAGTTTTTGAAAAGTTTCAAGATAACATATAACAACCAAACCGAAATGAAAAATTTAAATCGAAATTTTTGGAATTTTTTGTAAACGAACAGACTTTCATTCAAATTAAACGTCACAACTAAATGATTTTATGTCTTCCTTCCGATTTATTATATTAAAATTTACGAAGTGGCGTCTGAATTGAATATTTTGTGAACCTGTTAGCTGGGCTAAATAAAACTTTGACATTTTCGAACTTGTAAACGATTTGACTTTTTTTTGTTTTGTTTGCACTTGAAAAACTGTCATATAGATGAAGACATTTTAATTTTATAGGTTTTTGTCAATTACATACATATGACAATGTTCAATTTCAGAGGATAATATTCTAATATAATATTTACATATATATCAAAGTGAATGAATGTCAAAAATGTCAACATTATGCAAACATTGTACACATAAATGCTCACTTTTTGCTCATTCAAAAACTAATTTTGAAAATTACCACAATAAATAAGGAAATATGCTTGTATAATTCATTTGTCCGCCAATTTTTATACATTTCCGACATGTAAGATGAACCGGAAGGAAATTGATTCAGAAAAAAAAAAACCAAATTTTTTTGACAATTAAAAACGTACACTCCCTTATAGTTAACTCTTAATTCCAACATTTTTCAAATTATTCTCGTTTCTAATATTTTCAATGTGTACCATCAAAATGACATAATGTATATGTATTTATATATCTTTGTGTATGTATGTATATTGTTATTAAGAATGACATGATTTTGAGCTCAATAAAAAACTCAACCGCATGATTTTTTTAATGTGTCTCCACTAAAATGTTTGACATTTTCTTCATTTTCAAAGATTTTATTTGTTTGTTTTTTTTCAACAATTTTTTTTTTTCGACTTGTTTTTCTTTAACTTTTCACGGAAATAATTTACTGATTTTTGTATTTTATTTAATGAAAATAATAAAAGAGAATAAAGTAAGTAACAAGTTTGTTGCCTATGCCCCGTGTTATTATTGTTGTTGTTGCATTTCAAATATTTCTCTTATATTTCATTTTGTCTTTTATACAATCTTTTATACTTTTCTTTAAAAAAAAGAAAAAATTTCATTTTCTTTTGTAAAAACTTAAAAAATATTGACGTGACGAATTATGCTGAATTTTTGCAATTGCAATTGCTTTCAATTTTGACTTTTTGAGTTTAGCTAGTTCAATTTCTTCTTTTGTTTTGTTTTTTCTTTTTTTTGTTATTGTATAAATATTTGTATAAACACGAGTGCTAGATGTCATTTGAATTGCTCTAAACAAATATCAACAATGTCAACAACAAAAAAAAATAAGTATAAGATCGCAATTCATTGATTTTACGAATGTCGTTAAAATGTCGCAAAAATAAAATGTTCCATATAGCATTGCTAAATATAATTTTCATATAAGATAAATTATCATTTTGAAAGACAAACCAAAAATAAAAAAAAAAAAAATACGATTTTTTGTATGTTTATCAAAAATGACGGAAGGTACAAAAACAATTTGTATTTTCTAAAGGCGATATTTTTAAAATCATCGGTTTTAATATTTTTCTTTTAATGCTGCTTTGTATCTAATTTTTAACTTGAATTGCCTGGATTATGTAGGTATTTATTATACAAGTCAATCCGTTAAGAAAAATGATCAATGCAAAAGAGAAGACATTTTCTTTTTATTTGAGGTTATGTTGCTTTATTTTTTATTTTACGACATACACTTATACGTTCAGATACTTATAGTTGGCATTAAAGAAATTTTTGAAAATAAATAAAGATTTTATTATGTTTATTGTTTTCGTTTTTATTATTTATTTACTTTATTTTTACGTTATATTAAATTGTGAATTATTAATTGCAAAATTATAGACAAATTGACAAAGATTTTAGTTTATTTCAGCAAGGTGATTAATAATAGTTTAAAGAAAATAATTGTAACAATATAATTAATTTATAAGTCACATATTGGATCAAACCAATGGTTGGTAATGTAGCACTTTTCCTTTCACCAATTGAAAATAGTGTTTTTAAAAACAATCTACAACATTATTAAAATTAGTTTCATTCATACGACATTTTTCAAATATTGCATACATTTGGGATGAGACAAAAAAAAAATGAAAGAGGAAGAGGCAATAACTTGAGAGAAAATAGAAATAAATTTTCTTTTAAGAAAATTTACTCCATATTTTTTGATTTCTAAAAGCTGCTAAAATTTTAGACTGTCTAAAATAACTTAGATAATGATAAGTTTTAACCACCATATTGTTAAGGCGCAGTAGAAAAAGTGAGTCACTACTTCTGTGAAATTCCGTAGAATTTAAAAACTGTTTGTTCTTCTTGCTAAACAATAATTGGTCAAAAAGTTGAATTTTAAAGGCTTTGGGATATTACAGGAAATGGGGCGGGCGGAACGGTTAGAGAAACGTAAACATTGTCTTTTGTAAGAAAAACATTCTAGTAAAGACATATTAATTTGTGCATAATATTAAATTTTTTAATCTCAGAGACTGTAGAAGTTTTGCAAACAAAGACAGATAGCCAGACAAACGAACGGACAGAGTGAAGCTTGAATAATCAACTTTTTTCCATTTTTTTTTTTTTGGAAAACTGTTAAAAACTATACATTACATATTGGTGCTATTAATTGAAAAATTGAATTTTAATGCAACTTTTAGTATTTTATACGCCGAATACGTATCAATATTCATACGCCAGAATATAAAAAAAAACATGTACTTGTTCAAGTGATATATTTTACACTGCTTGAACCAATGTGATATTTTAATTTTGAATAATATGCACACAAAAAATTTCACTCTTTTTAAATAAATTCAGTTTTTTACACAGATTGTTTAAAACTAGATGTAAAAACTCATTATTATGTAATAACTCTCGATCCCTTTGTCAAAATTACACAAAACTTTATAGTCAAACTCTTAAAACTATAATAAAACTAATAACAAAAATTTAAGAAATCCCATCGTTTAGTTTTGAAATAAAGTAATGTTAAACTTCAAACGCGATTTTCTCGATTCCAAAGTCATGGTGTATGGATCAAAATAGCACTCAGCCGACGATATATTATTTTTGAAGTTGTGTGACTACTAATCAAATTTTCAATATTTATGTGCTATCGTAAATTTCCAAAATACAAATGTCAAAACGAAAAATCACAAAAAATTATCTAATTATATATGTATTTGTATATATATATGTATATTACAACTTACTACTTGAATTACAAATAACTATGTATAAGATTAATTGATTCTAAATTAAGCTCTCGGAAATGGTTTTAATTTTTTTATGCTAAAAATTTCAAACAATCAAAAAACTTTATGACAATTATGCTACCATATAAAAATAAATTGACTTGATTTTTTAAATTCTTGTTTTAGAATCGACATTTGCATACCAGCATAACTGGTTTTATAAAATAAATTAATACTAATTTAAAACTTTTGAACCAATTTATAACACATAACATATAACTTATGTATATACAAGTAAACATGAATGTATAGGGATTTCTTAAGCCGCTTTTAAATCATTGTTAATAGCCAGAAAATTTAAAGTTTAAAGTAAATAAATTTTGTTTTAAAGAAGCACATTTCTTGGCAAACAAATTATTAAAATTGTTGGCGTAGAAAATTTATCGAGGACACTTAAACCGTTTTTCTCTCAACTTCTTGAAATTTTTTAAAACATCAATTCCTATATCAAGTAGAAAGAAACGAAGTAGCAACTTTATAAACATTATCACTAAAAATTTGAGGTAGCAACCTTAAGTGTTAACTTAATTAGATTTAGATATTGTAACTTACAAACTGTGGCTAGAAATTAAATCAATTCCAGTGATGAGTTTTAATCTCATTCGGAATTAATTCGGAATAATTATTTTCAAATAATCAAATCCAATTAAAAATATTAATTTTAAAAATATTGCAAAATAAAAATTCTTCTCCAAAACATCCCATCTCTTTTGGTTTTTTTCCTTGGGATTTTTTCTTTTAACAATAATAAAATTTTATAATATTAATTAAGCGCTTCATTCGTTTAGTTAAAGTGTGATAAAATTAATAATTTAAATACCATTATAATTGCAAAATTATGTATTCAATAAAATGGTTGCACATACTTACATTGAAAAGTGATTATATAACTTGTTTATCTTACCAGTATATCTTATTTGTGCAGCTATATACCCTACCTACACTAATATTTCTGTTAATTTTTATTAATATTGAACTTCAAGAGAAGATAAATTTAAAAATATTGGGAAAGTTGTGCCAAAAATCAGGTATTTTAATTGGTAAAAAAATATTTATGTTTGTTAAAATATTTAATTACTTAATAACAATATGTTGAGCTGCCTGGAAATCCTGTACATACTTGCAATATTAACACTTACTATACCTATCCCACTATTATGTGGTTACAGGATGCAATCCTTGAAATCCATGTCTATAAAGGCGTCAACTCTTATTTGTGTAGATTAAAAGCATCTGTGGATTCTTAAATCTCTTAAAACTTGTTCAAAAAATTCATAGATTAAAGTAAGTTTTCCTTAAAGCTTCATCTGGGTATGACATTCACAACCAACTGAAAAAATTGGACATTATTTCGTAAAAAGTTGACATTAAAGCTAAATAGCAGTTAAATTTTTCTCGCAGCATAGACGTTTTTTTTAAAACGTCAATTTAGTTATAAATTAGTATGTTAAAATTTGGTAATTTACTACAAAAATTATTGTTAGCAAAAACCAGCTGTTTAGCTACTGTTCAAAAATTCATTCTACTGTTAAAAAATGTAACAGTAATTCTGATCAAATTTCTATTATTTACGGTCAGATTGTCAAACAGTGTTCATGCGCTCATGAACTTTCATCAGACTCAAATTAACTTCTAAAATTTGTCGTATGTATATGCAAATGTTAACTAAGATTTTGCCGTATATGCGCACACAGTAACTTAGATTTTGTCGTACAATACGTAAATAGTAACTTAAATTTTGTCGTATACATTAAAAGTAACTTAGAATTTGTCGTATACGTTAACAGTAACTTATATTTTGTCGTACAATACGTGAATAGTAACTTAAATTTTGTCGTATACATTAAAAGTAACTTAGATTTTATTATGCTGACAGTAACTTAGTTTTTGTCGTATATACGTCAACAATAAGTTAGATTTTGTCGTAAGTATAAACAATTACTTACTCATGCTCATGGAACACAACTAATGTTCACTATACTTTTTGTTTCATATAACTTTTACGCTTGGGTGTAATACGGTCACACGTTTATACTACACATCATAATTACATAAATATTTATACGATTTAGAGACCGACAAGAATATTTTTTCTATACATATTGTGATATAAAAAGGAGTTATTCCGAAATAATGGATATAATATTTATGATTATAATAAAATAAAGCTTCATTTAAAAAAAAAAATTTCTAACAAAATAAAATATTTTCATCTACACAGATCTACACACATATATAATGTATGGTGTATAGTAATGAAGTATGTAGTGTTGCCCACATAACATCTTGTTTAATCAGATATCTGATCCCCCGTGACACCATCAGAATCAACTTTTATAATTTTTTTTTTTTTTACTGTTGTTATTAATTTTTTTTCTTACATGTAAATATTGTTATACGTCTATGTTTGTAAGTTTCTGTGTTTTTTTAACTAGATTTTCTAAATGTACACGGGCCAAATAAGATCTATCTATAAAATATATATATATATATATGTAGATAAATATCTAAACATAAAATAAAGAAAAAAAATTTTAAAATAAATAGTTAAATATTTAAAAGTTGTTAGGATGTTGTTAAATCTTTAATTTTATTTATTTAATTTTTTTCTTTTCACAAACTTCATTTTACTTTTATTAGATTTGTTTTCAATAGGTTCATGTGTTTGTACATAAATTGCACATATTATTATGTGCTTACATATTTGGGTATATGTATAAGTGTGATGTTGTTATTAGAAAATAAGTGATACGTAAACGATGAACAAAATCTAAAAATAAAGAAACAAATTACAAGAGAATGCGTCACTTCCCGATTAATTTAAATTTTACGAAGTACGAGGCAGTTGAATAAAAGGAAAACAAGTGAGAAGAACGTGTTTAGGTTTTTTTGCTTATTGTGGTTTGAATATAACATTTGAACACTTCCTTTTTTAATTCTAGATTATTAAATTACTGATACGATATTATTAAATTTATTTAATTCTGTGAATTTACTATTTTGTAAAAAATAAAGTGTTTTTATAGCAAATATTTTATCAGATAATAAATTTATCAATCTTGTATTGAATTTTATTTTTATCTATAGAAGATACTAGAATACATTGATGTCGAAAATAATAAGGAAAGGAATTAAAATCTTCACTTAAATCGTAAATTAAAATGTTTTTTTTTTTGGAATTTAGAGTTTCACTTTTGTTGTGTATTTCTTACTCTAACAGACCTGTTTTAAATTTAAATTCACTAAAATTTTTTCATATAGAACAACGTGATATATTACATTGTATGTTCTCTCTATTTATCTCCATATGTCTATCTCAGTGAAAATAAATAGATGTCAGATGAGTGTAAATATTTAATAGTTATTATTTTATTATTTCATTTTGAGAAATTAAAAACTTTTTCTTAATGTAAGTGACTTCATTTAAAATAGACTAGAACATCTAATAAATAAAAAGTATGTGTGTGTCGTAGCCAATGACGGACGACGCTATCTATTTTTCGTATATTTTAAAATTGTGAATTGTTTTCAGCAAGACTTAAAAAATTAAAAGATATTATCGAATAATTATTGATTAGGTGTCATTTGGAGAATTCTTAATTATTTCTTAAGCGGATCACAGCAGCAGGCTTGACAAAAACCTAACCAAACTGGGTTTTAGAGATTTAAGGGTCTTGGAAATTCTTTAGTTAAGGAAAGGAGACCCCAATGAGCTTTCTCAATAAGTATACAATCCATAAGAGAAGGAATATCTTGGATGGATGTTATTGTGAGATATTTCCCAGGAGAAATTACTCGGACTCATCCCGAATTAGATGGGTGTTTTCTAAGCAAGAAACTGTCACTTGAATTTGAACATTACATTATATTAAAATGACATAATATAGGACCTGTTTAGGTATATGGGATCTAATTTAGGGTCAGAATTTAAAATGGTTAACATAAATCAGGATTTCTTAAACGTAACGACCACTCAAACTATATTGAATTTGATGCAATAAATACACAAATATTTTGAATTTTGTTCAAGTTTCATTCAATATTGAAATAGAATTGATGGGAAAGCCAAAACAAATAAGTTGCTGAATTAATGAATTAAGATTTACGTGTTACGTATTTTACATACATATGTAAATATTTACAATAACACATAGAAGCTTTAATTAATTAAAATAATTGCCAATATTCAAAAATTATTCGAAATGATCACGCAATTATACTTTCCCATAAAAATCAAATTAAATTTATTGGAATTGAATTCTAAAAAACTAGAATTTAATTTCGTTGACAAATTTATAACGTGCTATACAGAATAAAAACAAGAAGAAAACAGAATTTTGAAAATTGTTGCTGTGTAATCACTAACTACAAATCTATTCTAATTGCAAAATTTGCAAGTTTTCAAATCTAGTATACAAAATAATTTTACCAATATTTTTAAATATTGAAATTAATAAATTTTATTTGAGATCGAATTTATTTTTTAATTTTTCTCAATCACACTTGTATATTGCATATTGTATATATAGTTATACACATCGCATACTTTTATATTTGAGTTGTTATACAATACAGTTTTATATAAGTGCATAATATTATGGTTACTAATTTATTTGTAATGAATTAGATATTAAAAATTTTAAAATATGAAAAAAATAAAAATAAAATTATAACTAATTTTTTTTTTTTTACATTTTCTTACAGAAATTTAATTGGTTGTGCCTGATTTTCGTGTGTTTAACAGAATGTTTTAATGTTGCAAATGGCATGTTAGGAAAATCACAATTTTGTGAAGTAGAAACTGGTCAAACGAATATCATTGTTGATATCGAGGAGAGTCGAGACGACTGTAAGTATTATTTAATATATATTTGAATATGTTTGTAGAAAAAAATTGTAACTTTTTTCAATTTTATAATAAACTTTTACTTTATTTTTTTTTTATTTTTTTTCTTCAAAATCTTTATTAGGAATTATCTTGTTTTTTCGGTTGTTAATGCGGTTATTGTGTTTTTCGCTTTTTTCATTTGTTTTTTATTTTTATTTTGTTTTCTTTTATATCCATATATAATATCCATTTAAACTTGTTAATTATTTCTGAGATAAAGACAAAAAACAAAAAAACATTTTTAAGAACTAGTTATTTAAATTTTTTTTTTTTGTATTTTTGTAATTTCTTCAAGAAATTTTAATTTTTATTTTTGTAACATCTGCAAGATATTGATTAAAAGTATTTTTTAATTTTATTTTAATTTTGAAAAAGCATTCATTTTTTTTTTTGTAAATTATTTTTTAAGTTTTATATTTGAGTTTTATGCGGAATATAGAATAAAGTGGGCTTAAATTTGGAAAAATTCTCTGGAAATAATAGGAGTTTTGTCATATTGCATACGTATAGGCGAAATCAATGATTTGCCCTAGAAGCCCGATTTTCTGGAAAATTTATTAAAGCCACATTGTGGACAAAAATATTTTTTATTAATTTCAGTATTATTAAGTTACGTCATATGAGAGCAAGCTGTCGCACATAATTTATTAAACTAAACGGGATTCGTTTCAATGAACTTCAGTTTATTTTAATATTTTAATTCTGGCATTCAAATAAAATCCAATTGAATAAAATTTTTGACATTTTATCTATATCATATATATTGCTTTTTATATAAATATTGCAACTCAAAAAGCAAATTTAAATTAGTATATCTAAAAGAAATAATTCTACACTCTTCTTAAAATAACCCTATATATGAAGAAGGGGTAAGTGGACGAAGGGGTTAACTTGTATTTGCATTGTAATACATTTTTTCGTTAACAAATTGTAAAACTATTAATTTTTTTGTTACTTATCTCCTATGTGCAGTGTTAATCTCGTTTTCTGTTAAGTTTCTAGCAAGAAGAGTAATCAGGAGTTGAAAATATGTGAAATTTAATGATGTTCTATCAGAAAAGCTCGATTTTCTTCGTAATGTTTGTCCACTTATCTGTTCTTATAAATTGCAAAGTATGAAGTGTATTGCCATGTTTTCGTAAATTGAAAATGTGCACAATTCACTTTCAATTAACACTGGCTGTCAATTAACTGCCAAGGAAGATTTCGTAAATGTAAAACGCACGTAAACTTTGTGAATATTGTGCATACTAAATTTTGAACTTGCATATTTAGCTTGAAGGTCATAATAATAACGAAAGAATGTAAGTTTTCATTTAATATTTTATAGTCATTAAACAAATTAATTACATATTTGGTATTTTATGGAAAATTTTTGGTTAATTTTAAAAATACAAAAAAAAAATTAATGGCAAAATTTGACATTTATGAATAAAATATTCAAGTAGCACTTAAGTTTACAGCGCTTACACAAATGCATATTTGTTGCAAACTTATCGTCAAATTTTACGAAAACGAGTAACATATGAATTATAAAAATATTTGCTTTCTTGTTAATGCAGAAATAATTAAACTAAACATATTTCAAAAAAATTCTGCGTTATTAAGTATAAAATAAAATGAACCCTTTGTAAAACAACTTTTTGGATCATGCGCACATTAATCGCAAATTTAAATTAGATTTGACCGAATTCTAATAAAGATTGAAATTTACTATCTATTTATTTTACAAGAAAATTTTTGCAAAATTTTAATAAACAGATCAACAGATTATTCGTTACCCACAAAGCAAAACATCTAAAATTTTTTTTTACTAACTTTTCAATATGACGAAAATAAGGTTCAATTCAATACTGCTTATATTCTATCAGCTTAAATAGATTTAAGATGATTTGGTTTTTGGTCTTTAGCTAAGAGTTAGGACATTTTGCTTTGTGCATAATTGAAAAAAATGGACTTAAGATAGTTTTACCGTGATTATAAAACTGAATCGGAGGGCGATAAAGACACCAGCTTTAGATATAAGTATGGATTTGTTATCCTGGAATTTAAACATGTCCTTAACCTAAAGTATCTTAAGTCGACTTAAAATGATTTGCCTTGTGGGTAGCGATTATTGAGTTTAGTATTGAAAATTCGAATTTTCCATCTAAAATTTCATTCGAAAAGGGTTTACAAATAAAAACTAATTTAGCCAAGTTTTATCTACATTAAATATTACAACTAACAACAATTTTTAATTTTACATACAAAATAAAAATCAAGTTTTTCTTCAGAGAAAAAAAAAATTATTAAAATTTTATCATTAATTTATCACTTTTATTAAAACAAATTTACTTACTAATATCTTTTGAAATACCATAATAAATTTAAAATAAAGCAAAATCAACAAAGTAATGAATAATAAAAATTAATGAAAAAAATAATTGTATCGAATCTTAAATATGGGGAAGCAATCGTAAAATACAAAATACGAAGAAATTAAACCAGAAAATTGTGAAAATACAAAGTATACAGTTGTTTTGTACTTGTTTTCCTCTTAAATTTTGTGTTATGAATTTCTTTAAAAAAAATGCAACTGTATACAACTATGGGAAATTCCAAGTACAGGAAGCAATTGAACTCTATATACTATTATGCATATACTTATATACATTTGGTTTTATTAAATGACTATGAGGTCAATAGTGTTACTCGTGTATAGTTACGTCCTTTAAGTATAAGAATAACCATTGTAATGGGCAAAATTTTATATAAATAGGAAGTATTTGTATATAATCACGAATTTTAAGGAAAATACATAAAAGAAAATAGTTACGAGAAGAAAAAAATATTTAAGAATTAAACAAATTTTTAACTGAAAAATTTTAATGTTTCTTTACGATCTTAAACAGATTTTAACTTCCTTGTTAATAATTTGTTTATTCTATATGTTTTGTAAGTAATTCAATTCAATGTTATTTGATATTCTTAATTATTTTGTATACGCAAATTGATTTAATACTTATCAAGCCATTATGGTTAAAATTTTTCAGCTACATTAACACATACTTAGGCTCATATAAGTTGAAAATTAAGAGATGCAATTTATTCATGTGGAAAATAGGCTTAACCCTTTCGAATCGGTTTTCGAATAATTTTAATAGTTTACTGTTACATACTCGTATGTGTACCTGACGAATTTTTTGAAAATTTATCGCTATTTTAAATCAATGTGTTGGTTCAATATTGCTTAATTGTATTAAATATTTATTAACAATAATATGGAAAATGCAAAAATTATTTATGATTAGTCCTGCGTTCATTGTTTCATTCTTGAATATACTTTTTAAGAAGTACTCAATAATGAAATTAAAGAAATATTCGCCTCAATATCTGACTGCGGATCTGGTGAATGTAAATGCTAGGGACCTTAGCCATTTACCTAACCTTGTCTCTAAAATTCCCGATAAATTTTATTTTAAAATTTTATTTATGAAACAATTCCGGAAATGAAGAATATAATTGAAGAAACGAGTGAATGAAAGTTTTGAAGTTTAGAGCAAATGAATTTTCTTTCAAAGCAAAATAATTCAAAAGTGTGACATAACACTTTTTAAAAATAAGTTATCTCTTAAACTGAGTTGAGATAACCCCCGTTTATATAGAGCTTCTATTTATGCAGTATAAACTTATTTTCGTAAAAATTGTAGACGATACCCTCATTCATTCGTGTCTTTAATTATTATATTCAGAATTCTTCATCCATTTGGAATTCAATAATTGCTCATCAACAATATTATCAGTTAAACGTAACACCTGCACAAATATACTTACAAGAAAAACAAAAATAACAATTGAAAATTACTTTATACCCAAAAAATAAATTCCATAAGAACCTACTAATTTCCAAGAGCTACAATAAATTTTCCAAATCTCACATTATTATTATTATTATTTATAACACATGAATTAGGCAATAAAAACTGTGATTCACGCAGTTTGATAAGAAAAGAACAAAACAAAAAATTACATTTTCTCACTGGCGAAAAATTCCATGTTAATTTTTAGCACTTTTCCAAAAATTTTTTGAAAAAAAGTGCTTATTAGTTTCACTCTGTCCGTCCGTCCGTCCGTCCGTCCGTCCGTCCGTCCGTCTGTCCGTGTGTCTGTTTACAAAACTTCTACATTTTTAAAGATAGAAAGCTGAAATTTAATACGTACATAGATCTTTACTAGAAACTTATTTCCGTAGAACAAAATTTTTACCTATCTCCCCCCCTCTAGAAGTTATACCCCCCCAAAGCACTAAAAATGGCCTATTTTAACTATTTGTTGCAATGAAACCATAAGTATTTTTGAAATTTTGCAAACGCAGAAAGGCTGTGGCTTGCTTCCCCTACCGCGGTATACTATCGTTAAACTTTAGAAAAACAAAATGGCCGTTCAAATTTACCGTTATCTACAGTCCTTTTTTTCCAAATTTTTGATGTCGTTTTTCTTCTAGATCCCAGTCTGTAGAAGCTTGAAATTTAAGGAGCTTTTAGACATTAACATATAGTTTATTTCGTTAGAAGAAAATTTTTTTCCATCTCCACCCCCTCTCAAGTTATGGCCTCTTGAAATTTGTAAAATTTGCATTTTCGACACCTTATATTTCTGAAACCGCAAGCTTTTTCAAATTTCCATAAACGCAAAAAGTTAACGGTAAATTCCATGATATTAAAAAATATAATTATTTTTCTTAACTCACACAAGTAACCCTTAAAATCGAGCATTATGTTAACCCCTGCTTATATTAATTTTTGCTTTATTTCAAAGACTGCATAAATCGTTCATCCTAAATATATGCAATCCTAGAAATAGTTTTGTATATGAATGAAAATAATTTTAATAGTGTGATAGGTATACATACTCGTAGACTGTATTTAAAAGCAGAATTTTCACTTGTTGAAGGGAAAAGTGCTACAATACAAACCATTGGTTTGACCCAACTTTATTGTATATATCCTTTTCAATTTATAATATTTTTCTAATTTCCTTAAAAGATTTTTACAACTTACATATCTATTAGAGTGTAATAATATTATGAATATTCACAAAAATAAAATGGAAATAAATTAAGAAAAATCGAAAATTCTTAAAAGTTCACTATGAGCACACCAACCACATATCCGTGTACATGGTTCTCATTATTTACAACAAAAAAGAAAAAAAATCCAAAAAATTTTACAATAATTTTGACACGACTTCCAAATGGCGGCAAACAAAAATAACGTTATTCATTTTCATTTCTATCTGGCTAGCTCGTATATTGTATTTGTTACTAACTGTGTTGTGGTCGAGATGCAATATCTGTAAACAGAAGAAGAAAAAAGCAAATACCGCTTAAGGGAATCCACTGTTTTTCTACCATGTTATTTTGTTCCTAATTTATATTTTATTTCTTCATTTTTTTTTTTGAATCTAGAAATGAAGACATTGTTAACTTTAGTGAAATTCTCACTACTATATTTAAAAAGTATGTATGTACTTATGTATGTGATGCAATTTTTAAAACTTCAGGGATTTTTTTTATTTCTGATATTTTCTCAGGTTGTTCAATTTTGCTTTTGCAATTTTTCTGTTAATATTACTTGGTTATATTTTATTCTCTCTTTTATATTTTTATTAGAATTTAATTTCCCGCTAACATTCTGTCAGCAATATTACAAATCACATAGAAATGAGTATATGAAAAATATGAACGATTCATTCTGGCGTAATATTTCGTGAATAGAAAAAACATCAAATAAAAAAAATTTTTAAAAGGAACACCATAGAAATAAAAACACAAAATTGAAGATGAAGAAAAAGATCATTTATTCGCAAATTCATAATTAAGTATATATAAACATTCTTCATCACGCACATAGGTATATACTTACTATATAGCCTCACCTCGATCAGGTGAAGCGCTAACATACGTTTAACATGAGTTTTTGACGTCTCTTGACAATTTTTCTCTGTTCTTCTGTCTGTTGTTTGTGTTTTTTTTCATCTATTTGTTTTGGTTGTTTTTCTATGGTTAACACTGTCTTTTTTCTCTCCCCCCCTTCCCCCTTTTTCTATATACAAGATACAATTTTATAATATCAATTTGGAAAATCTAAAAAACTAACGACTGCCTTCAAGGTATTATTTGTACATATTTTATTAAAAATATAATTGATGAGCTTGCTTTTGCAATTATACTTTGTATATTGTGGGGTTGGTCATAGAAGAGGCACAATCATACAAGTATTAAAATTTTATAGAATATTATACAAGTATAATTATAATTTTACACAATATTGCGTTCACAAGCTCTTATCATTGTAATTCTGTTATTTGAATAGAAGAATTTCTAAAAAGTGTTATACCAATTAAAATATATTTTAAATTATAATTATAAACATATAATATGGCTATCTATATCCAATTTGCAAAATCTTAACGTCAATTCATTATGGTTTTAATTTATTTTAATTATCATCTAATTGCAATTAATATAAAAAGTGACATAGAATGAATGTAATTTTTACACTTGATCATAGATAAAATTAATTTTCTAATATTTTACAGTCTCTTTTATTTATTCTTGTCTGATAAAGCCTAAAAGAATAAGCTTGCTTATAGTATAAATATATAGTGTGTTTGTAATCAATAAATAATTCTAATGAAACATTTTGAAAAATAAATATTGAAGAGTTACAATCTACTAAGCATACTTGGTTGTAGATTAGAAGCCCTAAATAATAGTACGCTCAAAAGTAAGATTAGTAAATGCTTTTCTAATTCAATTCAGAAATCTGTATTCAAGCTACACTTGCCAATTTTCTTAGACTAATTGGATTCAAAACAACAAATAATATTATTAAGATGTTATTGGATATTATTTCACGTTAATTGTAGGTAGTTATATTTACAGTTAATCTCTTTGGAGTTAAGAAAATAAATGAGTAAATGAGAACGCCGTAGTATATGCAATATTTGATGTAAATTTCGTACCGAAGAACTTTCTATATCATTAAATTACATAATGAATTACTACACTTCTAATATGGTTATAGCATGGTTAATAAGTTAAAATAATTTTTAGATTCGAATTTCGAGTTCGATGAATTCATAATAAAGAAAACTGCTCTTACAAAAATTTAAAAACAATATGAACCAAAATAATGAAAAAAGTGCCATACGTCTATGTTTACTATTAAATAATTGAATAACGAATTGCAAAAATATATTTTTGGAGTCAAACATTCTTTCTTTCTTGTTTACAAGTCTAAAAATGTTATTAAATAATTTGGTGTATAGCGAATTCCAGTAAAAAGTTTTTATTTTCTCAAGTGCATATATTTCTGTTTAATATCTGTACATTAAATTTCTAGAACAAAATTTAGAGTCAAGCCACAAACAACATGAAAAATGTTGTCCCATTCTTACTGTTCAATTGCAAGCTACGAAGCTGGCGAGGGTGAGGATATCGGAAATCCAACGGTATCACAACTGTTCTAATTGGCCTAAGTATATTCTCTGATGGCCGGGTCAACCTAAACTTAAACCTATTGTATAATTAGCTGATGGTTCTATACTTATTTAATTAACAGTTCTTGACACAAATATTTAAAAATTTGTATAGGATTGCCCACCAACCACAATCAAAAAGTAAATATTTGTGTTGCAAAAACTGATTTCACAATTAATGGCATCAACAATAACAACAACATGAAAAAAAAAATCCATTTAATATTCATTGGCGCAACATCATAATGAGAATTACAGTTAATTCCTCATTGCAACAGGTTTTTTTTCTCTCATATTTTTATTTTTCCTGTTTTTCACTTAATTATTATTTTTAATGAATGGATTCATATGTGAATTAAAACTTTCTATTTATATCTTCATAAAAAATAATAACAAGAAAAAAATCTAACACATATTTTTTTAAATATTTTTATTTTTTTTTTCATAAAAACTCATTATGTACTTTTATGCACTTGCATAATCAAATATATACACACGTACACATTATATACACATATTTCATTTTATGCACTAAAATCTTTGGTAAGATTTTATAAACGGGATGATGGCAAAATATTCTATTTTGACTTACACAATTCAATTAAAAATAAAAAAATAAAAGGCAAAAAAAAAAATGGGAAATTGTGACAAACCGCTACACGACTGCACGACAGTGTAAGTGCCATTGTAATTGTTGATAAAAATTAAAAAAAAAAAATTTTTTTTTACTTCATTATTAAAATTTGCAGTTATTCCTGTTCCTATTTTTTTTCGTTGAAAAAAAGAAAACGTTTAATGTCCCTAAATGGGAAATCGCTGCACTTTTATGTCACTTGAAGTTTTCATTGCAAAGAAATGATAAAATGCCAAGTTGATGACCTGTTTTTTTTTTCAAAAATATCGCAATTTGGTAAAATAATAAAATTTTTATTTGGTATTTACACGTTAAATGTTGTAAAGTAAAAATAACATTTTGCTGCAATTAACATCCAAATCCAGCATTACTAGCAAGTTCATAACATTTTTAGTACGTTAATCGAAAAAAAAAAGTTAACTGATGTCGAAAAATAATACCAACTCTTTATTCTCTTAAATTGCTTTAAGAGAAAATGTATTAGTAAGTGAATTGTCACTCAACACTCACTCAAACATTTTTCTCACTTATAATTTTTAGTGATAAATAAAAAAAATTGTGTGACGCTTTATTAACATACTAAATACTGCTTCATAAACAAGGTGATTCTGAACTGGTGCTCGTCAAAGGGTTCAACCGCCTAAAGTAGTTTTGGATGGTTAAAGAAAATCAGCTGTTCGAAGCTGTTTTCGTTTAGCACCCTAAATAATCTAAATAACGTTAATGCAAATGGTTGATGTTAGATGAACCATTTTCGAATAAAAGTTGCCTAAACATGAAACTTTAAGTTAGCTAACTAAAAATTTTTCTATTTCAATTCTGCGTCATCCTCCATAACTTTTTTAAACATAATTTTTTATGTCGCACGTACTGTGGTGTGTCAAACCAAATGACAATTAAAAAAATTTAGTGAATGAAATTGTAATTTTGTGATAACTGAGCTTACTACTGACAAAAACCACAAAAAAAATATAACCTCAATTTAATCAGCATTTTAGATTTTACATATAAAATTACTCCCGAATCATTGTTAAAAATAGAATTTTGTAATTATATATGGCCATACGTAATAAAATCAGCCACAATTTTGCTGAACATATGATAACACTGATACATTTATACTCAGTTTACAGCGCCGGTTGTACAATATATTCAAAGTATAGGCGATGGACACTGAAAAACAGGAACGGAATAATTATGCGCAATATTTGTTGCAAATTGTTTATTGCTATGAAAACGATAAACAGGCTGCGAAACAGCCTAAATCGCCGAAGAAGACAGGACCGGGCCTGCCTTTTAAACATGGTGAAAAACGCACAATATACAAAAACTATTTAATTTTAAATATGAGTGGAGCCTATCCTTGCTTTTAAACAATTAAAATTTTTGTTATTTATTGAATATACTCAAGAAGTGAGCAGATTCCTACTCACTGTTTAGATTATAAATATTTTCATCATTCGAAATCGTTACCTGAGTCACCAGAGAGCAGAAAACACAACTTGTGTTTTATGTAATCTGATTAAATTAATTAAGAAATTAAAAACTTGGAAAGCAAAAACACTTTTAACACAATTTAAGTATTTTATTTTCCCACTTAAAATGAGTCATCGCTGCGCAACTTGCATTAATCCTAATTTATTTCTCTTTAAATCTTCATTTAATTCCCATATAAAAATCACGTAAAAAGCTTTAAACACAGTTTTTTGTTTTTTTTATTAAATCCACTGGGAATTCTTTTAAAACAGACATTTTAACTTTCAAAAGCGAAAAAAAAAAAGTTATTCGATTGGCATTTTGGTATGTGCGCTTTGATTAAATTATTTTTTTTTTTTTTGCTTACTGAAAAACTCCAAAAATGTGAAAAAGCAAATTAAAAGGGAATTTAAAACATAAAATGAAACGCGACCACAAATAGTTACAATAAAAGTAACGCCATTAAATCAAAAAACGCAAAATCAAAGCAAAAACGCAAAACACTGAACGTTTAAACACAATGCAAATATTGCAAAAATTTCAAGAGTTTTCAATTAAAGTTTAATATGCTTTTATTTTAAAATTTATTTTGACAAAAAAAACACAAAAATATTTAATCAAATTAAGTAATGCTTTTAAGAAAATTAAAACTTTCATAATAAAATGTCAATTTTATTCTTTCAGAAATTTGAAAATATTTTTAATCAATGGGGTTGAATGACTTCGATGCGTCTAAGAAAGTTATTGAACTGACGTTGGAGAAAAAATTTAAAAATTTATGAACGTCATATAAGAAAATTTCCCCCCCTACTATATGACATATGATTTTTGGCAAACAGATAAAAATAGCGCTTATTTTATTTTATTATTTAAGAAAAATATTTAATTAATTTAAGAAAAATGTCAAATTAGTTGCGAAAATTGATAACTCTAGTTATCTACAAATCTCTTAACACCACATTTTAATCTTTAGATATTTTGGAAATGTTTACAATATCTTGCATTATTTTCCTTTTCCTTAAATACTTACGTTCCCCTCCTACTTACTAGATAGGAAAGGGTTTACATATAGATGGCTTATTTTGAAAGAGTCCCTCTGACTTAAATAAATACGATTGCACTACCGTCTCAGAGCTTTCAATATCATTACATTGTAAAAACAAACTACTAAAACTTTTGATACATTTTGGAATACAATTTTTACAGTATTAAAACATAATTTGACGTATGTTTGAAAATTTCAATTTAAAGTTCTATACAAATGTTAATTTTTAAAAAATGAAATATAACAAATGGCATCTAATTTTGTATGATTAACAAAACGTTTCCACAACATTAACAACATAGCATTTTTATGCTGCATTTTAGGAAAAAAACTTAATAACTAGCACTTTACTTCTGTATAAAAATACATGCTACTTCATTTAATTGGTTGTCTCTTGCAAAATTTATATGACATGTTTAAGAAAAGCGGGCTCGATTTTTTCGCTATCCGATTAACTTTTATTTTACGTATCCACTGCGTATAGAACACATTTAGGAAATGTGTGCAATATCCAACAGTTGTTGACATTATCATAATAACTTTGGAAACAAAAGATTTTGGAAATTCCAAATGGACTTAGTAACTTTAAAAATAAACCATCCATATTATATAAATCAATAAAAATAAAATTTGTGTAAATAAATTAAAATTTACTTATTTCTAAAAAAGAATTTAAAATTTGATTTTCTTATCGTAACAAAACTGTCATCCATATGTCAAATTTGACAACTTCATGTTATTTTCTTTCAGATTGTTTCAAATCACTTATGATATTTCATTATTGCGAATATATTTAAGGAAATTACTAAAAAAAAAAAAATTTTTAAATTTTCAAATAAAATTTTGAAAAGGTTATTAAACTATTTCTTTTTTCCATTAAACGTACAAAATACCGTTATCACAGAACTTTTCATACAAATTGCGTTTACCGTTAGCAATAATAATTTTGTCTATTGGTACAAAATTTTTATGAAATATTGAAAAAAGAAAAGAAAAAAAAATAAATTGGATGAACCCATTAATATTTTTAAATTCTTTTATTTGATTACAAATGAAACCTCCATTTTCACAATTTTTTTTTGCAATAATGACCAATGACAGGTAAGTTAGGAAAAAATTATTTTAAGTATTCAATAAGTATTCCTTAAGTCAATTAATAAAAATTCTAAAAATATTTTATTGTAATATTGAAGATTTTTTAATGATCTGTCAATTCTATAGTCACATACACACACACTCACTTAAAAAATATATATGTACATAATTTTAGGTATAAGTGAATTTATAGTGTTTACCTTGAACACATTTGTTATTTTTAATTATAGCATTAATTTCAAATTTAAATTGAATATTATTGAAGAATAATTGCTGTATAAGAAGTTTCTTTTGTTTTGTGCCTTTTTGTTGTTGTTGTTTTTTCTATTTAGGATGTTGAAAAGAAAAAAAATACTTTAGACTTTTGAATCGCTAGTGTTTTTAATAATATTTTAGAATAATATTAGAAAAAAAAAATTGAATTTTTTTTAATTCACAATTTCAAGACAATTTTAGTAATTTATTGACGCAATCATTTCAGCCATCAATCACCTAATGTAATAAATTAAATTTGAAAATTTTTTATACATATCTATACATAGATAGCTCTTAAATCATAATAGCTATATTTAACAACTTTTAAATTTATGGGCGAGTAAAATTAACACAAAAAAAAAAAACAACAGCAGTAGTAAAAATAATACCAAACTTTGTAACTTAAATCGCAAAATTCTTGATTCTTTTTGTTTTCCCAAATATAGATGGCGCACAAAAAAAAAATTTAAGACGTTTTGATTTTTTTTTTCTCTGTGCTTTTCTTAAACTAAGCTTAAAAGAGAAAAACAAACTTTTTATATATTTATAGCGAATAAACTTCACGCGCTTAAGGCTACAATTCTAATTTCGATTAAGTATGTTAGATATTTAAGTTGTTGACAATTTAGTTTTTATATAAAAAAAAAGTCTTGAACAGATCTCACTTCTCTCCTCGCTCTCTCTGTTTCCTTCTCTATTCTTTATTTGTAAAATTTATAGTGTAGTGTTTACACAGAATTTTATCGCGCGATACTAACGCGTTCATTCGTTTTTGTTTTTACATCAAAATTCAATATAAATTACGAATATAAAATATTTTTTTGTGTTTTATAAACGAATTTTTCTAAATTTTTAAAGTAAAAAAAAAAAAAAAACAAAAATTATAATTTATTTATTTTTAATTTTTAGCGTAGTTATGATTTTTTTTTTGTATTTTACCAATATTCTAAATCGATTTTGAAACCTGTTCTTCACATCAAATTACACATTGTATACGTATAGTAAATCAGTAAAAGGCTTTAAGCAATTCATTCTCAATATTTTTAATACCATTAAAATTTAATATGTTTTTTTTTTTGTTTGTTAGTTTTATGTACAATAATTAATACCGAGTGCCTGAAATAAAATAAATTGTTATGTTACTAATTTGGAAAACATGCGTTAGTTTTAGAATTCAAATTTGAATTTTGCTAGGAAAACAATTGCAAAAATAATCCTCAAAATATTGCATGAGAATATGAAAATTTCCTTTAAATAATATTTGTTTCAAACTCTGTATAAAAGATACGAAGTAGGCTTTTGTTAATTTAACTAGAAAAATATAAATTTTATTCTTAGCAGATCTACCCAGTGAATTTCGTTAACAAGCGGAATTCAAATACCGTATTTTAAGAAATTTCCTAGATTAGTTATTGAGATATAGTGAAATACAATATTTAACATCGTCCCTTAATGAAAGTTCTTTTTCCGAGACCTGATATTCATGAAAAATTTACAAGTTCATTGGTATGATAACCAGATTTTGAATATGAATTTTCAAGTAAATTGGTTAATTATTTCTCTGTACATGCGGAAAACTGTAAATTCAGCCCGCAGTAAAAATCCATTTGCTGACACCTGTTTTACTCAAAAAGTTAGGTCACTTGTTATATTGTTTCGAGCATCTTAAATATGTACAAAATTTTGAGGGAAATATACTTATTAATTTCTTAAAAATAATCAAAAACGTAAAATAGGCTCGTAATACGGATCCAGTTCCTTACATATTCCAAAAATTTATTAAACCATGTCATCCTTAAAGCAAACTCAGATGTAAATTTTACTCGCGAAAATTGATTCAGCCAAACTTGAGAACAGATCTGCAGAAAGACATACCTATATCTCTAAAAATCATTAATTGCAGAAAAACGCATTTACGCCGGAAACTTGACATGCGAAATTTGATGTCATCATATAAATTTTCTTATTAGATGCAATGCGATTGGAAAAAGTAGAGCAAATACATTAATTATGCTTGTTTACAAAAAAGTTACAAAGGTTTTCGAGAATTAATGCAAAAAAAATATGTTGGTATACGGAAATAATTTGAGTTTTATATAAAGGAAACTAAATAAGGAAAAAAAGGTGAAAAATTTTTATATATGTGTGAAAATTTACAAAAATTCAGAGACGTTTAGTTTTTGTTTTGTAATTGCTATATTGTAATATATTAAGCAACTTAGAGAGAAATTTCTCCATGCATAGACTTATCTAGTTCAGTTATTGAAGAATATTTTAATTTTCCTACTGCCTTGAAGCTCGTTCGTTAGGCAGTATAAGATTAATTTCTTTAATTACTTCCAAGAACATACCTATATTTTCTATGAAAATAATATGCGCCTATATTCTTACACATAAATTCTGAAAAAATAATATTAAGTAATACACCCTGTAAATTATTTACTTATATTTTAATGTGTTCAATCAGCAAAAAAAAACTCTAAGCAAATCACTTCTATATAGACGGGCAGTCTCATCCAAACATCAATAATCGTCAATAGTTTTTTTTTGTTTTTTTTTTTTTGTTTTTTTGTATGTTACCTTCTTCTAATAACTTTTCGTATAGATCTTAAGATACTTAATGATTTTCTAGTTTTTTTTTTTCTTTTCCTTTCAATTAGATTAATAGTTAGATACAACTATACAAGAACAATAAAACTATAAGATCATCAAAATAATTTTTCTTCTTTTCTACATTTACTATGGTATGTACATATGTACATATACGAATGTACAACATGTATAAAATTATATTTTAATTGCTGACATGTTTATTATCTAATCCGTTGGACAATTTCTACCTAAAAATCATCTTTATATAAAGTACTAGAAGCTAAACATTAATAAAAAAAAATCTTTAAGCATAAAAATTGAAAACAAAATATGAAGAATATTTTAAAAGCTCTTCAAAGCAAACAGCAAGAAACTGTATACATATGTTTGTAAAGAATGAAAATCTTGTAAAACTAACAAAAATCCATGCAAAATCATCTCAACTCATCAGCTACTTTGATATTCACTTCGATATGCTCACCTTACCATATAATTACGGACATTTGTCTTCTTCTTATATTTCGTTCCTTTTGTTTTTGTCTTTTTTACTTTTCCCTTATACATAGATATGAGATGGTCTCAATCACGAGCTCAACAAATAATAATAAAAGTAAAGAGAGAAAACGAAAAAAACGAAAAGAAAAAGCAAATAAATTTATGCGAATTTTATTAACTTAAAATTCATTTTAGCATTGCTGAAAAGATGGCAAAAAAAAAAAATTACCAAAACAAAGTGTATAATTTTTACTTCAAGATTTTTATTATTAAAAATTTATTGTTAACATATTATACAGAATATTATGAATTAAGTTTAAAATGCCGATAATATGCTGGTTATGACAACCGAATTTAATGTCAGGAATGCAAAACATTTAAAATATACAACTGAGTTTTTTAGTTTTCTTATTGGTGCCTATTATTTATACTAAAAAGAATTTTACTAAAATAGTGCCGGACTCTATGCCGATTAAAGAAACTATGAAAATTTTAACTCTAATCTAAAACTCAATTGCTTTTTCCCCTTCGTTTTTAGAAGTGGAAGCCACAACGATTCTTAATGGTAACTCTTCTAAAAATTGCCGAAAATTTAGATCTTATTATAAAATTAAATAAGCAGATTTGTCATGGACTTCTTTTTAATAAATTGTATAAAATTTTTGAATATAAACGCAAAATGTGTTTTTGTTTGAGATTTCTTTCGTTTTTTGCTTCTATTTTAAAAGCATAGTTGTAGATTGTAGATTTCAAGGTAACCGAGTGGAGCAGGAGTAACCCCCAAGCCACCACAGCCATTCTTGACTTATTGGAGCCTTCCCACGCTTCCACCTATAATATCCCCGTCCCAACCACAAAGCTGGAGATATCCCTAAGGGAGTTGGACAACAATTCCCGAACACTTAGGGACCCATGTCCAAGACAAATGCGGCGCCGAGCAGCCAGTGCCGGACAGTCGCAGAGAATGCGCACGGCGGTCTCATTGCCACCCCCACAAAATATGCACAGTGGTACTTTACCGGGCAGTGTCCCGTAAAGAAATTCGCAATAGTGCGAACCCAGCTCCTGCTCATCCCCAGCAACCTTGGGGTGAATCCGTTGGAGTACGCCGAAAGAAACACCTTCGCATGACGGCACCATTTGCGTCCCGCCAGTGACGGCCGCATTCCGCCGCAAGCAGGCAGGCCAGCCTGGCCCCCACGGCGGAAGAAGGCAGACCGCAGAAAGGCGGCGGCTGCACAAAGTCAGCCCCAGATTCCCTCCGCGCCGGCTAAAAGCATAGTTCTAGTTAGAACCAAATAAAATTAGTTAAAGATTAAGTTTATTTTCGCAATAAGATTGATTGATTTCAATATGTCTATCATGATTTCTTCATCCCTCTCATCAACGAGAAATTGCCGTTCATAAATTTATAAAAATTTGCTTCTCATCGGATTATTTAACTAAAAACTAGCTACCGCAGTTCCATTATGCGTCAAATCAAGTTAAAATATACGGTATGGTGTCATAAACGTAATTGATCCAAAGATCCGAATCATAAGTTTTCTATGCAAATATTTATACTCACTATATTTTCTGGCCAATATTACAAGCACCAATAAAAAATCTTAGGACTTGTCTTTGAAATTAAGAGTATGTCATATTAGCTATAAGTCATTATTATTTGGGACTCAGCTTTATCGTGATTCTTAATTAAACTATTAAAGGTTGTCAAACACTGATTTTACTCTTTATTTTTATTCATTGTAAACATATTTATTAACCAATAATAGATGCCACGCTTCATTCTAACGAAACAATAAGAAAACCAAAACGAAAATAAATTTTTTTTCTAACCACATAAAAGAGGAATCGACATATTTTCATGTCCTATACAACAAAAATTATAGGTTTTGATGATAGTTTTTTTTTTTCTTAATTTTAGAAATTTTCAAATTTTCCAATCTTTTCATTCGTCTTTTTCAACAAGCAAAAATTTCTAGAGTATGAAGTTTTACACCAGTTAAAATAATAATAATATTAGGTTAACCATGGTAATATCGCAATATAACAAAAAAAAAGCAAAAAAAAAGAAAAATAAAAGCAGCGAAAAAATGCCATTTTAAAAATTAACAACAGCAACAACTTATTAAGATTTTCAAGAAAATTTTCCTAACGCTGACGGCATTTCAAGAACATTTTCTTATTTTCTTATTTGGCGCAAAAGATTTGCTACCCGTCGAATATTGTTAGGAAGTTACTTTGTAACCAAAAAAGGAGTACCTATAAAAATTTTTAAAAGTTATTCCAATTTTTTTTTTCTATTTTAATATTTTTCTATACTCTGCAATTAACAAATCTGTCGATGATGGGAATCATAAAAAAAAATGAGAAACCAAAAGAAAACTTATAAATTTTTATAATATAATTTTGTTTAAGAAAAAAAAAAAAGTGTAGACCAAACAGTTATGCTCTCATAAAAATTGTATAAAACCGTCAACAATTTTATACTTCATTTTTTACTTTTTTTATAGATTTTCTTTTAATTTTGAACTTGTGTACTCTTCCTTTTAATATTCGCACGTATCTTGGGTATATGAAAAAATAGAAAGAATTTTTAATTTTCGCTTACAGAAAATCTTGTTGTTGTTGTTATTGTTGTCGATAAATACTAGAAGATGAAGAAAAATGGTAAAAGTACTGATTATTATAATGATTGGTCTATATAAAAACTATATAAAAAAATGATCATGATTGTAATAATCAACGTATATGCAGTAGAAAATATTAAAAATATAGAACGATGGATTTTTTAATTTAAAATCCCATTGTTTCATTTTGAAAATATTGACATTATAGGCTGATATTGAAAAATATTATGAAGAGTGTTACCGTTACGTCACTTATTTCTTTAAAAAAACAATAAAATTTTGATTGATTTTAAAATTTTACATTGCCTTACATATTTCACACAATAAACAATTACAATCAGAATTCTCTCGAATGTTGACGAATCAGTAGAGTTTCTACACATATATTTTCAACAAGTTGGTGTTAATTTCATCACTTATCAAAAGTATTATGGTATATCATCGACTCTGCCAATGAATTTTTTTAAAAGAATTTTTATATCACAAAATTTAACATTGCATAAATCAAGGTTTAATTATCAAAGTGAAATTTAGACAACTATGATATAGAATTATTCGAGATTGCACCTATTCGTATAATGATTCCCTCCAACTTAATATTGTGTGTTTTGAGAGAAATGAGAAATATAGGCAGTATAACAGTTTTGATATACAATATTTCGTGAGCTGAACTTATACTTAATTATCGCACTTTCATTAAGTTACAAAAATTTTAATGACATCTACTCGTAAATTTTGAAATCATTTTGACAATTTACAATTCCATTGACATAATTAAATGTTACACTGGAATAAATTTTTATTAATAAATAAATGAAAATAGTTCATATACAATTATTGTTATTTACTTTTTATATATATATGTGCACTGTTTTAAAATTATTTGTGCAAGTATACTTTTATATAAAAATTAATAAACAAAAACGAAAAAAAAAAAGTAATCAATAATGGCCAGTAACGAGATTTTTATTATATGAATTACTTTATAACCAATTTCTTCATCTTCACATTTTATACATGTGCATTTTTCTCATATCTCCCTATATATTATCCGTTCTAAATTCGGTTCCGGCAATATCTCTCTCGTATAGCTCTCTTACTATACTTCTATACACGTATACGACAATATACACTTTAAGGCTAAGGTATATTTATATTATAATTAATGTACTATATATACGGAGTCAGTTTCTATATATATATATATATATATATATCCAGTTAAAATTTTAAATTTTATAAAATATTGGAAAAAAATCTCAGTTATTTTATTAATCTTATTATACTTTTAATATTCTATACTGACAGGAGAGAAAATTTACGAACATTTTGCTTATTCACCTGGAAATTTTCTTTGAAAAAATAGTTATTTAACTTATTTTTTTTTATGACATTTTACCTACCTTAATATTATATATATTAAAAATTTCAAATAATATACATTTTTTTTTTTTGTATGTATCGATCGATATGAAAAGGCGTTATGAGCTATTTGATAAAATAAACATGTTCCTTCTTCTCATTCCTTATTTTATATGTATAATATTGGCTTTGTATATCTAATAACTTGATACTTGACTAAAAATCGATTTTAATTTATTTCAAGATTTTTAATAGCATAGTAATAGCAATAATAATAATAGTAATAACAATATTATGTTTAGATATACTTTCAAAGATATTTTTTAATATATATTTCACCAGATATATTAAAAATGAAATATCTATACTAGTAAACATGTACTATTAAGACTAGATATAAATTTAAGGAATTTTTCTCTTTTGTATTTTTTATTAAGAAATAACAAAAAGAAGAACAATAAAATATAAAAATTCTAATAATAATTGGATTAGTCTTCAATATCATTAATTAAAATTTTTTAAGAAAAAAATACCTAAGGTCAGTATTGCAAGTAAATTGAGTGAATAAATATGTACAAAATCTCGAATACAAAAGAGGAATTTGGTCCATTTTTATAGTTTTACAATATTCTCTATAATTGCACACTTCAGGGATGAAAAAATAAAGAAAACGTTCTCAATTGCTCTCAAGATGGCGGTCTATAGTATCAGTTAAAATAAGCATTGAAAATATATTTACCGTTATTTAATTTTTTCTAGAAATTTCAATTCCTTAGAATTGAAAAATACAAATTGAATGCCGAAAGTTGATGTTTTACTGATTTTAAGAGCTGATATTCCAGTAGAAGTAAATTAAGATTTACAAAATATTGAAGTTTTAGCTATATTATGATATTCAATCGTTTATACAAGGTCGCTAAGTTATAACCCCCCAGGTAATTATATATCTAAGCACCACTTTCCAAAAGTCCGAATTTGCTATTAAATATAATTCTAAGTGAACCAATTACTTATAACTCCCATCCAAAAAAGTTTGTTGTAATTTGTTCAAAATATAACTTAGTCTTCATTGTAAAGTGGGAAGGCCGTTCGCCAATCTGGCTTCTGTCGTACTAGGTCCGAAATTCAGGCCCAGGAGTAAAAAGTTTTGCCTGCTTCACTCCTATCACTCTTTTTGCCGCTGCTTTCATCTGCTTCGCTTAAAGAATTAGAGGCTCTATTTAGCCTTACAGAAGATTCGATCCCAACGGTTAATCATTAATTTTTGGCTCTTGACGGCTATTTTCGGTTATTTTCGGCTTTTATTGGTTTTTTTCGGCCTTTTTCGGCTATAAATCATTATATCTATGCTATTTTGCTGTAGAAGAAGTAATTTGGTAACGTCTAATGCTTTTAAAAGTCAAAAAGTGTATGTAATTATCACAATTTAAGGTGACAAAATATAATAATTTGGGATTTATTCGGAAGGATGACTTTAGAGTGGACAAACTGGAAATATTTTTCTCAAAGAGAAGTAATTTCTAACAATATATTTGTTTGTTGATAAATTTGCAAACAAAAGAACAGAATGAAAACATTAAATTTATTTTTTTTTCAATTTCTTTGAAAATTTTCTTATATAAATACATTCCATGGCCTTAACATAAAACCAAATAGAAAATTTTTAAAATAATATAGGAAGAAAGAAGATTAATATAGAAGTTGAAAGATTTCACACTATCAAAACGAACCCAAATATAAATAAGAAAAATTTAAAAAAAATTGTTTTTCATATTGGTAATGGAATAAAAAAAAAGCATTTTTAAGAACTCTGATTCCATTTTTTTATACCAACAATAAATTAAGATTAAAAATTTGATTTTCAACAAACTTACTTACATTATAAGAATTTAGTTCATATAGATATACGAATTGAATTTTTCAATATTTTTTTTTTCTCTTTACATGAAAATTACATAAAACTTTTTTTTTATACATGACTAAAAAATGATGTATTGCAAAAATAGTATAAAAGATATTTTATCTTAAGAAAGAGAGTAACTAAGTATACAAAAACAACAAAAAAAGCCTAAACACTTAAAAGATTCACAGAGGAAAACAAAAAAATAACTAAAATATTACATGAAAGATTTTTATCTCGGATAACACTAATGTAATGATAATAAGTAGAATACAACAAGTAGTAAAAAAAAAACAAAATAAGTGTTTTTAATAAATGGGCGATTTAGAAACATTTTTTCTGGAATTTGAATTAATGGAAATCGATTTATTTCACCTAACCGTGTACTAAATTTTCAATACAGACATACAAACATACTATTGTATGTGTACTTTTAAAACAAGTGCATATTTCTTACATTTCTCTTTTTCTTTTGATATGTTAAAATTATAAATTATTATTGACGATGAGAAGAAGCTAAAATGGGTGTAGGCTTAGTAACACCTTTACTAATTATATTATAATTCTTATACTAAAGTATATTCTAGCACTTATTCGCATGCAAAGAAATAATATTTAGAAAAACAAAAAAAAAATTATTTTGCAAAATATTTATTTTTTTTTTGAAATTGTATAAAAAAATTTTTCATTTTAAAAAATAGTAAGAAAAATTAATTACATGCAAAAAAAAAAAAAAATTAAAATGCACACGCATGCGCATTTTATGCAAAAGTTACACCCTTTAAGTATAATAAATTGCAAAGTTAAAGTAATGTCAATTTGATCAATTAGAAAGAATCAAGATTAGAATAGAAAACGAGACGATGAAAAAAAATTATTTAAAACATTTGCAAGATGAAAATTAAAATGTATTTGACAAAATAAATTAAAGTGTGATTTTTTACTGCCCTCCAAAAAAAAAAATTACTTTACAAAGTTGAAGAATTACGCTTTAGGGTAATATTACATAAATCAGATAATAATGGGTCGTTATCCGGGAAGACATCCCATCAATCGCAAATTATGCCCTCATATATTATGGCCCTCGGATCCCTCCTCTTTAATGAACTGAAAGAACATATAGCATTAAACTACTATTCCATGGTTATAAGTGTATGTAATTCTTCACTATTTCCCTCTTTAAATGTCATAATTTTTTAAGCCAAGCTATTTTAAGTATGCAGTGCAGCATCGTGATACCTCTGAAATTTTTCATCTGATTCCTTAAGCTATATCTCCTTGGCTATGCTAACTAGTTCCTTCTTTAAATTTCATGAAGAGTAGATCCAGTTTCAGGAGTCCCCTCTTTCTCACCATTTTGGCCGCCTTGTTTCTTTTAACACCAACAAGTCTTTAATTTAACAGTCGGAAGTTCGATTTACTTACTTTTATTTTTAGAATAATTAACTTTACATTTTCTTCTTCTCAAAATTTCCAAATTATGTCTATAAAAATTATGCCGAATTTGAAGATTACATAAAAAATTTCTTATCCCAATATACGCTATACCCAATTAAAAATAAAATTTAATTATTTTCAACAATTTTATACTACCATTATTGAATTCATTGTTTCATATTAATTTAGTAATGTAGATCGGTTTGTATAATTGTTTGATCCTGATATAGAATACTTTCCGTTCTTTATTCAAAATTTATAATTTTAAAATCTACGTTTGAAAAGCAACTCATTCTTCTTATCAAGCCGTAAGAAACGATAAATTAAAGTTTATGTTAAAAGAATTAAATGTGAATTACATTTTAATAGTTTTTTAATAATTTGCAATGAAGTAAAATTAATAAGGTGGTAAAATAACTGATTTGCAAGACCCTCTAAAACACTAACATTATAAAAAAAATCATGCTTTCTGTTACAAGGAAATCTTTAAAATTTTATAATTAATGGGAAAAAAATCTGTTAAGTGTAAAACAATTAGCAAAATTGATATGAAATGAACAATTAATAATTAACTTCCATGACGGTAGAGGAAATTTTAGAGAAACTTATACTTTAAAAAAAGGCTTAATTTTTCAAATGAAATTTTTTAATTATAAATTTATAACAATTCAATTGAATTGAACCACACATCTGGTTTGATAATCACAAAGTCTATATATACATATACAATATATAAATAAACGAAAACACGTTTGGTACACAATTAAAAATATATAGTGAAAAATTGCACCTCTTTTACTATCGGTCGGGCTACTAAAATTATAGTGAATTTTACAATTATTTTAATTAGTATTAACGTGTTTAAAATTTTATTTAATAACATTTTCTCAATAAAAAAAGAAAAAAAATATTTTGTACTCATGTGAAATTAAAATGTTTTCACTTTAATTCATTTTGCATATTAAACGTTTAGGAAGCATGACGTGTGTATCATATAAAAATTAAAAATAAATATTTTAATTACAATTTAGCTAGAATATTTTTATTACTTTAATAATGGAGTTTTTAATTTAACGAAATATGAAATCAAACCCATGGTTTTTAAACTAGCACATTTCTCATAAACAATTTTTAAGTCTCAACGTTTTGTAGGTCTCTTAATAATTTCTCATTTTATTAAAAATATTAAAAATTGCATAAATTTAGGAGATATCTTAAAAGTGATAATTAGTAAAAAATTTACACCACAGCTAGTGTAAAATTTAAATTATACCACCAATTAAATTACTGAAGCCATAAAGCGTATGTTGAGAGCTTGAGAGGATGATTATTTAATATTTGATTAAGCTTAGAGTGCCGAAGACATTGGTCAATTATTTTAAGCCCATAAAGCCGAATTTTGAAAAACAATTTATTCTTGAGTTCAGTAAAAATTGGTTTGTTGTAGATTTAAAATTTTCGAAAAATTCGCCTATACGAGTATCAGCATCGTTGTTAAAAGTTTCCTGAATTTCATATTTCATAGTAAATTTTTTTTTTTACGCATTGTGTGTTGTGACTTGTGATATTATGTGTGTGAAGATATTGTGCGTTAAGTGATGCAATTAAAATATGCCCATATAAAAATATTTTCAAAGAATTTTTCAAAAATGACATATCCTTATAAAACACACTATACATAATATATATACATTACATACTTATATACTAATATTATTAAGCATTAGGCTATTTTTAAAAATATTGCTACAGTCATCATTGCATTTATTAAAATTGTCGTCTGCCATTTATTTAAGTAAAAGCTTTTATAATTGCTCATTAAAAAATTAAAATCTTTGTGTAGTAGACGCTTAGACTAGACAAAAATCAATAAAAATTATAAACAGTTATTAAATTTTTTGTTCGATGTTGTTGTTTTGTGTTTTGTGTTAGGAATTAAATAAAAATTGTATAGGAAATTGCTACTTAAATATTAAATATAAAAAAGTGTATAATTGTATGTATGTATTTTGAATGTTATACCTGTTTAAAGGTATCTATGTATGTATGTAAAGAAAATATGAACATAAAATATTATAATGGTTAATTTTTTCTTTAACAGCCATGTCTAATTCAACATTCAAAACTGTCATTCACTATACCTATAATACATACATACATACTTACACATTATAAAGTTATTAAAATGTGTTACTAATAAAATGAAAAAAAAAAATAAACTATGAAGAAAAGTTTTAAAGAAATCTACGATTTAAAGCTTTATAAAATTGTTAAGTCGAGTGTAGTTCTAAACTAAGCTAAGTCAACATAATAAACTTATTTAGCGAGAAACTCAACCAATTTGTTTCGAAAACTGACAAATTTAATCAATATATTAAAATTTTTATTGAAATATTGCAAAACGTACTTCTTTAACTTGGATCGGCTTACCAAAATTGCAAAAAAAATTTCATTTATTTTAAGTATCATTAATATGCCTCTATCATTAGCATATTTAGAAAAAATCTTATATGTATTAGATATTGTAAGTGTGCAACTTTAATAGAGATAAGCAAAAACTTTCGATCAGGGAAGAACCCGAAATTACAATGAAATTTGCATTTATTTCAATTAATATTAAAACGCCCAAAATATTCCAGAAAAATCCACTTCAGGAATTTGGCAAAAATGGAGAAATCCAACTTGAACTTTGTATAAAAGCGTCAGGACTGCAGAAAACTTCTAAAATTTCTTTTTCCTTACATTTCAATCTCTTGTAGAACTATAAAATCACGCACACAGCGATTATTGTAATTTAATAAAAAATTTTTCTAAAATACTCTGATGGTTTTGCTACCTTATTCGATCAAAATATTTAACATTATCCTGCACTCACAAAAATCCAGAACAAATCTGCATTCTTTTTTTTATATCTAAAAATTACACATTTTCCTCATAAATTTGAACACTTTAACTATAAATTTCATAGAAAAAAAATATTGTAAAAAGAAATTAAAAATCTCAAACCTGACTTAAGGTTTAAAATAAGCAAATCTATAAATTAAATCATGCAACTGCTGCTATTTTTAAAAGTGCTACCTCTAGAAGTATTTTGACTTTTCTTTTCACATACGTACATATATTTTATGTCTATATTTGTGCTCACATAAATAGGTCAGAATAACGTAAGCTGCACCATAAGAGTAGCTCCAATTTATATAAAGAAAAAATACAACATGATTGTGTCGACTAAAGGCACTTATTCCAATTAACAAATCTTAAATTACATTTTCTCATTAATGAAAGAAAAAAAAAAAGTCTCAAGAAATTTTCCAACAAAAATTTTATTTTCATTTTCTTTGATCTAAAAATGTCAAAAGAAATCAAATAACGAAACAGAAATTGAAATTGATTACACTTTTTCATGCATATTCACTTCAAATATACCCGTATATACTAGAATACTTAATTAGTATATATAACAATTTCATTAACATTTCTTTTATCAATACACACAAGTATACAAAATATTCGCAAAGTGTAACATTTAATAAGATTATTGCATGCCTGAATTGTTAAACGCTATTAAAGAAATATCTGGATATATGTGTGTTTGCATACAGATTGAGCGAATCTGTAGTAAAATATATTTTAAGTAAACAAGTAATAATTAAGATTCATAACACATTCCCATAAACAAGCACTTTTCTTTTTTTTTAAATTTTCATTGCATTTAAAGAAATAAACATGAATATTAGAGTGTATTTTGTATGCAACAAAAAAAATAAAATTTACAGATTTCTCATAATTAACTCAAAATTATGTCATAGTTATCAAATACTATTAGTGTTCACTGTTTATACATGGAAAAATGATGCAAATTGGAAATACTCGTACATAAATAAGTGAAGTAAGTGAAAACTTGTTATTTTTATTTAATGTAGCAATAATTATTACAAATATCAATGTGATAATACGGAAATAATGTGCTACTGTTTTAGATGTGCAGTAATCAATGGGATTGTGTGAACCAATTACTTACTCGTATTCATAAACGCTCTTAGTAATTAAAATTAAAATTCAGAACCAAAAACCTATTAGTTTTTAAATTTAAAACAAAAATCTATTTCTTTTTAAAGCAGATAAATTTAAAAAAAATTTATGAATATTATTAGCTTTCATGAAAACTTATTATTTTCCACCCCAATATTATTTTGATGACGTTATGACAGCAATTTGATAATTAAACAAATGTCATTTGTACACAATATTGCTCTTTTTTGACAACTTTACTTATTGTTTACATTATATTGGAAAGTCTATGATTTAATATGAGTCTGAGGAAGGTCGTGTATGTAAACCCTGTTTGACATCTCTATTCCCGTCAGATTTTTTGTCAAATTTTTTAATAGTAATATGGCGACAATTTGTAGTATTTTCGAGTACATTTTGACCCAAAGGGTGAGCCACATTAGATAATTTCAATCTGATATGTAAACAGTCACACGACTTTATCTGCGATTTAGTCTCAGATTTTGTCATACATGTAAACAGTACAATTAAAGAATAATGGTATCCGATAAAATGTCCTTTGATGGGGTTGTGGTTCACAAAAAGACTCAAGAAATCCATTTATTTTTTAATGTCAAGATAAATTCAGATTCCGATAATAAAAATTAATTTGAATGTATTTTTTATGTTTATATTGAAATGAGTAACATGTCGTTTCATAGAGTGCGTTAAAATTTTGACTTATGGCAAATAATTAATACCTATTTTGCAAAATAGCAGTCAATTATTAACAGCAAAATATTATATAACGATAAATATTAAGTAAATGTCAAATTAAATCATCAATCGACCACGTGTCATTCGTATAAAAGGAAGAAAAATTTACTGTGCCAATATTAAATTTAAAACAAATTTTAAAAATTAAGCTCGGAATGCATACAAGGCAGTGGTCCTATACATATTCTTTTTAAATACGCATGTAAAATTAAATCTCATAAATTTCATTGCTTCACGTTCATTTCAAAAAAATTTTTATTTCGCGTTTCGCGATTCAATTTTCATCTTGGTATTACAAATATAAAACTTTTCATTTTCATCTTCAACGTTATCCTACCTACATACCTACCTAAAAAATAGCGATTGAAGTAAAAACAAGTCTTCAATTAAAAATTAATAATTATATGGTGTAAATATAGACGTCACTACGGTTTTAATTCATGTTCTTTAAGCTTCAATATAATAATAAACATGATTTTTTTATGTTGCCGTCATAATTAATGGTGTTGACGTTTGGATTAAACTTTTAAAGTACGTGAAATATTTTTTTAAACAAAAGTTAAGCATTCTGGATGTAATCCTTTAAAAAAAAAAACAAACGGAAAAAAAAATGAAAAATTAATGGTTAAGCCGTGAATTTTTTAAAAAAATCATTGCCTTTCAAGAAATTAATAAATATATAAAATGTATAAATAAAAAGAATATTGTATTGAAAACCTTCATATTCTTCTATATTAATTGCTTACAATTTACTGTTATTAGTTTATTTAACTTGATTTTAAAATGAGTTTTGTATAAAATAATGAAGTTTTGGTTTTGACATGACGCAAATTTTATTAATTAATTTTATACTTGTACCCTCAAAAAATTGTACTTTCATTAAAAAATTATGGGATTTGTTATCTAAATTTCGAAATGTGCCTGAGAGAAATCTTTAGCGCCTTTAATCTTACATTCTTGTTCAGACCCGCTTTTGACATATTTCGTTTTTGTTTAACAATATTTGTATACAGGTACATGCTATATATCTCACTGTAAATAGAAAACAAAAAATATTTATTTTTTAATATTAAGTTTTTTATCTTAGTTTTTAATGCTGCCCCTACTCTAAAGCGGCCATTGCAAATGCTTACTTTACATATTAGAAGATCCGTCACTGTTCTTATCAAATATTTTACTTTTTATGTTAAATTACACATATTATGAACTCTCTCAATATCTGGGGGGATTTTTCTCATTCCGTAACTCTCACATATGTGTCATCATCTAAAACAATTGTAGAATGAAGTGAAAATCTCAAATTTTGCTTGTTTTACAACTACAAAGGAATTTTTGTAAAACAAGTGTAGCCTTTCACCATTTACATTTTGCAACTTTATCTGATTTATTGTCTTTTCTAATTCAAAGTTATACGAAATCCACCCATCCATTTTATTCCTTACAGAGCATGAAGATCCTCAGAAAGTAAAGGTCCTGAGAAAGTAATAAAAATAGTATGTATACATAATGTTATGTATGTAGTTTATTTTAGTCCTTGTTTTATTGATTTTGCACCGATTTTCAAATATAAAGCAATTTAAATAAAATAATTTAAGCATCATACTCGATTTTCCTTAAGAAATAAACGCTTTATCCAAATAATTGGAATATTTAATATGTATGTATAGGTATTATGTATATATATATATAATAAGTGCATACACACACGTACACTTAAACATATAATTATTATTTTTCTTCTTTACTTTTTATTATATTGACCTTTGTATTGAATATAAAATTGCTTCTGAATTTAATAACATTATAAAATATTTTTTTTTATTACTTTTATTTTTTTAAAAATAAAAACCAACAAAAAAAATAGCATTAACCAATCAAGAACATAAAGATTAATATCAGTAACCAAAATAACATATAAACGTGCTGAATGTTGCATGAAATAATTTTATTTCGTGTATAATTTTGTGACTTGATTCTCATGCGAGAATATTATTTTAACCTTTTATATATGAAATGAAATTATAAACGAAATGTTCTCATAATAATTATAATTATTCGTTTGTAATGTTATATGTAATGTTAAACTTCTCATTGATTATAAATTTCATTTACATACAATCTAATTAAATATGCCCTAAAGTAATAATTTAACATAACCATATTGATAATATAACAAAAATAAACCATAAAATCGCAGACCTCCCAAGGCAAAAACTTCGAATGAATGCGAACTATCCTCATAGGTTTGTGTAAGTTGCTTCCGGTCTGGAGGCTAAAATAGCAGAGAATACGTTCCGCGATCTCTATTTCCACGTAATAAAATCAAAAGAAATGCAATAGCAAATAGTTTTGGTCTCTGCACATAATAGTCAAGACTTCCAGGATTTGTGGAACATAAGACTTGTGCCATTATAGAAAATGTAACTGATTTAAGAGTTTAATCTCCTCAAGATTCAGGCTAGATAAATCAGATCGTAACTTTGCACCCGATGAAATAATTTTAAAACAAATTTGAAGCACAAAATATTGCGTCCGGACTCAAGTCATATATTTTTCAACAGAAACATTTATATTTTCTAATGGAAAGTTATGTGTTTTTAATATAGTAAGAGTATGCGTCTGCTTTTCATAATGTTATAATATGTATAGGGCTGTTGAATGTATAACTGTTATACAGAATTCAAATTCATAATTTTAATTGTTAGCTCCAAAATTTTCATATTATGGTTAAGTAAATATCAAGTTACGTAATATTTTACAGAATACTAAAATTCTTCAAGCATATTATGAAAGAAAATGAACGCAAGAAAGGCTACATACCATATAATATACAATACCCTATGAATGAAGGTAATCAACATTAAATTAAGTATTCTAAAAAAGGTTTGAAAACGAGAATCGATTACGAATAAGTACCACATCATAAGTATATACATCTGATTTAATTAAGTATTCTACATTAGTATAACATTAAATTATTTTTTGTTTTTCTTTTTTCTGTTTATTATATAACATTAATGCATCATGTTACATGTGTAATTACTTTGGAATTTATGTTTAAATTGTATTTATAAAATATTTTCATTTTTTTTCTCATTTTGTATAACATGAACTATAAGAGGAGGACTTTTCGGAATTTTTAGATTTTTTTTCAAATAAAATTGTTTCAATTCATTTAATTATTTTTCGATTTCATTTGAAAAATTTAAAATTTTTCTTTGTTTGTTGTTTTGGAAGTTTTCACTTGTTTATTTGAATAAAATAAAATATAATTTTTTTTTTAATTGCATGTCAACTTTATTTCATTAAGGGTTAAAAGGACGTAATGATGAATATGATTAGAGCACGTAATATTAAGAGTATATACTTAAACTATAGGTTTTGGTAAATTAAAAATTTAAACGTTGGTTCAAATACTAAATGCTCATTTATTTAACACATGCACATTATTTTTGATTGTGATTTGAGATTCAGACTAGTTTGTAATTAAAATATTGGAGCATTAGAATTTCATTATTGAATGCTTTATATTATCTACATAATCAACTTAAGTTCATAATAACGTCCGTAATATACAATAAAAGTTATCAGAGGCGGAATCCCAAGGGAGCAATTATTTAAAATTTTCTGATTTTCAATATTATTCAAAATTTTTTGTCTAAATAAAAATATTCAGAATGTTTAAATTGTTCCAAAATTTTCTACAAAACATCTACTGCTTACGGAATGTGACAATTTTTTCGTCTTTTCAGTACTAAATTTTTTGCAGAGTGTTTAATTCAAAATTTTTTTAGTTATAACAGGTTTTTGTCTGTTATACAGTCACACTTTAACAGATTTTACCGTAATTACAATTTCTCACCATTGATTCTAGCTAATTTACCTACATCCTTAATAATACTCCTGTTCTGGATATTTGCTTTCTTACGTGAACAAAAGCTCAAAATTCCCAAAATAATAGAGCTGCATTTTAATTAAAATCAGAATATATTCGAATATAAGCGAAATTAAATTTCTTTAAAACTATTGTGGCTTAAATGACTGAAATTACAGTTTCTAATTTAAGTTAAGGTTAAGAAATTTCAGAAAATTTTTTTTTAATTTTTATAGAATAAGATAACCTAAGATTCTTATAATAACAATTATACTTGCCAACTTTAATTCAAACACGTTTGAGCAATATGATTAATTCACCTTTATCGACTGCCATAACACTAATAATTTACGATAATAATTTAATTTTTTTTATATGTAGTAAAAATTTTGACACTTATTATTATTAAAATAATAAATAATATTTTTTTTAAAACTAAAGTATAATATTACAAGAATGTTTTTAATTATTTTATATTTTTTCACGCACCACACAGTCACACAATAATTACTCTGTCTTTTATTACATAAATGTCAGCTTACATTTTAAGCTTGATTAATGTTTTTTAATATCGTATTTTATTATTTGTTTTATTACATTTTAATTATTCAATAAATTATTATCGTTTTTTTTTTATTTTATGATTTTTTTAAAAGTAAATTTAAAAACTTGAAGTGACTTACATTAAACTATTTGGCAAATTGGAAAAATTATGTAAAAAGAAACTGTACATAACCTTGAATAATTAAGAAAAAACAAAACTGCTGTGACTTATATGAACATTTCATTCACTTTTTACGATTAACAATTATTCATATATGTACATATATGTACATTATAATTTAGTTAAATAAATTAAACATAAATTATAATTAAGAATATCAGTGAGTAATTTCAGTGAGTTGAAATAATATTTTTGTAATAAAATATTTGTAATACAAGCAATTAAAATGTCTGAACATTTTTTATCTACATTGTATTTTCTATATAGTATTAATGTTTATATATATTTAATATTGTATATGTAAGTTAATATATATAAGCATGTGTGCATAAAGTTCTTTGTATGTATATTATTACAACATATTCATGGAATGGCCATGGTGTAACTAGAAAACCAAAATCTAAAAGAAAAAAAACAATTATTCCGAAAATTTGCTCGAAGTAGCAGAAACAGGACGAAATTGAGTTTCCATTTCAGCTAGACTTTATAAATATGGTTATTGTTTTTGACATGTCTCGTAGTTTAAACGACTTTTTGGTGGTTCTGCTTCAGGGTTTAAGATGCCGAAAAAAATGAGATGTTTGATTTTTATATAAAAAATACGAGCGAATGACTTCCTAACAAATTTAGAATTTGAATATGGTGGGTGGAAAATTTATTGTTTGAAGAAGATTCTGTAGATGCCGAAAAAATTTGGAGGCAATACCATTAAAAAAAACGCCCTAGATCAACATGTTTAGGCATAAATTATATATTCACTGAAGCAAATTTCAAATACAAGCACGTCAATTAAAAAAATTATTCTTATGTGAGGTTTACAATATTTATTTGAACACATTTTTATTAGACAACACTAAAATAATTCAAGGTCCGAAGACTTACCTATAGTTCTTACATTTTAGAGTTTAATCAAAAGGAACTCTAATAGTTTAAACAAAACCCTTTTATTTAATCACCTGCGTCATCAAATTTCAATTTTAGAAACACATCAAAACTGCGCAATTTTTCGGCATCCCAAGTAACTTCCCAAAAAGCTCACTAAAACTTGCATAAAATATTGGAGTTCTGTTAAAAAGAAAAATGCTTTTTACTTATTTTCCTTCCTCTCTCCCTCTTTCTTTCTCTTTATATCTCTCTATCCCTCGCTCAATCTTTCTGATCATCCCTTTGTCTCTTTCTCCCCCTTCTACATCACTCACACTCTCTCTCTACTCCCTTTCTTTCTCTCTCCACATCCCTCTCTTACTCCCTTTCTCTCATCTCTTTTGTAGTTTCCCGTATAGCATAAACCAACAATAAAAATCTTACATTTAGGGTGTCTTTTGATACCAACTTTGCTACTTGCAACTGGGATAAATAGCACATACCATATTGTATATACCGACATAGTTTTAAAAAAAATTCCTTTGTTTAATTCGGATAATTATCAAGAATTACTTTAAAAGAAAAAAACTGATAAACCGAAGTGTTGGCAAAATATCTATTAAATTAAAAGAAGAAAATGTTACCGAAGATGATTAAATTTTATTACCAATTGTTAAAAGAACAATTTTTTTTTTTAATCTTATATTCAACTTGAAAAACGAAAAACACATAATAGAAATATTTTGTTTTCTTATTTACTTCTTAAGATTTCTTTACTTTAAAAAAGAAAAATTTTTCAGAAATAAAAATGTAATTGACAATGTGTAAACACACATTGTTCTCTAAGACTTCTTACATACTATGAACTCAAAGTGTTAGCTAGAAAGTTAGATAATAAATACTTTGTATTTTTTAATGGTGTTAACTATAAGGGTATTATATATCAGGTCTATAATTACCAATACTTTTTTTTTCAGTGTAATAAAATAAAGTGTAAATGAAAATTCTAATTGATTAAACTAAAATGATTAGGGAAAAATAATAATAAGAATTTGGTTTTATAAGTTCAAAACATTATACACTTAGCACAGGTTCACGATACAAAAAGGGTGACAAATAATTTCTTGTATTCCTGTATACAGATAAAAATTGAAGCGCGTGAAAAATATGTTGGAACTATGCATTTGTTAGAAGGGAAATTTAATTTTTCTGATTTTAAAAAAATTGTTGACCGCAGATAATCATTAGTTTATTAACTATTTGGAATTGAAGGAAAACAAAATTAAGATCAATCTCGTGCGTCTATTCATAAAAATTTTTTTTCCATAATACAACAGGTTTTTTCTCATAATTGTTATACAATGAAGTTTCTCATGAATTAATTTTTTTTTTTCTTAAAAAAGCTAAACGCGATTACAATTTATAAAGCTAATAAAATTTTATTATTTGAAAAATATTTAATTTGCAACATTAGATTTTATAAAAATATTTGAATTGTCCGTGTGAAAATATTATTCGCAAATGTAATAAGTATCTGTGTATATATATTTTTTATAATTATAACTGTGCAGTTTTCAACATCCGATTGAAATTATAGAAATAAATACAAAGGATTTGAAGAAAATTTTGCATTATAAATAAAATAATTAAAATTTTTTTAGAAATTCTTTGAAAAATATCTTATTAAATTCGAAAATTTTCCAACCATTAAAATTAATACAACAGGTATACCCTCTTCCTTCATTTGAATTTTTAAAGGAAAATAATACGGAAATAGATTGGTTATACGGACTAGGAAAATTGACTAGGAAAAAGCAGATCTAAAATGAATTTGGTTTATTCAGCAGTTAAATTTGTATTGCTGAATTATAGTAAAATTGGTTATATTTTGTTAGATGACCTTACTTCTAGGACTCTGGCTGATGTCGCAACGACATAGTAAAACTGTATATTTATACACAATTCAGCTTATTACTGAATTTCGATTCACCTTAGAAGTATTAATTTGCTGAATCGCAATTTAGTTTATATATTTTAATTGCTAAATTGTGTTGTGGTACTCGTACATTATTTCCGCTATTCTGGTTACAAAAATTCGTTTCCGTAATTTTAAAGCTATTAGGCCCCAAAAACTTCAGTCGATGTATTTCTTATAGAAATTTTATTACTTATCAGTATTGAAGTACAGTTACTCCTATCACTGTTTTATTACAGTAATAATGAATTGTGTATTTGTCCAAATTTAAATTTTTTGGAATTATACTTAAAAGTTTAGGATTAATTTGCAATTCACTAGTTAGCCAATCCAAGCAGTTTCATTTACGGTGTTATTGAAACCAATACATTTAAAATTTTTAATATGATAACCAGCATTGTAAGCCGACGTACAAATCTTTTACTTCTTTCTTCTAATATTAAGCATAAGAATTATTCATAAAATGTGAATTATATATAGGGAAGCAATACTGACTTCTATTCTAAAGAGTTTAACTACAAATCTCTCTGGTATTAAGAATTATAAAAAAAAATTAAAGGAAAATTGTTTAACCATGTAAATGTTGTAATTCATGTAGAAATTTAAGGTTAAGGCAATTAACAGAACTTCAGTTACATTTTTTTGTATATTCTCGATAACCTAGAAATATTTTTAAATATAATCTTTACCTACAGGGAAAGTCATATATAATTAAATAAACATAAACATATTTTAAAATATTTTTTATTGTTCTCTAAGAATAACAAAATATCATGAACTTGTAAGTGTGCTTACATCAAAAAATGAAATCTTTGTCAAAGTATTTAAAAAAAATTTTTTTAAATGCTTAAAATCCCATGCTGTGACGAACAATTTAATTATATTTAAAAGCATAACCAAAACTGATAGGTTTAAGTATACAAAAAAAAATATATGAGTTTATAAAATATTTAAATTTAATTCTTTGTGATAAAAAAACTTAAAATTTTTTATACAAAAAGATGGCAGATTAAAATATTTTGACACCTCTTTTCATCTTTTCGTATTTCGTAAAAAAAAAATATCTGACACAGGAAGTACTTTTCTTTAATAAGCTTAATATTTTTGAACTTCTTTTTATTTTCCTTTTGAAAGAAGCATCTGCCCTATAATAACATACTCTTTCATTTTTCGTATATTCTATACAAGTTAAATTTTAAATTCAATTATTTATATAATAAATATATGACCATGAATGTAGACTTAAACAAATTTTCATTTAAAATTTCGAAAAACAAAAAAAAAAACACAATGAGAGCACACCATCACTTAATCTTCTTCTATTTTGTTAAAATGCGTATATAGTGACGGTCGATTACAAAAAATAAAATTATAAGATTATTTTACGATATCAGAATTAATAGTCTGGTTTTTCGTATCATTATAGAAATAATATTTTAAAATTAAAATAAAATATTTGACAGAAATCCCCCTTAATATATTTTTGTTTCCAATAAAAAATAATCGAAGACAAAGAGCTCAGAGTTTATAGAAAAAATTCAAATATTTTATAAAATTTTGTAAAACAAGAATTAGAAATCAATTTTTTAATTTTTGTTTTTTTAAATCATATTAAAAATTATTGCTAAAAGCGTTAACCTTGTAAGTTTAAAAAAAAAATAAACAAATTTCTTTGATTGTCATGCTAATTAACTTCTGGCTATTTTAATCAATATTTTTTAAGCTTCTTCCTGTCATGGCGATTTTCTTTGTTTTATGTTAGTATAATAATAATAATATGATTACAAGAATATGAGGAGAAAAAATCAATCAACTAATTAATTTAATTAAAGAATCAATAATATAGTATTAAACGAATATTCATTCTTTTTATGACATCGATGCGATTCATGTATAATAGTTTTTAAGCTAACATAAAATACTTTGCATTTTCTGATTCCAAGACAAATTTTGTAGTAACAAAATTTTTTTTCCTTCTATAAAATTTAATATTTTTAATTATACAACGATTTTGTTTCAATATTTATTTTAACCTCAAAATATGGAATAGAAATTTTAACCTGAAAACATGGAATAGAAAAAATAGCAGCAAACTTTCGCAATTCTCTTACAAATCCATTAATATATCTTGGTATTAGTATTACATTATAATGTACACACGTTGCACGATCAAGGATTGTTTGAACTGATGACAATTTCATGAAAATGTAATGGTGTATGTAAAAACGTTCGCGAATTGTGTTTGATGAAAAAAAAAGAAGCCCATCCAATTCTCGTCAAAAGAAATCAAAAAACATCTGTATAAATCTGACTCGGTTATCACACTGTGGTGGGTGTCTGGAGACGTGGACGTGGAAGAAAATTAAACGGATGACGCGTTAATAAAGAAGGGGACTAGCAACCCACAATTTGGGTCAGACCTCTTCTACATTACAAACAGCTTCTGGGAAACTACGGCCAGGGGCGCTTTAGGAAGATCATAGGGTTTAGCGGGAACCAGGTGAGAATTCTCATTGGTATTTTGACGGGTCATTCCAGGCTCACAGGTCACCTTACGAGTCTCGGCCTAGAAAGTGAGAACGCTTGAAAATTTTGTGTAGAAGATAAAGAAGCCTCAGTGCACCTTCCAGGAGATTGTTTGGCCCTCCAACGAAATACTGAGGATCTACGTAGTCACTATGGTGTGGGACTACGGTCTGCCGAACCTTTCAAATTACTCGAATTCATAAGAGATCTGCCGAACCTTTCAAATTAGTCGAATTCATAAGAGGATTCTTATATCCGAACGTTAAGAAATCCATGAACATACTTTGATTTCTTAACGTTGGCTTATAATTAAGTTACTCAAATTATTGATTTTTTACACTTATGTTCCAAAAGGATAAGAAAGAACTCTCACCTATAAGTCTCAGTATGTGAGATCTGAAAAACAATCGTTTTGCTACCAAAAAGTCTACAAAATTATTGCGAGTGTAGAATCTTTCTTCTTCCCCTCTCACTTCTGTAACTGTAGACAAAATGAATACCATTACAAAAACCACCATTAAAGCTCACAGAATTAAACAATACGCATTCACATTTACAAAAACTTTTCAAAATTTTTATTGTCATAAACTAATTTTAGAAAAATTAAACTAATTTTCAGCATTTAATAGCTTAAAATCAAAATTAATTTATAATAAAAAATTAAAATTTTATACAATACCATAAAATTCCTTAAATAAACATTCACAGCATGTTCCAAAAATAAAAAACAAAACCCCCAAAAAAAAAAGTTCATAACCTATAATTATAAAAACTGCATATTAGTTTAGAAAAACGAATAACAAAAAAAAAAGAGATTAAAAATCTTAAAAGAGATTAAGATGAGGGTTTTTATTTTTTGTTGAAAATCTCAAATGCGGTCAAGGGGCCAAGAAATGTTTTCAATATTAATAAACCACAAAATTTTTATTTTCATTATTTTCAATAATTATAATATAATTAAACCGTAATGTGTACTACTATTTTAATTCCTTACCATACTGCACAGATACCATTGACAAAATTATTAAAATATTCAAGTTTTGTCTTTCAATTTACGTTCCGAATCGAATGCATCAGAAGTATAGTGTTTATATTATAATTTATTTAAGTGCGTTCATTATGTATACAAGGATTTTTACAAGTTAAAATCTTAATTATTCAAAATTTTAGTCTTTATTTTAAATTATTTAATATATATAGACACAAACTTGTATAGCCTATGTGGTTTACCATTAATTCAAGTTCATAAATTATAATTATTATATAAAATTTTTAAAATTCGTAATGAAAGCAATTAAAATAATTTCTATTATCTATTAAAATTCTATTATTGTTGTTTAAACACGAAATTCAGTACTTTATAAAAATTTAAATTAGGAATACAACGTAAAATTAAAATTTTGTGCAATACACACACATTGCCATAATATTCTAGCTTAATTAATATAATTATGTTATTAAATTTATATAATTATGTTATAAAGTACCATTGTTCATTTAATTCCATTAATTAACCACGGCAGTGTCATTGTTTATTATAAAAGACAAAAGATGTTAAAATTTTCAGTGTATTTTTATGGTAGCCGTTATTAATTTATTCTCATAACGCACGTTTGCGAAAACAATGACATAAGTCAAAATTCAGAGTCGGAAACTATCTTATTGTTCTTTAATATACAAAAGTTTTCCGTAACAAAATAATATAGAAAATTTGTTCATATACTTGCAGAACAGTTCTATGCCAACGATAGTAATTTACATTCAGTTGTATAGATACTATTAAATTCCGGAAGTCGAAGTTATATTTTTAAGTTGTGTCGTTATTCTTCCCAATGTGCGATAAAAACAATTCTTAGGACCGTATATCGTTTTGGCAATAATTATAATGAAAAAAATTGAAAAAAAAAAAATTAAATTAGTGCTTCTCTAGTTTACACCGTTCATCTTACTGAATTTCACCTGAAATATTGCAGTGGTAAGAAAACGAAACGTTTAGGCTCACGTTCAAGTCCAGATCAAGTTATTCAGTTGAATATTAATATGAGTTGAAAAATAACAAAAAGCATTCACATTATTCAATATTGTAGACTAACAATCATAAACAATAATTGATTTATTTAGTCTAACATAAAAATATAAATTCAATTACAGAAATATTCTTGGTTGCGTAAATTCGCCACAACATCTTGTGACAAAAATTACTCCAACTGTATTATACAGAAGATCATCTCTATTGCCTTTCATATAAGTTCAAAAATAAACTGAATCATTTCAGCAACAAAACTAAATCATAAAGATTCTGCATAAGTTTTGCAAAATCTCTACACTTTCTGCTGTAGTTGGTGCAAAAAACAGATCAAAAATTATGCATTTGTTTACTTTCAAAACTTCTTCACTTGAGATGGGAAACTAAATACTTAATGATTTCGATTATAAATCCTTGATATATCGACCATATGCGAAAAAACAACAAGTATTTAAAATTAAATTAAATTTCATTTCATTTAAAACATAAATATCTCAAATTATAATTGACATTTTAAATGTTTTATTGCTAAAGATTCCGAAAAATACAAAAATTATTGAAATTATTTTCATTTCGCGAAAAAAAAATCCCAACAAAAATATTCAAAATGCAATGAAATACGAAAAAAAAAAATAGCCCATAATTTATTACGATTTTCTGTCAAAACTATACCCATGATTAAATCAAAGTTGTTCTTCTAAATGCAAGCCAACTTATAATAATATTCACAAAATTACATAATGTATTTTAAATATAGGCATCAATTTCTGTATATAAGTATACAAGATTATATTAAAAAAAAATTATTAAGCATATTTATTAGATTTTCTTTTAAAAATGTCAAATATTTATTTTGCCAATAAATTTAAAACTAAAATAATTACTAAAAATACTAATTTATTACTAGAAATTATTACAAATTTTTTTATTTAATTTGAAAATTTTGTTTTCACGTATCATATTACAATATTTTGCATCCATGATATTAGCGGCTGCCTTGTTTATACTTGCACAGTAATCACTCTAGTATAAAACCAAACCAAAATATTACACAAACCCAAGTAATATTGGATGATATGAAATAGAATTACTAAAGAAAATTTAGTAAGAAAATTAAATACAAAAAATCATTGTAGACATACTCGTATATATACACTTACATGGTATATGTATAAATATTATATTAAGAGTATTGCAAGAGATTTCCAAAAGAGCTATTATATTATAGTATTCAAATTTCAATTTTCAAATTATATAAAATCACTCGTCTATATATATTATACTTGAACACATACACAAATAACTCATTATCGTTTCTTAATTGGCCATTTTGTAAATGAATTTGTTAATAGTAATTTTTTTTTCAATTTATCTTGCGTATACACATACAATTAGTAAAGTTATGTAGTCCTATCTATAAAGATAAATATTGGCAAAAATAATAAATGATCTTATACCTCATGGTACCCTTTTTAAGCAAGACATTAAGAATATACAATGCATCTATTTAGGTACATAATATAGGTATGATGAGTGCTCTATAACTGAAAATTCCAACAAAACTTATATACCTGAATAAATAAATTGGTATATTTAAAGAAAATTACATTAGTTTATATTATTTGTGATTAAATTTGCATTTATTGAGAGATTCATGAGATCTTTTTATGTTTTTTCTGGTTTATTTGCCTTTTTTTCTACTTTGTAATTCAATATTCGACTTTACATTCAATTGCGCTTCGATGACACGCTAAAATAACTCTAGTAATAAAGTTTTAATTAACCGCATTTAATCAACTATACATTTTTATAGTTCTTGTCTTTTAGCTTTTCCTTTCTCTAGTCTTATTTTTTTCCCATCTTTTCTATTACATAAATTGTGATTTTTTGCTCTTTAAGTTTATTTTGAATTAAAAAAAAACCAAAAATTAAAAAAAAAAAATATTCAATTAAATGAAGATGGAAAAGAAATAGTTTAATGAAAATGTAAAATTAAGTAGAAAATTTCATAGATAAAATTGGTACCCTATATCGAATATATACATCGAATTAATTGGTATAAGAATTTTGTGAAAAATATTTACGGTTTATTAAAATAAATTTAGGAAATTTTATGGTTTAATTTAAAATTTCAAAGAAACGTTCCAATTTCTCTCAAAGTAATGAAATTGTATTGATTAATTCATTCCCTTACAAAGATGGTTGAACTCACAAAAACTCAAAGATTAAACTCAAGACACACAAACAGTATGTGGCAATATTATGATGCCATAACTTGTATGCTAGTTTGATTTGCAATTTGCACAGCTTTCCCAATTCTATTGAAGACGGCGCATTTTATTGCACCATGCACATAAGGAAATCGGTGAAAAGTCTCCTCCTTTTTATTTAATATTGATGCTGAAAATAAATTAATATTGTGAGGATAGTTAATTGTAACCGTGTGAAACACTGTCGGTCAATAACCCACAATGAATACAACAATTCTTGAAATATTTTTACGGCAACAAATTATTAATTCTTTCGCTTTCCTTTCACTAGAAATGGGTCATATCTTTCTTGATATTTTACAGATCAGTAAAATATCTTATCTCCAAAATATGACAGTATTGTTGTTTAATTGTCATTATACCTAAAATTTTATTAAGTTATAAATTTCTTTGTATTAATTTAAAAATATTGTATAACTCACACAATTCCTTATTATATAAGAATTTTGTTATATAACAATTATATATGTTTGAATTGAATGTATATACAAGTACAATAGCAAATCAAAATTTGGATCGCAAATCGTCTATTTACACCCATAACTGTTTGTAAACTACTTATACTTACGTTATTTTCTTGTATCTTAAGGCTTCCTATAGCCTATTATTACAATTTCCTCAACTCATTCATTTTATATAGGTACTCTATAATAAATTTTATATGTATATGAATATTTTATTTCAATATTTATTTAAAATAATAAAAAATGACAATCATAATAAATTTGCAATCTAAATCGCCTCACACTTTATTTTTGTGTGCATTTAATTCGCACATATACACACACTTACATATATTATAACAGATTTCAAATAAACTAATAAATTTTCTAACGCCCTGAAAAATTTACATTCAGTTTTTCTTCTATATATACATACATATTTCAAAATTTATTCATTTCTCAGCAAATAAATTAAAAAAAAAATAAGGGAAATCATAAAAACAGCAAATTTGTTTTTCATTTTCTATATATATATAAAAAAAAACTACTGTACGGTAAATGAGATTTTTTAAAACAAAAATTTATGACATAAAACTTACCACGTAAAACAAAAATCAGCTGAAATTTTAGACTTCCAATGAATAATCATCAAAAAAGTAGAAAATATACAATGTTTGTATAAATATATATGCGTTGTGTAATTCAGATTTCATATATTATATACAAAACAGCAACAGCTCCCATATTTGTTAAGAAATATAAGAAATACCCTTTAGGCTTCAGATTTTCTATTAAAATTCAAATAAAACAAAACAAAAATAAATTAAATTAAATGCACAGGATATTAGAAATACTCAACTATAAGATTATTTTTATATTATGATTGGTATATTTAGATTATCAACTATAAGATAAGGTTGCCTTGCAGAAATTAAGGAAAAATTAAGCATACAACTGCAATACTAATATCCTCCATTCGATCTTTAGGGAAATGAGAATAAAAAATTAATCATGAGATAACGATAATCAAGAGAAATGGAAATAATTCAAATATGAAATTTGGAAATCTTAGATTCAAGCAGATGAATAAATAATTTTATAATATAGTCTTTTAGCAAAATAAAATTTTCATTCTGTAGCACTATTAAATATTTTCGTAAAATCAACAATTTTCCGAATATTCCATATAAATTATTAAATAATTCAATATTAATTATTATGACAAAATGTTTGGCTGGAAAACAATAAGGTCTAAACTCTATTCTCTATATTCTCTGAGCTCTGTTCATAGTTCTTTGAATTATTTGTGTTCACACAATATCTACAACCAATCATGGATAATGAAAATCAAAAATCTGATTAAAATTATTTAGAGTAAAAATCAATAATTAATTAAACTCAAACTGTTCATTTCACACATGAAAAATTTAGTATGACAGGTTGTGTTTTAAGCGGAAATTATTGTTTGACAACAAGTTCAAATGTTTTTTTTTGTTTTGGCTGTAACTTTTTGTTTTGGCTGTGGCTCGAAAACCATTCTGCTTTGGCACCAACTTATAAACAAATTTCTCATTCCATTCTCTATAAACAATATTATATAACATTACGCTGATTACTGCGGTTTAGTTAAACAGCATACAATTTATATTGAAATATTTTTAAAACATTGGTTTACTCCTAAATTGCAAAATAGGCTTCTCTTTTACCCGTTTATTTCTCTTTTATCCACTCTTACATTCAACCGAATTTGCAGGATTTGGCCATTTAAGAATTTTCGATGTAAAATAACTACAGTTGTATATAAGGCAATTTGCAACGTACCTATTGAATAACATTATAAATATACATAATTAAAATAAAATTTTATAGATAAGTAAATGCGAACCTACCTACTCAACACAATATTAAAGATCGTTTTCGTTTTTTTTTTAATCTTTACCGTAAATGAAAAATTTTCAATCATATTATGAATTTTATGTAGGACCATTATTTTTTTTCTTTTATAAATTATAATAATTATTTTTAATTCTTTCTTGTTTTTGTAAACTAAAATAGCTTAGAGCGAAATTTTGATCATCTCATAATTCTATATTTTACTTGTATATAGGAAAATGGCAACTTAACCTCTCATCATGTTTATTCATCAGTCATATTTTTTAACAATAATAATGATAAAGCATTTAACCTAACCTTATATTCTTTTTTCTCATTTTTATTTAATTTAATATTATTAAAAAATAAAATAAAATTTTTGTTTTTAATTTAACAAACAATCTGACATTTTTAACAAAAAGGCTCGACGCTATAAAATAAAATTTCCAACACCTTAAATAAATTAAAGAAGAAAATAGTTTTTACAAGAAATTTTTTGCACAACTGAGTTTTCTTTTAAAATAACAAAAATAGTTTTTAAACCAAATAATTAAACAAGATTATGTAATAAAAATGATAAGTTATTAAAGATGTGATATTAAACAGAAAACAATAAAGTCAGATGATGACATCTTATAAGTTTAGCTTGAAGAATTGACTGGAATGAAAATAAGAAAAATGAGAATACGTTAGATATAGTTTACGGTGTCAACTCTGTGATACCCATACGAATAAATTATTTTAAATCTCAGAGATAGTTGCCAAACAATTTGATACAAACTCTTGCTTTTTATACGTCTAGTGCTATTTTATACATATAGGGTAATTTACATATAAAAAAGAGTTTAACTAAAAATGTTGGTCCCATCACCAAATTCGTTTGTACAAAATTTCAGCTTTGTAACTTCAATAGTTTCGGGGCTATGAACAAACAGCTTATGAAGTTGTATGACAGTTACAAGAAGCAGTTGAGTTTACATAATTTCTAAGATGTGACCAAATAACTTTTAGATAGTTGTATTGCAGCTGTCACAAGTACTCATGAGATGTCAAAAACTTTAAACGAGTAAAACTGCCATTTTACCGGATTGAACAGCTTTTAAGATACAGCCAAATAAATTTTGAAGCTGTATGGCATTGACATACTTATGCCAATATCTCAGACAATTATTTCTTAACGTTACTAACGGTGTGGCAAATTTAGTATACCCTTCGAACATACATTCATACGGGTGTAATAAGTTTGCTGTATTAATCATATGTTATAGGTTCACTCCTATTTTCAAAATGCTATAATAAAAATTATTCTAAATTCAAAAATGAATTTTAAAATTTTTTTAGTTCGATTAACAAATAAAATAATAATTAACAAAATTATCAACACATAAAACAAAATTTATGATAAAATTCATCAAATTTTTGGGCTCTCCCACACAATTCATTAAAAGCTAAACTACATTTATAATGAATTTTGATTGTTGTTTATTTCCTTTAAATTTTTTGAATATAGGTGCTATGTATGTCCTAATACTATGTACACTAATTTGAATAGGAGTCGATACGTTTTAAGTATTGAACAAATCAATCAGGGGCAGCAAATAATATTACAACTAAAAAACTGTAAAAACATTAGGAACCATTTGACAGAGGGCAATGAGTTTAAAGAAAAAAAATGCCAAACAATAGAAGCGTCCCGCCTCTTAGCCTCTTATCAAAAATTGAATTTGTAAGATTCAATTGATATCTTTTCAATTTGTAAGATTTTTAAGCTTTTAAAATTATACTAATTTTTTTACGATATTGTATAGATAAAACTGTTCAATTTGGAGATAGATTTATGTACATTTAATACTGATTCAGAAAGACTGTACTGCACATAGTACTTTTTTAACACATCGCAAATTTTCGACCACACGGTATTGGATCAACGACTTTATAAAATCCGCATTTGTTATCGTAAAATAATCCCGATTTTCTCAAAATATAGTAAATGAGAGCTCACGTTCGTGGTGTAATTATCTCATTTTGTTCATATTGCAATATTATCATCGTATATATTATACTCGTATACATTGTATATGAATTATTATTCCAACATGTGTACGACACATACAATGTATTTCAAACATGTCGTATACGATAACATATTAAGTTGCGTAATTTTCACTTTATGTTTTGATATGTTTTTTTTTTTTGATGTGGTGTCATCGACAGCATTTTATTGTTTATTTTATTTGTCACTTAAAATCTCTTTTTGCTTTTTCATTTTGTGCGCTTTATTATCTTTCTGTACTCGCACGACTCTTGACAGTTTTTCAATGTCAATTTTTGATTTAAATAATTAAGCACACACACGCGTACACGTGTGCATGAATACAACCATTTTTTTTTTTTGGTATATAAAAATTCTTTGTTTTGGGCAGCAGGTTGGCTCCTCTTTGAAATTAAAACAAAATAAAAAAAAAACAAAAGCGGACAAAAAAAGAATTAAAAATTGAAAGGAACACATAGCATAAGAAGCAAAAAGAAAAAATTGGAAAACATCAGAACAAAAATTTTCCCTTTTTTTTAACAATATTACGACAGGTGAACAAAATTTTATTTAAATTCGCGCCGACCTGACTCAAACTTTACTCAAATCTCCACTTTATTTCGCTTTCGCTTATATCCAATAACTTAATATTATAAGCATAACCCTGAGAATAGCAAAAAACAAAAAAAAAACAAAAGGTTGCAGAGTTTTTTTCTTTAAGTTTTTGTTAGTTTATTTTCTTTTCTTGTTGTTTCTTTGTTGTCATTTTTATATCGCGATAATCTTGCGATCCTATTTGGTGATGTCTTATGCATATGAATTTAATCGCTTCGCGTCGCGGTGTTTTTTTTTAAATTTTTTTAATTTTTTTTTGTTTTTTTTCCCTTTATTTCATTTTATGTTTACGTTCAGTTGTATTTTCTTTTCTTAATCTTATCAAAATAAAAAATCTTTTGTTAGGAGGAGGAATATAATCTCTTATTACATTTTATCTCTTATTCCCTCACAGCCATATTATTTTCTATATATAAAATAATTTTTAGCTCTCTGGAAGTCTTAGGGTATACTCTTCATTTGTTTGTCCTTATTCTCAGCTTTTGTAAAAATTTCAAAATTTCTGTATAACAACGAAAAAAATTCAAAAATTTAGAAATATGGTAATTGCTAAAATTTATAAAAAATATCTGATGTGATCAGCACATAACCGGCCGACTTATCGTGGAGAAGTGCGTCCCCTCCGAAAATTAGGTACCCAAAATTTGGTGCCATCACATAATTTTCCTGATGGTATGCAATGCGGTCAGTAAAAATGGCAACCAAGTCAAATTTCATTTAATATCCAAATAAAATCAAATGCGTATTTCCAATTGAGTTCCTTGGAAAATTTTCCATATACAGATACTTTTAAGGTTTGTAAATGAAAATAATTTAAAACGTCAGGGTTTTGCGAAATTTAATATGAATTTTTTTTTAATAAGGTACAATTCTAAGAATTTCATTCACATTATCACGCAAAATTTCTTTACCATTATAAACTTAATTTGAAATCTAATCATAAATTATAAAATTTATTAAATTTCGTGTAGGTTTATGTTTCCAATACAAATAACAAATACAAAAGAGAAAAGGAAAACTGAAATGAATACAAAAATCGAGGAACAGTTGAATTTAAAGTGAAATCATTCTGATATGGATATTTATGAGTGATATTATAAAGGAACCGCAATTTTATTTTTTGCTTCTTTTAAAATTTTATTAAATTTTTTTTTTGCTTTTGCATTTTAAGATAAATTGGGATTTCTTTGTCCTCGTTTTAATATGACTAAAAATTTTTTTTATATCTATCTCAGTGCTCACACGTTTGCCATCCTTTGAATGGTATTACTAAATTATTTTTAATTTTTTAATGTAAAGAAGAACACTACCTTGACTACTTTAGAAGAATTTCCAGATCTGATTCTTATATTCACAAATGGAGAGAGAAAGCATTCGAAACTGGAAATTATAAAACTAGTAAAATCAATATCACTTTGTTATGGTTATTCTCGAGTCACTGTACCACTCAGTTTCGAAAATTATTAATTTAAACCCACAAGTAGCCCTCACTAGTAAGGTGTATGTCAAACATTACTAAATTATAATCGACTGAATGTACCACACGGTTTCGAAAATTATTTATTCGTAACCAAAAAGCCACCTGTAAATTTTGATACCTTGGATCTATAAACAAATTTACAAATATTCTTCAATTCAAATGATCCTATTGTGGTACTAGACTAATTGAAATTCATCCTCGCTTTATTTATTTTTGCATTCAATTTTTTCATTATTATTTCCTTAAATTTTGAGTGTTTATTTTTTGTCAATTAAGCGATAACGAAAATACGTGGATCGTTTTTTGTTTCTTTGAAATAATTTTTTTCTTCTTTTTTGGTTTTTTGCTATCAAAATATCGACTGGTCTTTAGTTCGCTTTTTTGTTTTCTTTTAGCGTTATAGCAATTCAGGTAGCTATTAAAGGAGTTGGTTCATTAAGATTTTACAAAGAAAATGCCGTTCGATCTAAATAGTTCAATAATATATACGAATAAAATAAAGAGATTTATATTATGTTTGCATGCATGTATACCAGTTTTGTGTATTGATATATTCCAAGGATTTTGATAAAGATCTCTCCTAATTTGTTTGGATTTCTTTTTAGTCCCTCTTTTTTTTTGTAGGTTTCTTGTAGGTTCTACTATCCTTTGAGCATGTAGAGAACATAAAAAGTAAATTAAATTTTTAAGTTATTTTTTCAATTATCAACTTTATATAGAATTCTATTTTTGCAAAAATATATATAAAAAAGAAAAATAGAAAGAAAACAAAAAATTTTCTGAGAATTAAATAAATCGCAGGTTGTTCTGATTTTCAAAATAGCAATTATTTAATAACAAGTGGGCAAAATAAATTTATTAATAGATCTAAGTTTTATTTATAAGAAAAAAGTAAGGAATTTTCAAGTATCATATTATATGTGGTACCAGCAGAGTATTTTTAAAGTTTCAAGGGGGATTGTAGCACAAAAAATAACAATTATAAATTACTAAAAAATAATTTGGGATAACCACCACATATTACCGCCCGTATCGTTTTATTGTTCTTTCAATAAAATTTTTATATTTTATTGTTGTTCTAAAAAAATTTTTTCCTAAGATATGTTTGATCTCAGGCCTAAAGTTGGCAGTAAATATTATGCCTCACTGTATGTATAAAACTTTGTACACGGGAATATTTAGATATCAATTTATTAAGGGCTTATTTTGATCAACAAATCATATGATTAATCAAACTAAATTTGTTTTTAAAAACTATTACTCATATTATGGAGTCGAATCTATCGTATGAATTGGTTTGTGTTTACAATAATAATACTAATAACGTTTTACGATAACTATCACTATCAGTAATAGTAATAGTGATTAGGACAAGTTGCAGTAATTACCAAACGTCCATTAGTTTAAACAAAATTTTCTTAAAAATTTGAAGCAAATCATAATTTAACTACTGCAAAGCTCAGATACAACCAGACATAATTTAACATTGGGAGGTCTTTAACAACAAGCAAATAATATGCACAAACATTATATTTGAACAGTCTTAAAACTATTGTCATTCAAACTTTTTAATCTACAATTCTAAACCATCAACATAAAATTAATAATTTAACCAAAAATTACTTTTACTACTTGTCATTTTTGAATACATACTTCAATAATTCTGTTAAATTACTTTACATATGTCAAAATGTCAAACAGATGACTTTTACGAGTATAAAGAAAATAATATTGATTTCAACTATGACAGTTTTTCAATTTTTTAAATTTTTTAAATTTTATTACTTATTTAAAATTAATTTTCTTAGATTATGTAATTAATAAATCTATTTTACTATATTGAGAATTTGAAAAAATAATTTTTGAAAAGAATTGAAATTTTATACCCAGTGTTGACATCGCAAATAAAAAAACAAAAAAATCAAGTTATTTTCTCAATGAATGAGTAAAAATTATTGCGGAAACAAAATTTCGAATTTGTTTTTAAATTCGAAAATGTGGAATTCGAATAAAAGAAAATCAACTTTTCACAATTTTATAAAAAATTTATTTTAGACTAGATTTTTCTTTATTTTTTTTTTTTTGTATTGTTAACGAATTTCCAAACTGTTGCTCTACTACAATAATTCATAATCATGTTTATTGTGTTGTTTGACAATTTTGAACACATTTTTTTTTAAACCAATATTATAAAATTCAATATTTTATTTTTATTTTTCCTTTGTTCGTCGCAATTAAATTTGAAAAAAAAAAAACAATAAAAACGTTTATTTTCGCCTTATTAACATAACAACCTGCTAACAAAATGAACGCTAATAAAATTGAATTCAATTCAAAAAATTGTACAAAAACAAAAAAATTAACCTAAAAATTTCAACGAAATACTTATTTGCAGTTTTTGTAAAAAGCACATTTTCTTAATGTCATTTAAAATCTTATGTCATATTTAAGAAAAGACATTTATAGAGTTTAATCGAAACCGAAGACGGTAGTGAGAAGGTTTGAGTTATTGTGCTATTAAGTTACTCTACTACTTCTTCTTCTAAGATATTTTCCTATCTTAAATTTTAGATATGGCACCACTATTTAAATAATGACATAAATAATTGAAAAACTCATCTATATGCGTTTTATACTATATTTGTGTCTAACAACCATCTTTCTTGCACTTTAAACGAATTTTTCGACGTCTTTTGTGTATGTTTTCAATTTTGGAAGCTGATTTATTCAAACATCCTCCTCTACTGTATATCTACATAGACTGTTAAGTGCAGTCTTTAAATTACAGTAGACAATAGGTATACAATATCGTCTACTTGTTATAAATTATCAAATAAGTTGAATGAGCCCCATTTGATACCATTTCTCTCTGGGCTGTAGATTTTTCTCAATATCTTGTGAATTATAATTAAATATTATTGACTGTAGTATTTTATAACTTCTATTTATTTTAATCTAACAACATGATTTCCTTGCACGCACGAACTATGAATTTTTGGGCCTTGATACTTTGCATTAATGATATTCATGACCGAATAACTTTTAGATTTCCAGAACTATCAATATTTCCCATTTTCAAAACTAGTCTAGAGAAGCTCTAATGCATCTTTTCTACATAAAATTATTCTGGAGTAATTTTGAATACTCTTTGCAACTTGTATTCTTTCTCGATTATGTCACTTAATTTATTAACATTATTCGATGTGATCTTCAATTCCATTGCGTATGGTCAGAATATTATTAACTATGTGTTGAACTACATTACGCCCCTCTCGATTGTAACATTGACTTAGCAATTTTCTAATTTTTAATACAATAATTGCAATATTTGTAAAAAATATTGAAAAAAAAATATTTGAAAATTTGCTCTAATATTGTATACAGAAATAGAATAAATTTTATTTGTCAGACAGACAAATAAGAACACCTGAATTGATTCAGCTTTAAGACAGACAAAAATCTAAGAACACTTAAAATTTTATTCAAAACTTTGCAATATTATTATATTTGAAAATTATTATATAGTAAATTAAGAAAATCAGTAAAATCTTGTTCTGTTCATAAATTTTACAAATAAAAATTTCGTAATTTCAACTAAAATTTTTCATAAAATATTATTCGAACTACATCATTTATTTATTTATTTATTTATATAATATAGATATATGTACATTTTGCTATATATGGCGGTTATTTTGTCTCTTAATTTTTCTAGCCACATTATATACAAACTGATATACAGAGGCATAGAATTAAAATATCTCCTATACTCGTATAACAAAAATTCGAAATTATATTTTTATTTTGTTATCTATATAATATTAATACTATTGAATTCGATTTTCATTGACATAAAAATAAATTTTAAATTAATTTTTTTTTTTTTGAAATTTTAGAAAAAATTAAATAAACCAAATAAAATACATATATATATATGTAGGTATAACTTTGAAAAACAGAACAAAAACCAAAAAATTACTTGAACAAAACTGAATGAAAAATTTACAAAAAAATTTTTAGTATTTCAATTTTCCAAAACGACTGACTATAAAGAGTAGCTGTATAGAAAAGCAAAAAAAAAAATGACCATTTTATTTAACAAACGGTTAGTTCACCTGTATTTTTATATAATAATGATTACCTGTAGTGCATATTATCTTGCCATTTTTATTAAAAATTCATGAATAAACGACACAAGAAAGAAAACAAAAAAATCGAATTTTAAAAAATAAAGTCGTCAATAACATGGTGTTCTTTTTTTTTTTCTTTCTTCATCTCTCTGTTATTCCCCTTAAATGTGGTTAAAATTACTGTTAATGTTGCAGCTATATTGGCTGCTGTATATAACTACATACCTATTTCTTATGTCACTAGGCTGCTATTGGTATAGTGTAGCCCGTTTAGCGAACCAAAAAAACTCTTATGAAATCTATTTATTTATTTTTTTATTTATATAAAATTATATTGCATATTAAATTTAAAAAAAAAAAAAATTCAAATAACTGCAACTGATTTCAAGTTTTAGATAATTTTTTTATTAAAAAATTTTTTTTTTTGTATCTAGTTCACCAGTTTGTGTTGTGTTTTTTTTTTTTGTTCTCTTTAGCTAATCAATTAATTCAATTTGATATTTATTTATTCGATTTTTATTAAATAATTTCTTATTTCAGCATAATATTCCATATTTATATATTATGTATATATATATATTTATAAATATTATAAATAAATTAATACGTAAACACAAAAAAAAAAAATGTTTTTCTATTTCACCTATTTTTATAAAAAAAAAAATTTTTTCATGTTTAATTTTAGATATTGGCCAAGAAACAACACCACGAGATTTACCAATATATGGTGATCCAGAAACAGAAATTTTATTAGAATTAATATTTCCAAAAGGTAATCCGAGTTTTATGTTAAATGGAAAACAATTAAAATTATTAAAACCATTGGATCGTGATGAAGAAAATTTAAGTCATATTGTATTTCAGGTAAGGCATTCATTCATTTGTATAATATAGTGTAAATAAAAAAATATTTAAATATTTTTTAACTGTGAATAAATAGTACGCATATGAAATTAAAAATATTGCAGAAGGCTGTGGTGGAAGAAACATTTTTTTTTTTGAATAATTAACAACAAAATTAATGCGTAAAGTTCTTATTGTACCTTCTGAAATATTTTCTTTTTATTAACGTATTAAGTTTATAAAAAATTATTTAAATCTTAAACGAAACTTTTAAACCGAGTCGAATAGGTCCCGTTTATGTACATCATATTTTAAAATGTATTAATTATGATTGCATTTTTAATATGTGTAAATATAAGCTTCTCTTGAAAAGCTTGTTTCCAAAATCTAAACCTAGGCAGGATTTTTAAAAATTCCGATAAACTTGATGACATCGAAACAATTTTTTGGTCTGGCTCCCGCAATATTCCAACTCTACCACATACTTCAATTAAAATTCAATTTAAAAGTATAATTTCGAAGTGAATGAAAATATGAATAGCGAATAAAAGGTTATTTGATCCTCCGAACAATATCTATTACTTTTCTTTGTTCGATTTCATAAATTTTGTTACTCCTTGGGCAATTCAATAAATTTAGTTGAATTTCGAACTTCAAAATTAAAGAAATAATAAAGATAATATGGAATGTGAGCAATTAAAAATTGAAGAAAAACCAAGTTTCTTTCTTAAATCTTTTGTTTCTTTGTTAATTGTTTTATACATTTGTTTTAGACTAACATTATTAAATGTTAAAAAAATTATATCAAGAAATTATATGCAATTTTTTTGTAGAAGATCAAATATTTAGAACAAATCCTTGATAAAATTTTATAGGAACTTTAGTCACAATTGCATTGATAATCGAATACCATTAGTACAATATTGACTCATACAAACTTCATCTCAATGTAAACAACACTTAGTAAATATGTGGTGTACAGTATAAAGCAATATGAAGAATAATTTTCCAATAATTTTTTTATACCTCTGTAGTTCAGTTTATAGCGCATCTACCTAGGAAGCGGTACGTCACTGTCTTAAATCTGCTCTGCGGTTGTATGAAGAACAAAACTGCAAGCTGTATTAAATTAGAAATATCTTAAAAACTTCTTATTCTTATATTTCATTAAATTTCAATTAATATTCGAATTTTAAGAACTTTAATTACATAAAGTTAGAGAACAAACAAATATAGAGAAACTTATTTTAAAGTAATCCACCAATAAAATTAAATCATATTTAAGAATTTATTTAATTTTTACACGAATATGTTGAAAAATTTAATTAACAGAAATAAACCTACCATATAGTTAAATATTTTATAATAAAGTCATATAATTTATGTTATTATAAAAGTATAAAACTTTTAATACCATTAAAAATTTATGTAAATTATTTTTTTTTTTGTTGATTGCAATAAAATTTAATTTACTATGTTTAATTTACTTCTGGTAAACCATTACACTAATAAACATAAATTAAATAAAATCTAATAATAAACTTTATTAATTTGATATTTTATAACCTATTTGAGTGTATTTAAAACAAATAAGGTAAATGTAATATAAACGTGCGGTGTAATGTAGTTTAATAATTGAAAATAATTCAATTGGATTAAAATTTAAATTGAAAATAATTTTTTTTTTTTCATTTCTTTTAAATTAATTACATTTAAAACTTGTGTTAAATTTTCAATAAGAATGAAATGAAAGAGACTTACAAATTGCTAACGTGGAATAGGAATTAGTAACTCAATAAAATTGAATTTAATTTTCGTAAATTTCCTTTTTTATTGAAGGAAGCGATTTGAAAGATTCAAACCAATTTTGTATGAAATACAAAAGATATTGCTCTTTAAAGATATTGCTATTGAGAGCATCAAATTCAAGCAAATCAAATTACTATGTACATATTTATATATAAAATTGAATTCTAGATCAATGCCACTATGATGAAATATTCTTAAAAATAAACAATATCTTCAGTAAATTCGAATATTCGGTAATATTTCTCGTTCCCATATTATTTCTTAAAGGGATTAGAATACAATTATTACCTGATTAACGGTTTGTTTGTTTAATATGATCTAACTATAGGTGACTAAACATGACTAAATTTGATTTCATGAGAATTTTATTTTTATATATTTTTATTATAACATACGATTTTAGTTAATTGTAATTCTCGTACACTGAAAACACTCGTCATTATTTTGGTAGCCAGAAAACATATTAGAAATATTTCTGCCTCCATATTGAATACATGTTTATTATTTAGTATGATATACAAAGCTGATTTGCGACATATAAAATATAGATAGATTTTATGACTTCATTTTCAATTGAACTAATTGTGAGACTTTTCATATTACTTTGAAAATTTAGCTAAATTTTATGATTGTTTATGCAACAGAACGTATTCGATTACAGCTCTTACTGTAATGGTTTTTGAATATGTAGTAATAAAACGTATCTGTTATATCTAAACTATATGCAAACAATTTGGTCAATTTATATAGCTATCTTTTTTCTATATATAAAATCTGGAAAGAGAATGCTTAAGTGAAGTTCCATAGTCTTGACTGGAATTAATAATTGCAAAAGCACTGAAATTTTATACTGCATCAGCAGAGTAACGAAAACGAAACAGAATAAGAAAAAACAAAAAAAAAACAACTTATATTAAGAATGTCGTGCAATGAAACATGGCAGAAAATATCCCTGCCTTAACCTGGTTATTATAATAGAATCTTTTCTTTTCCAAATTTTTCAAATAATTCCAAACCGGTATATTATCTGTAATTTCTTTCAATTTACTAGTTTAATTTGATTGTCTCCATTCTTGACTAAAAATACCTTTAAATTTTTGTGCCACCAATCTTTTCAAATCTGTATAAACTTGTTCATAATTTTCTACTATTAGTGAATTTATAGAATTTTTAGCTCATCATCATCATTTCCCTTTATATTTGTATATGATGGCACCCACAAAAATGAAAAATTATTCTTAGACACATAAATTGTTTCTTGTGTCGCGGGATGCGAAAGAATAAGACTACTAAATAGATTTGAACGCAGTCAGATAATCAGAGCACACGACCGACCACTTTTTTGTTTATAAAATTTTCATTGATATATTCTACAGCCTTCAGTATTGCATATAGCATCACTATTTAAGCACATTTCATATATTCACTTTACTGCATATTAAACTTCGTATTAATTAAGTCAACAATATTATAAACAAATTGAAAATTACTTCCAACATAATTAACTAAAATAATTAATGAAAAATCATTAAAGAGAAGCACATCTTATTTTCAAAAACCTATGAGTTACAAAATTATCATATTAATACCAAAAAACAAAAAAAAAAATTATTAATAAATTATCGGCAAAAAATTTTTACTTAACTATAATTAACTTTTAATCACTTGTTAATCTTATGTCAATGTTAAAATATTTTTAATTTTAAACACAACAAGAAGAAAAAAATGCATATAATTAACACGAATTTATCTTTTCTCTAAAAACACACCATACACACCATACATATAACATTTATCATAATTTAAAAATATATTAATTTGTCATTTCTTCATTTTTTTTTTCTTCTGTTGTTCATGTTATAGGTGTCATGTACCATTAGATCATCGAAAAAGAAACGTAATATACCAATAATAGTTCGAGTATCTGACATAAATGATAATGCACCACAATTCGTTAATACACCATATGAAGTCACTGTGCCAGAGGTGAGTTAAAAATATTCATTTTTTTTTATTTTTAAAATTTACACTTAAAAATTAAATAATTTTATTCGTATACACCCTTTTGAATTTTTTCAATATTTTTAATTTAAGTGATAAGTTAATTTTCTATATAATTTTTCTTATACTAATTATAATAAATGAAGATGAAAAAAAAAAATTTAATTTTTAATATTTAAAATATTAGTCAATTTATTACTGAGGTTTATTAACCTCTTTTTTCCCGTTTACTTTAAAATTTGCATAAAAATCAAACGTTTGTTTTTTGTTCACTAAAGGCAAACAGAAGTTTTAATAGCTTTCACTGTATAGTGCGGTATGTACGAGAATGTAAACAGCGGAAGTGATTTTTGTTTTTGAACTTTCCAGGGTTATTTAGTTTTTTCGGTGTTTTTGCTTATTAAAGCATTCATTAATTTATTCTAGAGCGTTATTTATAGCGCTAGATAACATCAAAAATTAATTGAAGACCATTTCATGTTTTGGAAAAAAATTTGAATACTTAATTTTTTTTTTTTAATATTCTATATTATGATGTCTTCAATATAAGAAAATAAATTGAGAATTAGAAAATTTTAGATAAAACAAAAAAATTAATAATTAGTTGTTAATAAATATTTTGATTTAGATATCAGACAGGGGCTGCAAACTATTAAATAGCACTCGTAGGCAAGATTGCACAGATCGGAATACTTTGTAAACTAAAATGAAAATTTTATTCTTCATATATTTCAATATCTATTTCACTATTAAATCTATCTTCAGCGAAAATTTCCTTACGGGACTAAGCCATATAAAGTACTCACTTTCGCCGAATTTCACTGGCGGAGGGTAGACTCAACATATGACTGCTTTAGGATATAAGCTAATAATTTAAACTATTAAGCAATAATATGAAAAATTTACAACACTAATTTCGAAAATATCTTCTATTTTCTGTATGACTTCCAGGGCTCTTAATTAAACTATTGTGAAATGAGATAAAGCAGTAATGAAATTTTAACAAAAATATTCAAAATTTTTTGTAAACTAATATAACTAAGTACGACAATTTGAGTAAAATTCAAAAATTCAAATTCTAAAGACCAAAAAGCAATTAAAAGCTTCTATCGCACTAAAATTAGAATTACTTGTACTTTTCATTCATAAAACAAACATTTTTTGCGTTATAAATGAAATAACAAATACGTTATACACAACAGACCACATTCACATGCATACATTCATTAACAATTCTGAAATTGCTTAATGTCATTGATCGGGAGAACCAAAAATTTCGGTTTTGTCGTTTTTTCTTTTCATATTATTAAACAATTTTTACAAACTTCTTACAATAAACCGAAATTCTTAAAGAAAAAAAAAATTATTTTTAAAAATTAGTTTAGAAACTCCACTTTGTTTTTTAACATTTCTAAATAATAAAAAATGATTAATTATTCATAATGAAAATTCTATTGAGATATTGAAAACTGTAGGCGATTTTTAATGTAGTAAAGAAAAAAATAAAATTAAATAACACCTCCATAATATACAAATTATGAGATACAATAATTTTTTGAAAAGAAAAGGGATCAAAGGAATTTAAAAATTCATTATAGAATAAAAAAAAAGTTTTTGTTCTTAAAAAAATTCTATAGATTTAAATTCATATACAAAACTGTTAAATGACATTGTTATAATAAAATTAATTATCTTAAAAGTGTCAAAATAATTAGTGAGAACACAATGAAATTGAAAGAACAAAAAAAAGAACAACATGAGACATAAAAAACTTGCAAAGAAATGTAAGAGATGAAAGGCATTCACACATCTTTCAAACCACACCTAAACGCCGCACAATAAGACAAACTAGAAATTCACACTCTTTCTTTAAATTAATTTCACTATACAACTACTATTTTTTTTGTGTTTCCTGGGGACCGAGGCCATTAAGTACCTTTCACGTCGACCCATAGGATTTTTGTGATTCCCGGCTCATCTACATCAGCCCTATAGCTAAACTCCTGACAAACCACAGTACGGCATCCACATCAAGCCGCGAGATTCTTCCTGGGGTTACAAATCCCCCCCACCCCGGAACATCCCAGCCAACATTCTCTTTCAGGCACAAACGGCAGACTCCGTCCCCTGCCCGGCGCATCCTTTCTTGATGGACCATCGAGAGGCAGTGTTCAGTGAGAACTCCAACCAATAGCCTTAAATCTAGACGACCAAAGCATAGCCAGCCTCCGTCTCCCCAGTTTACACAAATGTTTTAGATTGCCAAGGACCCGAGCAGCTACTTCTATGTTCAACTACACTTAATATCTTTCTATTAAATTGGTCCTATTTTAACAAAATTTGCTATTGTAAATTTGTAGTTTTGTAAAACCGAGTCAACGCAGCGGAATACAATCACAAAAATACTGTTATACAAAACTTAGTTGTTGAACCCTGTTATTTATGTTAAGGCATAATTAAAATATATTTAATATTTTTTAAAATTTACCTTATACACGATAATATGACAAATTTTTTAATTCTTTGGCTTATATGAAGTCAAAATTAGAAAATAAAAAAAATTATGTAATATCTCCCCGAAATATACCTTGTTCAGTTTGATCCCAGTGGGAAAAAAAATTTTAAATTATAGTCCAATTGTAGAAAAAGTTGAAAAATTTTGTAATAAATGAAAAATATAAATAATAATATTGTAAATTATTTTAATAATATTTTGACTTGCGACCTCAGTTTTCAAACGAAAATTATATGTATATATACAAGTTAAGTCCCATAAGATCTACAGAATATAAAATTCAACTTATATAAATTAAATTCGAATATGTAATCAGAAACCATTAAAAACAAGTTATTATTGCATTAACATTTCCGTAATGATTTTTTCCTTTTCGCATTTAATATTAATTTATGATTAAAACTAAAATATAAGTGCACCTAATTCTATAAATTATTTACATTATTACTTAATCTTAGATCTGTCAGAGTGAAATATGTATAAGAAAAACAAAAAATAAATTGCTTCCATATTTAATAAATTTATACTGTGAAATCATCAATCCAGATAATTTAATACCATATTAAATTTTTTTTTTAAATTAATATAAAAATCATTAGTGAATGCATCTGCATTGGCATTTTACGTGAAACGTGCTACCATCGCCATCAACAACACATAATATTAAAATAAATATAAAAGTATATACACGAGTATAATTGACAGGTTTAAGCAATTAAAATTTAACTACAGTATACTAAAACTCAAAGTATACTAAAAATTTATGCTACTTATTTTTAATAATTGAAAATAGAAATTAAACTGGAAAATCAAAATTAACTACATACACTTATGCATGTACCTCTAATTATTATGTGTGCATATGTACAAAACATATTTACACGTAGAAATTAATACAAGTATATGTGATTGTTTTTATGAATGAAAACTTTCGTTGAACAATAGTTCATTCCTATATTTTAATAAATTATTTTTAAATTTCTATGAGAAAGAAAATGAAAATATCTTAATAATAGCAATAGCAAAATTTAGATATCTACTTTAATCATTTTTACTTCCAGGATTTCTAAACTTTAGTACTGTGACTACTACAAAATGGGTTTGCTAAAAAATTAGTGATCGAAACAAACATGAGAGGTGATAAATTTTGTTTGTTTTTAAGAAAACACCTTATCAATATCCAGCACAACGAATAAAGTCTACCGTATTGCAGTTTTGACATTTCAAAATTGAACTGCCCAGCAGTATAAAATTTCTGTGTCAATATATAACTGGCGTTTGTATAAAACGCGAAAAAGTAAAAATAATTTTCAGATTCAACAGCCAACTCTTGGAATAATAGAGTCGAATCAATTGTAATTGTTGCATGGCGATTTCGTTGGGAACAGTCACAATCACGCGGCTTGTTACGAAATAAACTTGACTCTGTATATATTTTAATTATTTATTAGCGAGCCCATGGTGTATGGCTGTGATCTTAGAAGTAAGGAAAAGATATTTTATTTTTCATTTAACTGTTCTATTTCTTTCAGATTTACGATATTTTTTGTTTTTCTCTCTGGTGCGTACATGAGTAAATTAAAAGGTTTTCTGACGTGGTCACATATAAATATTTGCCTATGTGAGAAGCACAGATTTCCCAAATCTAACCCATACACTCATGACAATAATCGCAACGAAAACTGAACCTAGAACTTTAATATAAAACGTTTTCTTTTGAATTCGTTTTAGAGGAATGGGGCCTCACAGGGGTAATTTCCAAAAAACTTTAATTCTTTCTAACAATACTCAATACGTTACTCAAAACATTCGCGGGAGTTTTCAAAAAAAAAACTTACCAAAGCTTCATAGTGATCGGGTTAATTTATTAGTGTAGAAGCGCACAAGTGACACACAAAAATTGCTACATTTTGTTGTTTTTATAAACAAATATAGAAGATTAAATATTTTCAACGGAAAATTTTTATAGAATCATACAACTTTTAAGAACTTCTGATATAAATGGTTTGTGAGTATGCATTTTTATATGAAAATTCATAAACACATAATATGTACAGACATACAATCTTATGTTAAAAATATGTGTTATAAAAAGACAGTCAGAAAAACGGTGTATTTTTCACATAACTTTTCTTATAATTACACCAGGAACACATAAATATGCACACAAATAATAATTTACACTTATATGCATGCTTCCACGGATCATTTATGCTCACACATGTTTATTGTTTTTTTTTTTTCCTGTGTCATTCTTATAAAATATAAGATGACGCGCGGTCATTGACTGTCATTTACCTTATGGTCAATTCATTTGCAAAATAAAACAATTTTTTACTATGCATTATTTTTCGTTGTTCTGCTTTGTTTGCACTTTATTTTTTCTTAAATGAAAGGTTATTAGGTCGAAAAAGTAATAATTTTTTTTTCCTGCCTCCATTTTACACAAAAGAATTTTAATTAAGAAAATACATAAAAATGACAAGATGTAATGACACATTTTACAGTAATCTTTGGTAAATTTTCTTTTATATTAACCACGAATTATATTTAAAAAAATGATGGTTATACACACATTACTCATGTACATTCCAAGGGGGAAATGAACGAATAATGATTTCACACGAATTTTAAATATTTATGCGTTTTATGTGGGTTAAGAGAAAGAAAAAAATTAGTGTAAATGCACTTAAGTGGTTTATAAAAAGCATTAATTTATAATACTTAGTTTTTGCTATATTGTCATGTTTAATTCCTGATGAACTCAGTGAAAACTTGAACTCTGTCAGAATTTATCACATACCTATGTAAGCGCACATCCTTTCCAGTATAATATTATGTAAGTAAAATTATTTGAAACATTTAATAACGTTAAAAGTTTATTGGTGCATAATATAGAATCTAAATTTTCTTGGAAAAGCAAAACATTATAAGTTTGTTCGTATGTAACTAATTAGCTTGTTTATTGGGTCAATAGTAAATTAAAATGGCAAGATAGTAATGAACAATAATTGTTGCAATTCTTTGATGTTACCCGGACGCTTATACAAAGAATAAATTAAATACCTTCTAGAATAAGTGTAAATAACAGGGAAAAATTCTGTAAATAATTTCTCATGAAGTTTCGAAACAATTTCTGTGAAATTGTCGAAATACCGAAAATGAGCCAAAATCAAACTGAATTTTTCTAAAGTGAGGCATGCTTGGTTTTCCAATAGTGTATAAATTGCAAAATAAGAGTAAAGTCTAATTTTCAAGCTCTTTTTTAACCCTCTCTCTTTATTATAACTCATTTTTATTTAAACAATTCTCGTATTTGTTGTAAACAATTAATAAATTACCCTTGCACATCTCACCCTCTAATAACCACTTAAGCAATTTAATTTTTCAAGTTTCGTATCTTAATCTTTTATCTCGCAAACTAATCTAAATTTTCAAGTTAACTAAAAACAGTTCTCCACAGTATTCGCACAAAATGTTTTTCCAAGTTAAGACACTACTGTAACAGAGGTGCGAAATATATTAGAGTGAGTGTAAAATATGTAATTGCAATTATAATATTGTGACATTTAATGACAAAATTAACGGTTTTTCCTTATAGTTTCAACATCCCGCATTCTTTTTTTTAATAAAAGGAATGTTTTTTGAAAAAATAGCATTAATGTACCAATCCATGGAACATGACTCAAGAAACCGCAAGTTTATGAAAGAAAACTACAATATTAAGTACAAATATACAAAAAAACCTAAACAATATTAGAATTAAATAACAAAAAAATTTAAGGTTTATTGTAGCAAAAAAAAAACCTTTGATTACAAAATAAATCTCACAAAATTTAGTAATGCAGACTTTTGTGATTTTTTAACAAAAAGACATTTTATTGTACTTTATAGTGTTACAACACTAAACAATCTTAATTATGTACATTAAATACACATCCAAATATACAAGTAAAAAATAGAGATTTTTTTTATTTATTTCTTATTCGACCCGTGATCACTATTAATTTGCTCTAAACGTACGTTTTATCCAAGGTAATTCACAGACTACATGACTGCTTGCCATAACAAGGTATGTGTTTAAAACGCCACTCCTCATAAACTTTTTTTTTTAATTTTTTTCTTATTCCTTTCAAATTCGAAGTTTAATATAGAAAAATTTGCAAAAAATTTTTATTATTGATTGAAATTTTGTATTTAGATCTTCTAGTTTTACGCGATTCTAATCTTTATTTCATTGCAGAACAAAGAATTGAAATATATTTGCAAAGCTACAAAAAAACTCATATACAAAATCAACAAGTTTTTACTTTTATAATTTTTTTTTTAATTTATTCACTTCGATATTTTATTATTCAATAAATAAAATGTAAATTAAATCCTTGTTTTTTTCTTAATTCAATTTAATCTGAAATGAAATACGAACTTCTTTTTTTATAATTTACTGCACTAAAACCAACTATACTGTAGTATAATTGTGGTGATTTGTTACTTTGGTTTTCATTATAAGAGCATACATAAAAGGTAGTGTACTCTACTTCTTACTTAAAATTTTATTACATTTTTTGTTCAAATTTTTTAAATACTATTGAACACATTCTTTTAGAACAGTTTGTCAATGGGAGTCGTGAATTATTGATAATTACATAAATGAAATCATTATTATATAAATATTGCCAGATACAAAATAATTTATTGTCATCTCATTATAGCCATTATTAAGAACAGAGCTGTCATACATTTTTGCTTAGCAACATTGTAATCAGTTATATGTCGCGAAATTTCCATTTATGTTAAATAAAATTATGTTGCATTTTCATGAATTCCTTGAATGTGCCTGTTTCTAGTTTAATTTCTAGTCGAAATTAATTTTGATAATTTAAATTAATAGGAAAAACAATAGGAGCAATGCGAACAATAGGAATAAGAATATTGCGAGTGATCACTTAATGTTGCAGCAACTTTCTATAAAATAATTTACTCAAATATTTCTGAATTGCTACGTTTGTAACAAAGTGTTTTGGTTTCGAAAAAAATATTCTTAATGTTACTAGAAATCTTATTAAAACTGACGAAATGTCATTCATAGAATTGAAGATTATTCCGTATATCAGAAATAATTTGGTATTTCGGTTTTTAAATACAATTGTAAATACATTTTCAACTTATTTTCACAAATGCAATTTTACTTTATAATTTTTACTAAGGGATGGACATGTACGCACTTTGTTCTCTTGCGGTTACACGAGAGAATACTATTTTACTTAATTTTAGTTAACAACCAAATTGGTTGCTAATATTATAAATTAAAATGATATTTGATTGAAAAATAACCGCACAATAAGCGACATCTATAATTCGATTCAAAATTAATATAAACTAAGGTTTATGAAAAAAACCAAATGAATCTATAAAATTTTTTTCTTCATTTGTCAAATAAGTTGCTACATGTACTTCGTTCTACTACACTGTTGTTATGACGCATATTAATTTTAGAATTAAATGTCAATATTTATGAGCAATGTCATGCCATAACTCCTTATCTAATATAAATAATATCACATGAGAGAGTAATGATAATTTTATTATTCTAAATTAAACCTTTTAATTGCTTTATTATTACAATTTTTAATTAAATGAAATCAATTTTTTGTTTTTAACATTCTTGCAATAAAATTTGCAAATAAATCATTTGATTTAATTTAATCAGAAAAATTTTAATTTCCTATATGCTACAAATTTAAACTAGTTTGAATATGAAATTAAAACATAATTTTTTATGTTATATTTTGCCCCAATAAATTAAAAATTTTTTAATATTCTATAATATTGAAAATTTTACATAATTGTACAACGACAACTAATTTTAATATTTAAATAAATTAAATATTTTTCATAAAATTTTTTTTTTTAAATTATTGAAATTCTTACCAGTTTTCTTTGTGTATTTCTTATCGTACTTGGTGTTACTACAATTGAGGTGCATAAAAAATTTATTTAATTGCGAATTTTTTAAAAACAAAATATCAAAAAATAATTTATAATCGTTTATACTCGTACTTTGTAAAATAATATTCTTAACGATAGTTAACCTCAGCAATCAAAATATGAACGAGATCGGTAGTTATACATAAAAAATAAAGAAAAAACAAAAACATAAACAAAATTGGCTGAAAAGATCAATTTCTGAAACATTAATTTAATTTCGAGTAACCGGAATATTCGAAATGAGAAAAAAAATATAACAATTTAATTCCAGTGAATATGGGCAATCATTTTTTGGGATTCAATTTTCAGTAAACGTTTTAATAAAAAAAGAAAACCTTTGAAGCTCTTTATATTGAATTGGTTATTCTATATAGTTCGAATTCATAGAACATTTAGTGGGTATAACAGATTTTTAATAATAATTTACTCCTTGGAAAGCATTTAATTCTCTCCATGAATTTATTAAAATAATTTTGAGAGCTTTTATATCCCACCACAGCACAGTCTACAATAAAACTGTTGAAATTTTCTATTGTGTTAATTAGGCCCGGTTCTAATTTTTTCAGCGCCCTACAAAAAGTGCGCTCCTCCCGCTTCAAAAATAATGGACAATAACCATTGCAAATTTTTCATAACAATTGCGCCCCAGTTTTCCAACGATAACTGCTTTTGCTTACTTTGCATATATGGTATATTCAACCCTGGTGGTTAATAACAATGTATATATGCCGCGTTGCAGATAAAATTCAAGTCATTCTCATCTGAAGCAAATCATATTCAAATCCTAACCATTCAAAGGAAGTCATATTTATCGTAAATACTTTTTTACTGATGAAGGCTAATATTGCGACTCTCTGGCATTCAATCCTTATTTGATTAAACTAGTTGCAATGCAATTAAACAAACAACATTAATGGCTCACTAAAAACTCACAGAAACTACAAAATTCAGGGATTTTACATTTTTTGATAATAATTTCCTACATATTACGATTAACTAAACAATTATATAGATGACTGTAAGGCCAACAAAAGCGACACAATATTAAAAATTAAAAAAAAAAAAACAAAACGGACAGGATGAGAAAATTCACTACTCTAATTTCAAGGTTAATCTGATTTAATTTCTTTACGTATACAAAATTTGCGGTTTATTAATAACCACACAATAAATAATCGGGTAGTTATTGGTTACATACTTAAATATTATTAAAAAATTGAATAGCGGTGGGATGTAATCAATATAAAAGAGCTCTCACGTTTAATATAATAAATATGGAAAAAAATAACAACAAACAACATTAATATTATTTTTAATCAGAGTTTGACTTGTTCTGTAAAAACGAAAAAAAATGACAATAAAATAATGAGAAATAAAAAAAAATTAAAATCATTTGTACTTACATACAAACATGAAATTTATTCACATGGAAAACCAAAACAATAGCTACCAATAAATGCAACAACACAAACATATTATACGCATATACATTGATTGAACCACAAACTATATAACAATAATTTTTGTTTGGAAAACCGCTAAAGTCATTTTGAATGCATTTTTTTTTTTTTTGACATGTTACAGATTTTACACTGTATACTTACATATATGGTGGTAGACAGAGAAAAAATACAAAAACAACAAAAAACAAAACTGTTATACAAATGAGAAATGAGAGTTTTTATTCCATTGCTGCTCTGATTGTTCTCTTTTTTGTTTTTTTATTTGGGTTTTGATTTCTAAATATTCATAAGAAAAGATTGGTACTTGTACAACAACACACTAGAATCACCAAATATAGATGGAGTTGGAAGCAAATTTAAATTACAACAATTTTACATATTTTAATCGTAAAACAAAAATTTTTTACTGAAACAAAAGAGACCTTTTCGCCTCCTTTTTGTTTTTAATTTTGCCGTTTTCTTTATTGTTGAAAAGGTAACACTTTAGACAGCAGCTTTTTCTTTTTATTTTACTCCTTTTTTTTGGCTCTTATTTTCCATAATTTTTAAAATTTTTTACAATTTGTTTCTGATGTTTGGTGTTTTTTTTAAACCGTGTACAATAAAATGTAGAATTAAATATTGAAAAAGCAAAAAACAAAAGAATAAATGGTGTGATTCAACGTGTACCATATTTGTACATATGTAAATATGTATATATGTGTGTGTAGTTGTAGTAATTTTTGTTTTGTTTGTCTGAAACGAGACCATGAAAATGTTAAACAACTCTTAATTCGGTAAGACATTTGGAAAAAAAAATGAGGAATAATAAAATTAAGAATGACTCTGGATGCAAATTTATTTCATTGGATTACAAATGGCACATTGTATAATTTTTAAATAAACAAAATAGTTTTTTTTTTTGGTTTTTACAGATATGCGCTTTTAAAATTGTCTTAGTTAAAACAATAATTGTCACAAAATGTTGTTTAAGTAAAAATAAATTTTACAAGTTATACAAGAATAATTTTCTTTCAGATTTTTTTAATAAATTTGTGCCAAACTGATATTTCGACACCTAGCTATTGTAAATTGAAATTTTATGCAAATTAAATTTTCTTGTACAATAAATAATTAAAAATTATAGTTTAGTATTCAATTTCTTTCAAATCTGTGTAAAGCTATTGCAGTGTATTTCAAATCCGTTAGGCTTATAACTAACATCCAAATGTGTATATTTACATATTTGATGTGCATATGCAGATTATTATCTAAAACACGAATTCTAAGCATACTAAATTATTAAATTTTAATAATGCTTTCAATTTAGTTATGTTTTTGACTTGAAATGTAATATTGTATACCATCCAAGTAAATAAAAGCACATTCATACGAAAGCAAAATATTTTCAAGTGATTTATTTACCTTTATAAGCCCTAATACAATACCCAACCCTAATAAACCCTAAACAATGAAAATAATCTCCTAATTACTGAAAAATTTATATATGCGATATTATTTTCCTTTTATTATCGAATATAATAAACTAAATAAGTGACATCCCCTAAAAGTATGCAATATTTTCTTAATTTTTTGCTTATTTTGGAATATTTCGGATAAACATAGCTAGCTAAGCTTAACTAAAATAGATTGAATTTTAATAATTTAATTCATTTTATTTTTGAAAAATTCGGCAAAATGTAATATTGTTCGGTCGCACAAAGCTTTCAGTGTAGAGCTTATATTTATATTAATTTAGTTTTAAAAAGTCCCATAAAATTTGAAATAACAATTAAAAAATACAATAAAATTTTGGAACAATTTTGTAAATTTTTGAGATTTTTTGTAAAACAAGTAGCCATAGTTGACTTAATACGCATTGTATAAATCATATCTAAAACCATACAAGTTGATTTGTTTTAACAAGCGCATATTTATGCGAGACTATACAGAATTTCGATACAATTTTCTAATGAATAATAAATTTCAAATTAAATATCAGATCCAAGCTTTTATTAACACTTACACCAATTTTATTATATTGCATACTTAATATAAAAGATTTTATATTTGCATTTGTTAAAATTACCTTATACCAATTTATAACCAATCAACAATTTACCATCTAATACGAACTAAGCAATTTAAATAATATTTTTTATTGTATAACTACTATTAAATAAATTGAATTTTCTTAAAATAAAATTTTATTATGAAATTAAAATTGAAGATTTAAAATAAAATTTTAAAATAAACAAAATTTTATTTAATTTTTAATTTACTTCCTATATGCACACAACTATACTACAATTAATGCATTATAAATTTATTTAGTTTTTATTGCATTTAATAATTTTGCAATGTAAGAAAAATAAAATATTTAATTTTTAAATGTAATTTGAAATACAATAAAAAGGCCATCCAAATTGAGGCGTAAAATTTTATTTCTGCAAATGACACAAAAAAACTAAAATACTAATTAATATACTAATTTTAAAATGAATAATAAAAAAATTTATTTAAGATTATTTGTATACGTATAGTAATTGTGTGTAATAAAAATAAAGTTAGTCAAACCAATTTTTTTGTAATAAAGCACTTTTTCCTTCAAAAAGTGAAAATACTGTTTTTAAAAATAACCTAGCTGTGTACTACATTATTAAAATTACTTTCATTCATATACGAATATTTTATAAAAATTGCATACTTTTAGGGTGAACAATATACATATGAAATCTTTGAAATAAAACTAAAAAAAAATTAAAAGATGCTTTAACATAATGCATAAATTTAAGGATGATTGCATGAGTAAAAAAAAATAATTGTATTTTTTAATGGCGTGGCATTTACCGTTAGCTTTCTGCATTTATGTAAATTTGAGAAAGCTTCCAGTTTCGGAAATATAAGGTGGCAAAAATTCGAGAAGGGGTTTAGGTGGAAAAGAACTTTCTTCTGAGGAAGAATAAGATTCTAATAAATATCTATGTGCATATAATTTTCAGCTTTCTATTTTCAAGGGTATAGAAGTTTTGTAAACATGTTTACGGACGGACGGACGGACGGACAGAATGAATCTAATAAGACAAAAAAAAAAATTCTCGAAATTCAGATTACATCTTCAAGCATTAAATAAACATTTATAATAATTACTATTAATATACATACGAGTAGATGAGAAAAGCTTTGAAAATAATTCCAATCTGTAGTACAATTAAAACAAAACGCCTTTAAAACCGACAAGGGAAAATCGGTTCGGAACTAATAATTTAATAATGGCAATAATTTGAACCTTTTCGTTGAAAGAATTTAAGTTGCCTTTGGTAATATGGTAATAAATTTTGGAATTTCGGAATTTCTAGAGCGCTATTGGAATAATATCATGGAATCGATTAAAAATTTTAAAGATCTTTATTTTTTTGAAAATAATAAATAAGAGACATCGCATCGCGTTTAGTCGTAGATAACATTACACGTCTATATTATACCACCCAATATTCTTTGAAATTTGTTAAATTGTCTTTACTATAACCTATGTCAAAAATTATAACAATTGAACAAATTAAGAAAATCTTTTTATAGCAAAAAATTTAACCTTGATTAAATTTCATACAATTATATTGAACTCTTTAACATTTTATTATCGTCATATTATAAAAAAAAAACACAAATATTTTTAAAATTCCTTTTATTCATTTGACTTATTTCTTCATGTTTTCCTCTTTTCCATTTCATCTATACACCCTTTGATTAATTATGCAAAGCGCCAATCGAGATTTTCATTTACAATATTAAAAAGAAATTAAATGAGACACATCATCAGTTTTTATACAATCTAATTAAAAATTTTATTTATTGGTTCTCTATACACAGTACATATTTAGGCGTATCACTGCGAATTTCCATAATTTAGAACACACAGATATATTATATGTATTATATAGGTACACGACAGTAATAAAAAAAAATTAAAAGAGACAAGAGCATCCATTCTTTCAATACAACCCACAGTAATTAATTTAAACTCAATTTAATTTCTATTAAACCTAAAATATATGAACGTTTTATATTGTTAAATATTTTAATGTATATGATCCCTTATACATGTACTTATATGTACATAGTACAGCTATACATTTAAATAGTATCCAAAGTAACATCATCTGCATCTTTAATTATTTTGTTTTTGTGTAAGATAAAATTGCGTTCATTATTTTTCCCTTTAATTACAATAATATTTATTTTTGCTTTTCTTTTTTCTATATGCGTTATAAAGAAAATTCCATAGAATTTCAACAATAAAAAAAATATTCGGTTATAATATAGTTGAGTTGGTAAACTGTACTGTAGAGTTGGTGGTGTGATTTTATAAATTGTTATACAACTTCAAAACTACTGAATAAGAATGGTTGGAAACGGTTATAAAGAAAATTGGAATATATTTTGCTTATTTCGGAATTATTCATAGAAAATTAATTCCGAGTTTTACTTTACAATTCTGTATATACGAGGAAGTCGGAGTTCCGAAATTAACTAAATCAATTCGAATATAGTAGCATAAGAATAGAGATATTCTAAATGAAATTTTTCAAAACTACCTTATTTGGATTGTAGGTTTGTAAATTAGTAGATTTGTACAACCAGGGCAACATCGCACCTCAATTACGTCTATTGTGTATGGGTATATTGTGGAGCCCCCCCCCCCCCCTCCTGAGTGTTGGGCATGCCCTAGAACACATGCTCGAGACCCACTATTCTTGATGATCTCAAGCAACTTGTGAGGCCCAGAAGACCGCAACTCTGCCGCCGTGAGTGCAAATGCTCCCCAGTACCTTCCAACTCCTATGAGCGAAAGCATCACACTCTCCTAGAAGGTTCTCTGGGGTCTCGCCACTCACTTTATTCGGATTCTAATTGTACAACTGAACAGGCTTTTATAATGTATGTCCACAGTTTTCTATAGAATCTCTGAGCCAATTTTATCTAATTTTTAATAAGCATTAGTCTAAAAAATCAGGTATATCCATCTCGCAAAAATTTTGTAAATCAGTGCTCCGAATATAACAAAAATTTATTACAAATTTACCAAATATAAGGAATATAATATTTTGCCATATGTTGTGGGATATAGCCTCATAGTATAAAATGTTTGCTTGTGGTACTTATAGTTATGACAAAAATATTCTGGTAATAGTGTTGTGTCGCTTGTAATGAGAGTATGAATTTTATTTATTTTTAATGTTATTCTCTTTTCTTAATTATTTTCTCTTAATCTTTTAATAGAATTTTGTAGCGACAGTGATGCTACAAAATTTCTGCTGTGTAGATTCTATTCTAAAAAAATTCCTAATCCGGCATGAACATCTTGTGTATGTTTCTAATATCAAGTTAGAATTAAATATTAAAAAATTTTTTCTTAACAAACGAGCCAAGAAATTTAGAATACCAATTCCAATATAATATGAAAATTCTTTATACAGACATTTATGCAATATTTTTATGTATAACAGAACTCTTTCAATGTTTTATGTGGAGGGAACTCTTTGAGAATTCATTAATTTCAATATAAAAGGGGAGCATTAATTTATAGGTTTTATAAAGGCGGTGTCTGATTTGAATCTTTTATAATATAATGTGTTACGTATAATATAAAAATTGAATAAGTTTTAAAGAATATGATCGAATTTTCATTTTATTTTTTTTTTTTTATTATTCTTAAGATAAATTCTCACAAAATGTATAAATAGAATATAGAAATAACATCACTTCATAAATAATCGCCATTGCAAATATTTTTTTTTTCTGTTTTCAACTTCTATGCACCATGCACATATGCCTTCTACGTATACAAATGTATACAAGGTAAATGCGGTGAAAAATAAACGATTGTTATTTTATCGGATCATTAGGTTTGAACTTACATTATACCTATATATATGTATATATAGAATGTAAAATAATATTTAACAATGTGTGTTATAGGGTTAAAAATATTATGGTAGCTATTTTGATCTGATTGTCATTATTGTGTACAAGTATTTATATTCCAATTATTTATAAAAGTAACAAAAACGAATTTACTCTTTTTTTCTCTCTCTTTTACTCTCAATCACATTTTTTATATTACTTAACCTTCATGATCGTTACGTTACGATAGAAATTTAATAATAAAATCCGAAAAAAAACAAAGCAAAAAAAAAAGCATTACCCAAGTTTCAGTAAATCGAATTTTAAATTGCTCTTCGTGCGTAATTAAAAAATAAATCGACAAAAAACATACGTACGTACCTACATGTATTCGGTCATGTATTCATAACTGTGTGTGTGTATGTACATATCATACAAATTATACAGAAAGAGAAAAAACATAAATTTAGGAATAAAGTGAAATTAAGATCAGATCAAAAACACAAAGATTTCGTACCTACATAAAACAGCGTGGCTGGTAACAAAAGTCACAAAAAAGAAAAAAATTCAGCCATCTAGACAAAAAAAAAAGAGTACCGATTTGTGCTTCTACCATTTTATTAACAAGCTTGTTATTTTTTTTTCTTTTTTTTTTTGAAAAAGTTTTTAAATTAATTTTCAAACTCGATCGATCGATTTCTTTTAAAAATTTTTTATATTCATTTCGCACGAAAGAAAATTAAAAGTGAAAAATTACTGAACAATTCGAAAATGGAATTCAAAATCAGTTGTAACGTTCGTAATACAAAAAATTTCAATTTTTCAATTCTTCGTGTTATTATACAGTGACTCGACCAAATCAAACCAATGTAAATTTGGAAAGAAGACCCAAGGCATTTTTCAATCGAAATTCTATTTAAATACCAATCAGCTAGTTTATTATACCCGTACGAACGTATGTTCGAAGGGTATACTAAATTTGCCTTACCGTTTGTAACGCTTAGAAATAACGGTGTTAGATATAGACTCAAGTATATGTTTTTGATCAGCGTCAAATTCTGAGTTGATTTAGCTTTGTCTGTCCGTCCGTCCGTCCGTCCGTCCGTCCGAACGATAACTCAAAAACTAATTGAGCTAAGTTCACCAAATTTTCACAAATGATTTATTGTAGTAAGTGCCAGAACCCTATTTAAATTGGACATGATCGGGGTACCGGTTCGGGTAGCTGCCATACAACTTCAAAATTCATTTGGCTATATTTCAGAAACTATTAAAGCTATGGTATTGAAATTTCACACAAACGAATATATTAGTAGGGCCAATGTGTTTCATAAAAGTCGTTGAAATTACTTGGCTCCTTCTGGTACCTGCCATACAACTTCAAAAATTATTTGGCTATATCTCAGAAACTATAAAAGCTGTGATATTGAGATTTCACACAAGTGAATACATTAGTAGGGCCGATGTGCTTGATAAAATTAGCTAAAATTTCTTGGCTCTTTCTGGTAGCTGCCATACAACTTCAATAGTAGTTTGGCACACACAGTATTTTGAAAAACACATAGTACTGAAATTTTGCATAAATTAATATGGTAATACGGCAACTTAAAGTCGTAGTCTGCCCCTTAGTTAGTTATAGCACATTAGTTATTCGCACATAGGATAACAAATTCGTACGGGTATCACAGAGTTGACAAGGTCAACTCTATTTTTTTTCTCGTTTTAAATAAATGATTAAAAATTATTAAAAAACACTCTCGTACGCCAAAGTAGCAGAAAACGGAAAACTAGCATAGTTATTTTAAAAAAAAGCTTATACGTAATTCAAAAATTCAAACAATACACAGTCGCAGAAGATTGTACACCTCTACTGAAGATATAGTTTAATGCAAAGGTCACCAAGCTTTTTTCTTAAGTAGAACCCTTGTCGTATTTTTCAATTTTTGATAGACCTCCCGCTACTTTCTTTGACAAATTTAAATTTCTAACAGTAGCAAGGTACACCTATGATGTGAGAAAGTTAAATAAAAGACTTATTTAATTAAATTCATATTTTTTCGGAGTACCGTAGCAGGTCTTCATGAACTCCTGGAGATCTATATAGACTTTGGGAAACACATATTTAATGTTGCTTTATTATTATTATTAACTAACTCTTTATTACTGTAAAATTGCTGTTTTTCTTTTGCTCTACCACTTATGGCCATTTTGTTCCTAAAAATATGCAATACGTAAATAATAATTTCAATTTGATAAATTTTTATTGTACATGAACTATGACATATTTTGACAACTCAAGTTGCTTGGCAAAGCAAATTTATAATATTATCCATTATATAGCCTTTAAGTTGCACATTACAACGAAAAATTTCATAAACTGTACATTTTTTGCATTCTTATTGTATTGCGTTATAATCGAACATTTTGTCGTCTAAGTTGAAAGGTTTTTCCTTTTTTTTCTTCTATTCATATAGATGTATGTAATTTTTTATCCATACGACCATACAATATGTCTACTTTAATTATTTTGTGGTTTAGAAGAAGTCAAATTAATATACTCGAATATATTGTACGTAAAAGTATATACCACTGCAGACGTAGGTATCTATATATTCTTTCTTAAACAAAATAGCAAACAATAAAAATATGCTTACAATTTTAAAATATCCATGCTGATCTTAAGCATACACACATCCATATTCAACTACAAATAATATGTTAAATTTACTTATAGTCACCATAGCTTCTTACATTTTTCTACATGCATTGCAAACAACGAAAAAAATATACAACTTGTGGACATAACTTTTGCTCCAATTTTATTGTATTGTCTGACTTAAAATATTGAAAGAAAACGCAAACAAAAAATTGTAATAAAAAAGTCATAAGTTAAAAAAAGTGTGTATTTGCAAGGCATTTAAGTATTGTAGATTTAAGAAAGGAAAAAAAAATTGAAAATAATAAATCTCATGCAGTCCTAATGTAATACAGTGCTGTTGTTCGATTACCTGTTGTTCAAAACTACATTTTTTACAATAGTATACAATGAACAAGCATAAGATCTAGTTTAAATTTCAATCAGTTAGTTTCCAAACTATATATATATATGCATTTGTATATAGGGTGCTCTTTATATACTTTGTTATAATATTGTTGAAAAAAAATAATAATAAAACAAAAAACACATAACCACCAGTAGATTTTGCAAAACCAAAACTGCTATAAAAAAAACTATTCATGTACGTTCGTACTCAATAACACAACAAAAAAAAATATTTTGTGGAAACGGGCTTAAGAACTTTTAAAATTGATTTTTAATCAATTTAGATTGGCGATCATAATTATATTATCCAATTAGTTTATTCATTATGACAACTTGTTACATTATGCTTTGATTTTCTTATTTTTCTTCAAAAAAAACTCGTTCATTTTTATACCCGTATGAACGTGCGTTCGAAGGGTATACTAAATTTGTCTTACCGTTTGAACGCTAAGAAATAATAGTCTGAAATATAGATATAAGTGTATGTTTTTGATCAGTGTCGAATTCGGAGTCGATTTAACCATGTCTATCCGTCTGTCGTTCTGCCCGTCCGTCCGTCCGAACGATAACACTTAAAAATTAATTGAGCTAAGCTCACCAAAAATTCACAAATGATTTATAGTAGAAATTGCCTATTAAAGTAACTCTATTTAATTTGGATGTGAACGAAGTAGTAGTTCGGGTAGCTGCCCTACAACTCTAAAAGTTATTTGGCTATATCTCAGAAATTACAGACGGTATAATATTGAAATTTCGCAAAAGCAAATGTGTGATAAAAATCATTGAAATCCCTCGATTAAGATCATTTAAAATTTTGCAAAAACAGATATGGTAACATTGCCATTGTTTTTGATAAGAATTATTTAGATATCTAGAGTGCTAATGATAGATGCCATACTACTTCTAACCTTACACGTTTAGATATCAGAAATTATAGAACCTACAGTATTGACATTTTCCATAAGCAAATATTTTATTATATATGATAAAACTGGTTGAAATTTCTTGACTTGTGGTGGTAACTGCCATACAACTTCAAAAGGCATTTAGTCATGTATTATGGAAACTATTGAAATTACAGTGCTGAAATTTTGCATAAACGAATAAAAAACCAGGATTACGTATGGAACACTGTGGCAATTAACACATAACACTTAAAATTATTCATTCGTACTAGTATCACATAGTTGACATGATCAACTCTACCTATTCTCGATTTTTTTACTATTTTATTAAATTTATTTAACAATTTTTACAATTTACAAGCATATTTTAACATAAAAAAGGCAAATTTAGAAATTAAAAAAAAAAGAGGTTTTAAACTCATTGCATATAGTTTCTATGTGCAGTTGTGATCTGATTTGCACTTGCAAATCAAAAATTTACAAAAATTATGGTTCTAACTTAAGGATAAGAATTTTTTGTTTTCCAGAATATTTTCGAATCATTAATAAATTATAAATCTCATATTTTTTTTTCTAAATTATTACAAAAAATTCTTTACACCCATAGAGAATCGAAATTGGAATTTTATTAATAAAAATAAATTGGTATTTTATCAAAAATATTTTTGAAATTAAGAGCAAGAAAAAATTTTTTCAATAAAAAGTAGGGAACACTTGTGTAAAGAATTTTATAAGAGGAGTTTACAATTTTAAATAAAATTTAAATTTTTTAAATGGATTTCTGTAAAATCTTAAGTGGTTATTTGATTAATTAAATTAATTTTTAAATGTAATTTTAATTTAATTGAAAATACTTGAACGAAATTATTAAAATTCTCATGAAACACAGGCTAGGTGCTTAAATCTAACTGGTAACTACGAGTATTTACACAAATATCGCACTTCGTGGAACAAGAGAATTGGCCTTCTAAGAGAGAAGAATTTAGTCAAAATTGCATTTCAAATATACGTTGTTGAAAAAATTAAATGAATCAATTGAATTGGAATTGGGCCGCCTATTTTTGAATAAAATCAACAATAACAGCTTTTTGATATTGTTAAAATTTAAATTAGCATATTAATCAGCACCTCTTCTCAACTATTTTAAGTTTTCATTCTTCCATTATTGGAAATTTGCAATCCTCCTGTAAGTAATATAAGTTGGAATTTATTAAAGAAGAATGATGAAGTTATAACTGAGAAAAAATTGCTAAATTACTGACAAAAATAAAATAAAGCAGGCTATTTTCAGATGAAAAATATTAAAATTACAAATATCGAAATATTTTGATCGGGCATCTGAAAAAAGTGTCAGAGCATCTGAAGAAAGTTCCATACATACATAGATTCAAAAACCCAAGAAATTAACTAACGATTACTGTTGTAGTAGACATTAACGATGATACGAAGTAAACTTTCTCCCTCCAGTAGACAAAACTCAACTACTCGCCGGAGGCATTCATAATAGGAATCATAACTATATCTAACCAAAAGTTTTAACGTTATGAATTTCAATTAAAAAAATCCACTTTTTCGCATATTGCTGCCCTTTTTTTGCTCATTTTTTTTAAATCAATTCGAATTTTGTTTCAAAAAATAAAATCACAAACTAAAAGTATTAAATATAACAATGTTTACGCCACCTATACACAACACTTATCACTATACATAATTCAACATTAATTTAAAAACTTCATTTCCTATTATACAAGCACAACAACAATTTTATAATTTTATCTTAAAAACTTATTCTTTTAATAGGATTAAAAATTACTAGCACTGTTAACAAAAGCAAAATGGCAAAAAAAACTAAAGAAAATGTTTAAAAAGATTAGCAAAAGAATTGAGATTTTTATCTTAAAACCTAAATCATTGCCAAGGTTAAACCAAACTTCTGTTTTGTTTTTTACACTAATTAAACTGTTAAATTATTTGGTTAACAAGCAATAGAGACAAAAAAAGGTGTTTTATTTTGAAATATTGTAAATTGTTGCTTTTATAGGAACTAATTGATTGTCCATAAGAAATGATTAAATAGTTTTTCAATTAGCAACATGTCCAAAAAAAAAATTTCAAGAAAAACAAGCTTCCGTATTAAATATTTCAATTATTGACTATTAAAATTATTAATGGTTCACAATTTTTATTATCGGAACCAAATTTCCTGTACAATATTCTGTAAAAAAATTTTGTGAAAATGCAAATAAATTTTAAAATTCTTAATAAATAAAATAGGAAAGGAAAATGTTATCAAAATGTAATTAAAAACTTTTTATCATTTATTCTCCTATAAAATTGAGCAACAAAGATAATCTGGATGTAAAATAAATCAATTGTTTTCAGCTTCAACCCTAAATTCGTTTGCGATCATGAAAATAAAAAATCATAATAAAATGTTTTGATCCATAAATATGCCCTGAGAAAAAATATTACTTATATAATGGCATTACGTTTTCAGTTGTACGTTTACAAAGGTTTATTAAAGAAATACGAGGTTTTCCTTAAAAATTTCTTTAAAAACTGTCACGTATGAAAAAAAAACAAAATTTTACCCCCTCACGAGCTACGCCTTGTGTAATATAAATTAAAACTCCCTTTGTAACGTTAACAATTAAAAATATAGTAATAAGAATAATATTCTTGCTCAGCGTCAAATTCTAATTCGATTTAGCCATTTGTTTTCGATCGTTCCAGCGATAATTCAAAAATTAATTGATTTTATCAAATTTCCACAAATAGTTTATTTCAAAAATAGCAAATTTTAAAACTCTATTTAGTTGGCTGTTATTGACATAAAGGTTTAGGTACTTGCTTACAATTTTAAAAATCTTTCTGTCATAACTTCATCAAAACGAATGTTGAGACTGTAGTTATTCCTATGTGAGTTTCGTTACAATTTCAAAAGTTTCAAAAATATGGTCAAACTATAGTTTCCACATTTGAGCAAGAGTTATATGAATAAAAACAATCACTATTTAAAGAAAATAAAAGACTGTATTGAGCAATATGTTGCAATTCTGATACACTCACTTGTAATAATTGATCCAAGTGAGTGTATCATAAATTTGATATGGTGAACTCAATTATAATTTATTCTCGTTTTATAAAAATTTTTGTTTCTAAAAATAATTATCTCTTAAATAATCACTACTTTTAAATCATTAAAGGAATAGGATTATCGACAGTCTACCAAAGAACGAACTACTAACATCACTGCCTCTTATATTTCCGTGGTACCTTTGTCAACGAATCTGTTCTTAATATAGAAAGGATCAAAAGAAACTAAATCGAATTAAAGCACTTTTTTTCCATCTAAATATCTGTAAGTTTTCAACTTTATGTCTGTAATAGTAGGTCAGATTTGTGTCCATTATATAGATCAGCCTCTTGCCCAAATGTTTTATTGATATTGTTATTAAAAATGACGAAATTAAATACTATATCCATAAAAATTTTGCAAAATTCGTTTTAGGGCCCTCGTATTTCGGCGTTATTTACATATATTTCAAATTATCTTAAACTCAGAAAAAAAAAATTCATATATACATAGCTAGAAGAAATCAAAATGTATTCAATTACCGCACTTATCTTTGTTTTATTTTCATATTCATTTTTTTTTCAATAATTCCTTAAAGCTATAAGTAAGCGTTTTTATACATAAAACCTTTATTTCGCCTCTTTTATTTTTTCAAATCAAAAATTTAATTGAAAACCAACAAATCTTTAAATCAAAATCAAAATTTTTTAAAAAGAAACCAAAAAAAAAATAAAGTGTTCAAATTTTAATAATACAAAAATCATTTGGTAAATTTTTAATTTGTAAAATTGAAATGAAAAAACAGCATTAAATACAAAAGCAAAAATTTGAAGGTGTGAATGTGGGTGTAGTTTTTTTTTAATGATTCCTATACATACACATATATGTTACAAATGCATAAGTAACACAAATTATAAAGTATAACAATATAAAAGGTCTTTAACCTATCTTGTAATTTTAACCTTCATCACATTTATCATTAATTTGTGCATATACACTTCAAATGAATTCATGTACACTTCAAAATAATGCAGAAATTATGACGAATGAATTTAAGAACCCTTAAAGTTGCTGACAAATTTTGTATTTCTACAGCATAAAGAATATTTTTTGGCAACATTTTTGATTTATAGAGATTTTTAAACCGAAACGAACAATCACAATTCATTATTAAGAATTTATCCTGCACAGATTTTTAATAAAATTTATTATTCCTATCAAATCAATTAGTATTGAGAAAATTTGTAAAAATTTTAAAGTATTAAATCAGAATTTTTAACCAAACCCCTCTAAAAAGTCTTCAAAATGTTCAGAAACAATGGAAATTCCATTGGAGTTACAATAAATTTTGTATTTATTTTTGAAATTTTTGTAATAAAATTAGTTCTGGTTTCAATCGGAAAAGATTAAGTATATGCATTTCTTAACTTGAAACAAATTGTTGACCTATAAGTAAAATGTTATTGTTAAACCCACAAAATAAAAATCGAAATAAATTTGAAATAAAATCGACTAAAATGCAGTAAATCAATGTATGAGCCTAATTAACCCTTAAATTCATAGAGTATGACAAACCGGTATTATACTTTTTTAATTAGAATCGCAAACATTTATCATTGTACTTCATTATTTACTTGAACTTATCAAAAAAAATGTCAAGAATATTAAACAAAAATGGGGAAAATGTCAACAAATCAAATTATTTCTAAAAAATTCAATTGTTACGAAATTACTACTTTTACTTTATATAACTACTTTTAAAAATATATCTTCTGTGCCCCTCACTAAATGTTTACACCATTAGAACATCCACTCGAGATCCTTATGACACGTTCTTATAACTCCAGTAATGCATATCCATTTAAGTCTCTGCAAACGTTCCAAGTCTCTTGTTGTCGTTTCAAGCCACAGTCCCGTATGTCAGAGCGGCACCACCATCGTGATATACATCCACCTTACGATAGATGTAGAGCATCACCACGTCCTATCTGAAACGGCAGTGGACAACATCTTCATGTCTTCATCAAAGAAACTTGCTGTCAAATACTACTCCTATAGGCATTTAACCTCCATTTTTCTTTCTAATAATTCTCTGCTTACCTAAATTGTACGCAAACGCTAAAGTGTTCTTCTTTTAATGAAGGGTACCAGGGTCGTATAGCTGGGGTTAAGTCTGAGTCCCACATGAGTCTCGCATCGCATCTGGACTATATGGCAAAGAGCCTCCTCAAACTTCACCCTAGCAAAGCTGGCGACTCAGTTCCTCAAATAGTTTAATACAGTAAATAACTATTTTATATGAATGTGTACAAATGTAATTTTCCCGGGATTTTTAGTAAAATCGGAGAATGGTCGAAATTTTGTTAAAACTGTTTGTCGTTGTTTCTAAACCGAAAGAAAAAAACCCTATTTAAAAAAAATTAATGATTTGTCTTTATAGATAACATACTGCAAGTGTGGCCCCAAAATTTTAATGGAATATTTATACCCGTACGAACGTATGTTCGAAGGGTATACTAAATTTGTCTTACCATTTGTAACGCTAAGAAATAATGCTCTGAGATATAGACTTAATTGTATGTTTTTGATCAGCGTCGAATTCTGAGTTGATTTAGCTGTGTCTGTCCGTCCGTCCCAGCGATAACTCAAAAACTAATTGAGCTAAGTTCACCAAATTTTCACAAATGATTTATTGCAGTAAGTTTCAGAACCCTATTTAAATTGGACATGATGGGGGTACTGGTTCGGGTAGCTGCCATACAACTTCAAAATTTATTTGGCTATATCTCAGAAACTATAAAAGCTGTGGTATTGAAATTTCACACAAGCGAATATATTAGTAGGGCCAATGTGTCTGATAAAAGTTTTTGAAATTACTTGGCTCCTTCTGATAGCTGTCATACAACTTCAATATAACTCCATAGTTTGGGACACCAAGTATTTTGAAAAACACAGTACTGAAGATTTACATAAATTAATATGGTAATACGGCAACTTGAAGTCATAGTCTGTCCCATAGTCCATTATGGCAAATTTATTCGCACATAGGATAACAAATTCGTACGGATATCACAGAGCTGACAACAACTCAATTTTTTCTCGTTTAAATATAAATTTGAATAATTATAACAATTATCTCAATATATTGTGAATATATTAACATGCAATTTTAATAGTTACAATAGAAAATTATTATAAGTCATGTTACGAAAATAATTACATAATTTCCTTAATTTCCTTTTTAGTCTCCAATTTGTCTCCAATATCAAAATCGTGAAAATCATAATCATTTACATCCATATAATTACAAAATTTTTAAATCAAAAATTATTGCATATATTAATTAAAATTCTAATAATTACCCTGTTAATATTTCTCACATTTAATTCAAATTCATTCAAACAAGAAAAAAAAAGGAAAAATATGTAGAGCATTAAAACACCTGATAAAAAAAAATCCCATATATTTTATTTTAATTTTGTATAATTACCATATTATTACACACATATTACCTATATAAAATTTATTTGCATAAAAAATATTAAAATTCTTGTTTTGAACATTTTAATTATAAAATGTGCTCGGAGTCGGAGTACATTAAGTCTAACCGTATAGAATAATATATTTTAGGTATGCCATACTTTATATGTAAAGTTGATATTAAAACAAAAAAAAAAATTAAAAAATCTTGAAATTATTTATTGTACCTACATATATACACACTGGCAATCTTAAGCATTATACAAAAATTATAAGTATATTTTTTTTTTTTTGAAAATTTTTCTATACACGATTTTTAATTTTTAGTTCTCAAGTTCTCAAGTTGTATTATTTGTATGTAAATTACTGATTTTAATAATTTATTTTTTTCTTCATATATAATTACATATATTGTTATGTAAGCATATTACATATATGTATACATTAATATAATTTCCTGTATAACATGTATAACCTAAATATTAACCAGTTTTATATATTAAAAAAATTATTTTAACTTTTAAGTTGCTTTTCTTGTAAAAATTCTGAAGGTAAATATTATGCATACATACATACATACATGTTAAATTATTACGTCTATTATATTAATATTTATGCAAATATGCACATAAGAAATTGTTAATTATAAAGTATATATATATATATGCATTATAAGAATTATACAAAACTTAAAACAAATGAATAAAATAAAATAAAAAATTGATAAAAGTGAACGCATGCGCATGGTAAGCCCAAATTAATCTGAAACTTTAGATGCGAACGCAAGTATCTAAAATAGAAAGTGGGCCACAAACACAAAACGATGTTTAAAAATTATAAATGAAAAAATATTAAATATTTTTGTTATTTCAACATTGTAATTTAATTTAGTAATTCAATGCGTATACATAATTGTGAGTTTTAATTAATTAATTAAGAAATAAATTTAAGGATTTGTAAAAGGATTTGCTAGGTATCTCATCCTATCGCTACCGTTAAGTTACACAACTACTTTATTTTTTTAAAATAAAACTACATACTTTACAATCAAACGAAAACTGGAATTTCTATTAAACCCCTTAAGTTATGCAAAATTAATAACAAAAACAGTTATTTTTGTAATAAATATTTCGACAAAATTTCTTTCAGAATCCAAAATATATTGAAAAAAATTAAAAATTTTCTACAAAATAAAATTATAAATAGTTACTCAATTCAATAACATTAATATTATATTAATAATTTTATTAAATAAACAATTTACTCAAATTGCATATTTTTAGGGAATACCAAAAATTTATTATAGTTATGTGAGTGCATTTGTATACCCTGCATTTTCGTAAAGGGTATTTATTTTCGTATATTAACTTTGGTACGGAGTTTCTAGCCACTTTTAGGAGGAGTTTCCGGTATGAACATTTATATATATTCTTGTTTAGGGTAAAATTCTACGTTTATTTAGTCCGTCCGATGATAACTCATAAACAAATGAAGCAAACATCACAAAACTTTCACATATTACATTTTTTCTCTTAAGAAAGAATTCTATTGTAATTGGATCAAGTCATATAACAGGTTCGGGTAGTTGCAATACAACTCAAAGAGATTATTTTTAATATTTCAAAAACTAATGTCCAATTATATTTTACATATATACTGAAAATTTGAATGGAGTTGTTCCACTGATTCGGGTAGCTGCCATACAACCTTAAAAGCTAATATTAAATAATTGAAAATATAATAAAGTTGGTTGCATAAAACTTTGCAGTCATATGCCAAATTGTAACCAACATATACCCTTAAAGTTTATGTGAAATGGTTTGCCAAATTCGGGTGGTTACCTTATATCCCCGAACCCTAACTTTTAATATTCGAAAAATAGTAAAGTAAAATTTATTCGTTCATTCTTCTGCCTTACATAGCTCAATATATTCCGACCACACGCTTTTTTTCAAACCGCCTTTCCTATACATAATTTGTCTCAATCTCTTTGAATTTTTTAGAAAAAATTATAAAATCGACTGTAAATATTTCAGTAAGTAGATTAGTCTAAAACGACTGATTCGCAACGGTTTTTACTCAATTCTAATGCTACTTCCATTCGACTTTTATTCAAACCTACTAACAGAAATCTAATACTTATGTACATAAAACACTTACATATAAATAACAAAAAAAAAAAATATGTACTTGTTTGAAGTGATTTTCATAATTTTTATAATAACCACCTTAACGTATGGCCATGAAAACGTTTTAATTTCAAAGAATTAAAAATAACAACAACACACAAGTTAAAAATTAAAAAAGGCAAAAAAACAGAAACGTTGACTTTTTCTCTTGTAAATAAATTTATTTAACTTTATTATTATCGTGACAGTACCGTTCTACGTGATTCATCGTTAAAAATGCATTTAACTTTTATTTATTATTTGCTATATGCTTTTGTTTTCTTTTGTCAAAAATGTCTACCATTACTCGTATTACTTTGAATTTGAAATAAAGTAAAATGAAAAAATAGTTATTTGTAAATATGGCATACCTAAAGCTGCGCGGTCATGTAAGGTGGCATTAGTGTTTGCTTAACCGACTTTTTACTTTTAAAATAATGTTTTTCTTTTTCTCGTTCTGTTTTCATTTTTATATTTTATTTTTTAATTTGTCCATTCTTTAATATTATTTTGTCATGTTTATTTTTCTACATATTGTATATTTTGCTCTCATGTCTGTCTATCTGTCAAAATAATAAAATAAAATAACTGTAACATCTTCCATAATAACATTATATAAATGAAAAATATCAACTTAGAACAAGAATTTAATTTAGGTTAGTAAAAAATTTTTGTTTTTATTTCAATTTTAAATTTTAAATTGTTAAAGAACATTATTGCTTGTATCATTTACAGTTTATTAAGAAACATAAATTTCTTTCATAATAGTTTTAAGCAGAATTCGGTGTTATTTGCAAGACAAACACAAATATAATTTATCTTTTGTCATACGACGTCCTCCTTTGAGGAAAAATATTCAACATTACGAGGAACATCCAATATAGCAAATGTTTGAAATCGAGATATAATTCAGGCATTATAAAATATTAGAGTTTAATCTAATTAGGAAATGAAGGTATAATGAAAATTAGGCTTTAGAATTAGATTATAACAACTTTTTGTTTTTTTTTTTTAAAGAAATCAGCAAGTTTCAGAACACATAGTGCACAGATATCTAATACATGTCAACACAAAATTAACAAGAAAAACACTTTTCTATTTGTACGTAGGTACTGTGTATACCAGTCGGCCGAAGGTTTTTAGTTAAAAATTTCTCTTTCTCTCTGTATAATAAATATCCTTGTGCATGCGTCAAAATAATATTATAGTAAAGAGAGTATGAAATAAAATGTAAAGTTTTCAATATGTAGTTCATGCCGGAAAATCGAATTTATTGGAAATCAAAGTCATATATATAGCTGAATTCACTTCTTCATCTTATCAAACCAAAATTTAAGGAAAACAATTCTGAAATGAATTTCTGCCTCCTCGCATACAGTTACTGCTCTATCACAAAATTGAATGAAACAAAATTTTCAATATAAAGATTAAAATTTTACTGTACAAAACTCACATTAATATCAAATTCCGGAAAAAAAAAGAGCGAAAAACATATTTTAAAAATTTTGCAAAATTTTAATTCAAATGAATGAAATATAGGCGTCAGTGTTATTGTGTACGTCACAAATCGAATGAAAGAATAAATTCGATACTACTCAAGCCCTAGTAAGCACTGCTTTTACTTATGTGTCTTTAGCCTTATTTTTACAAAATAATAATATAAGTATGTTTTTAGAAAACATGCAATTCACTTAACGTTAAAATATTTTACCAATATTTTGATTCAATAAGCAAACAAATTTTCAAAAAAAAAACAAAAGTAAACTTGAACAAGAAAATTGAATTGCATTTTTTTTTTCTATACTTCTTACCTAATTATTGTTATTATTTCTGAAAAGCAAGAAAAAAGAAACAAAAACCACCATTAGCATATAAGTTGCTACAATATTAAAATAATTTATAAGATTTTCAGTTAAGATTATGAATATGCAAGTAGGTATAAGAAAATATAACAAAATAATATCTACCAGTATTCAGTCACCAAAAGTTATGCAAATCTAATTTAAAAGCAGCTGACCCAAAAGTTGAAAGTCAAAAAGAGACAAACAAAAAAAAAATTATTTTACTTATACACACAAACACACACAGATTTTTTTATTTATTAAAAATTGCTCATATAGAAGGTTAAAAATTAGGTTAATCTCGAAAAGGGGTTTTAAAAATATAAAATACATAATAATGTACGTACCTGTAATAATACCTGTGTTATTTAAAGTGCGATATCAATAATAAGCAAAAAAAAATTTAATTTTTTTTTCTTTGGTTTTTCGTTGTACACAGGTAAAATATTGCTTATGGCAATACTATTTAAATAAATATTTTTGACTGTATGTATGTAGGTATTTAAAAAATGTATATAAGTTTAATTTAAAATAGAGTTTGTATACAGAAATTTTTTGTTTTTTTTTGGGGCCGTTGAAAATATTGTTTAATTGTTGTTAATATTTATCAGATTAGGAGATTTTGTGCGCGTTGAAGTGATTTAGGTTTATTTTTGCTTGTTGTTTATTTTTGGTGTTGTTGTATTCTGTTATACTATATTTGAGGTGCAACAAAATTATAACAGATTTTTAACTATTTACTTATTATACAGAGATTTTTAAATTGTTTGTTAGCGCTAATATTACAAAAAGAATTTTTTTCTTTGAGTTTTTTCTATATAAATGGAATTTTCAATGACATTATGTACAAAATGAAAAAAAAAAATTATTGCACTTAAAGATTACATGGGTATATAAAAAAAAATAATTACTAAAAATGGTTATTGGTTTTGTTCTTATTTGTTTTTTTTTTTTTTTGAAAATGGAAACCAAAATGATTCAATCACTTTAGTTTTTATTTTCAAGTGTGTGTTTGTGTTTTTGGTGGTAAGGAAATTAAATAAACCGTATATAGAGTTTGCCTAAAGAATTTCTTTAATTTTATTCAATGGAATTCAATGCTATGAGAAAGAATTTTTATATTTTTTTGGATTTTTTTTTTTATTTGTAAAATAAACACCATAATTTAAGATAACAAACAGCATGTTTTTGTTTTGGCTTTATTTTTTTTTTTTTATTAAAAACCAATGGTTATTTAAACTAATTCTTACAGATACTGACATTTCTAGGTGATTTATTTTTAAAATGAAAAATTGAGTTTCTATATACTATAAAAAGTGATTTTTATAAAAAAAAGTAATAAAATTTGTAAGAAAAATTTTGAGATTTAAAATCTTATATTAAGATTTGATTTCAGGGTTAATACCTGTATAGTATAAGGGCAAATATAATTTGATAAGGAAGATATTATATAAATATTAATATGGATATATAATTATCATTAATCATTTTAATTACAAATTGTTGGAAATATATAGCCAATTAAATTTTATTTTGAATTAATGGTTTATATTTTGTTTTTAATAGTATACGTATGTAATTTTAGATTCAAAATTTAAAGTAGAACATTTTTAATATTAGCAAAATTGAATTATTAAAGACAAAAAATCTGGACGATAAAATAATCTTAAATTACATCTGATGATTTTGAAATTTTATTTTTATAAGCTACTGTTTCAAACTATGGAAAATCACCATCTTGTTATTTCTAATATCAATGTCGTTCATCACAATAATTGATTTATATCTTATATACAAGACTTTTGCTGAATAATTCATTTCGCAACAAAATAATATTATCATTAAAATAAAATAAAAAGAATTCGGTATTGGTTCAATATAATCACTTTAAATTAAGTATTTTCATTAAAAAAAAATATAAATATTATATGAAATTTTATTATACTTACATAAAATAAAAATTAATTAGAATATATTACTCGTATATGATTTTTTCTTCTAAAGCATTCGAAAAAATTCATCTATTTTACTTTGTCTATTGCCATATATTATAGATTTCATATTAAATGTAAAATTTCAAAACTGTTATACAACTTCAAAAACTGTTATACAATTTTAAAAACTGTTATGTAACTAATGAACCTCGTGTGTGATATTTAAAACTGTTATACCACTTCAAAAAGTGTTATATTATTTTGAAAACTGTTATATTAATCGATATAAAAATTTTATCAAATTATTTATTTATATTTATTAAAATGTAGAAAATTAAATACAAATGATACGAAATATTTTATATATCATATATCATTGATTGTAAACAAAATGTCAGTTTATATAAACCACATTTTATGTGCATTACAATTATAATTTTGTAATACACATTTTATGTGTATTACAATTATAATTTTCTTTTCATTCAAATTTATCTTGTACTTTCGTACTCTTTCTTAATCATAATACATAGCAATTATTAAATCAGTTTCGTATTTTAAACTTCTCAAATTATAATTATTTATTATACGCGTTCAGATTAATTTAATTTCCTATTGTATAATTTTCATTATAAATTGTTCTACTTAAATATAACAAAACATAGATTTATGCAATAAAATATTGCAATATGTGCACATTTATGCAAAAAAAAAATGTTTTTGTTTTCTGTTCTTATTTAAATGAAATCTTATGTATAACTACAATAATTACAAGAAGCCCGACTAAAACTAACAAAATTACGAAATTTTTTATTACAAGTTAAATTATAAAAAAAAAAAAAAAAGCAAACATAAATGTGAACTTTTAGATGTGCTTCATATACTCCAAATATCTGACAACATAAATTTTGGTATAATATGGTAAAGTATAACAGAAATTTTAAGTATATACTTATTTATTTTTTAAAAATAATTTACAAAATTATTTTATCTACATGAATACATATTTACTCGCAACGTAATTACAGTTATATTTCATCACAAAATCTAAACCATTTATGGAACCAATAGATTAACCCAAATTTTATCAAAAAATTTTTATTATATAAAAGTATATGTTATTATATCAATTAGAACAATGCATAATATCAGAAGAAATCTAATTTTATTTAAATAATTTAATTTTTTTTTTTTGTTATACATTTTTAAATTATAAAATATAACAGATCGCATAAAATATAAAACGTGAGAATCATATTATGTCGTAAGACTTCAACTTAGTAATCCATTTTTTTCGTTTATCTTTTTTTTCATTGATATTTCAAATAAGTATGTACGAGTTTATTTAGTTTTAGACTATTAAAAAACCAATCCTTATAAATACTTTAACTCATTATTACTGAGTTAATTTTCTATTATTTTCATTTAATTTTTGTTGTTGTTTGTACAAAAGCTTGAAGTTTAATGTATATATTTTGGGTATACCAAAAATATTTAAAGTTTAATTTAAAGATTTTTTTTTGTTTTTCCTATTTTTTCACTATTTAATTGTCTTTAAAGTAAAAAAAAAAATCGTGCATATATGATGGAAGTTTTGAACTTTAATGTGAACTTTAATTGAACTCTTTTGATGTATAAAAAAAATTGTCAGGTCTGATATAAAAAAAAAAAAAATAATTGAAAATCTCTTCAAAGACTTCATCTCTTCTACTTTATTTCTCTAAATATCATTTAATTTCAGCTAAATACTCATGTAATTAAATACAAATTTTGTAAGAACAGAAAGAAAAAATAATTGAAAAGATCTTATAGGATAAAATTAGTTTTTTTTACATTATTTAAATTAGCGTTTCGGGTGCTTCCTCACGCGATAAACTAAGATACCTCTATTTATTAGGTATTTAAGATATTTTAGCACTTAAATATTAAAGATTTTTAATTATTTAGCTACACAGCAGTATTATAAATGCTATTAAATTTAATATCAAAAATTATGTAAGAAATTTTACATAACAAACTTCTTTTTGGTTTTCTGAAGTAACGAAGCAACACTCTCATTGAATATTAAATTATAAGTACAATTTTCTCTTAAATTAATCATTACTATTTTACTACACTTATACAAGTCAAATATAACACAAATTATTTCGTAAATTGTTAAAAATTAGATCGAAATTTGACAACACCAAAGTCATGTCAAATGATCAATTTTTTTTAAATTTAATGATTAAATTGATTTTTCTTATACGTTTCGTATCAAAGTGGATTAAAAATATCATAAATTAATAACAATATTTCGAAAATATTTGATGTTTTATACTTGTATCACGTAAATTTAAATTTTTTTTTTCAAAGTCAATCAATTTATCAATCGTATATAACACAATAATTTTGATTGATTTATTATTTTCATTATTATGAAAATTTTTTAATATTATCAAATTTTAACAAGCTTATTTTAGTTATTTTTCGTGTTAATGTAATATTCATTTTAGTATGACCGCAAAAGTATATTTGATGATTTGTCTTGTAGGCAAAATTGTAATAAAAGAGCATCCGTTCATTCCGGCTTTTCAAAATTTTAAATATTTTTAAATTTTCATCCGTTTCGATCTGTTCCGATGTATCATTAAATAAATATTATCATTAATATTACTTCGTTTAGTATTTCAATGGTGACTGTTCAAAAATCAATCAAAAATTGCCTTAAAAGGATTAAAATATTTTCTAATATACACTTAAATTTTTTAGCAGAATTAAATTTGTAGCAGAATTTAAAAGGCTTAGTAATAATTCCAACTGCAAATGACTTTAGTTCTTCTTGTAAATGGAACGAAAAATACAATCATAATTCTTAAATTTCCGTTTTAGAACAAAATTTGTTATTACCTGTTCAAATATCTTTGAAGTGTTCAAAATTATGACAAAATATGGTTTATAAACGCTTTTATGTATAACAAGAAATAAACAATCTTGTCTTCTCTAAAGATATTATGAAATAATTTCAGTAAAGTTCATGAAGATGCTATGGAAAGCTCAAACAGTTTAAAAGAATATCGCCATGTAAATATATTAGCGCTCATTTAATTTGTTTTTTTTTTTTAATTTTTTTAATTTTAAACTTTTAAGACGCTTGAAACATATTAATGAATTTCCCTGTATTACTCGGTTTTGATAATATATCCATAATATTTAGTTTTCTGGTGTAAATATCAACGGTTATCATACAATAATTTAAAAAAAGAACTGCTGAAATACGTTGATAGGTGGCGCGCCCCGAAAAATTTTAAGAATCACTGGTAGTATAACAATTTATTTGAATAAGAAATTCTGAAATTTAATTATATTTAATAATAAAAGAAATATTGTAGAAATGTGCTTGCCTGATCCAAATTTTTAATCAAAATAATTTTTTAAAGCTCTGATGTGTTTAAAAATCGAAAAATGGCTAATAAACTCCTTTCTTAATCATTTATAAATATTTTTAAACTATGCTAATCTTAAATACTTATTTTAGTTCGAACAGATAAACAAATAAATGACAATGATCGTGTTTAAATTCTAACAATGATTACAGGCTTTGTGTATTTTCAAAAAATTTTTCTTGCATCAAATTACAAACAAACTCACTACACAATATACTGCCGACGCAATTCTTCTTATAAAAGAATATAGAAAAGAAACAAAAATTTGCAACTGAAATTCATACATTTTTGTATATAGCAACTTTGATTTTTGTTCAGGTGTTTTTTTTTTATTATACATATAAAAAATTTTGAGTACGTAAGAGTTGATTGTGTATAAGTATACAAAGAATGTCCATTGTAATGACTATTATGGTCATGTATACTGCCTTTTTTGTTTGAAACTTCATAAACAATTTACAATTTTTTGACTGTTTTTGTTTTTTGTTTTTTCTTATATACAATGCACAGGTCTATTCAAATAGAGGAAAGTTTTCATAAACCATTTGGGATCAAAAAATAATGTATAAATAGTTCACTTGTTTTATGTGTTTTTTATTTTATTTACTCATGTTTTTTGGTTTTTATTTTTGAATAGTCAATGTAAATCTTCCCAATGGCAAATAAGAGAAATATGAATCTCTATATTGGAGAAGTTAACAACATAAAGTATACGAGACGATTATATTTTATTTTTCATTTTTATAATCGAATATTATTAAAATTCCATCCTTGTTTTTATATTAAAATATATAAAGTATATTCATTGACAACCTATTTACGATATACAAACTTATAATATTCTAAAAGATTGTTTTCTGTTCAAAAAGTAATAAAATTAAATTTGAAATTTAACAGGATTTTATTTTTTATACGATACAATTTATTAAAAAAAAATTTATACCGAAAAATATTACTGAACACATAAATTGTAAAAAAAAATACAATTTGCATTAAAAATCCTGTACTTTTTTAATTTTGAAAATCAAATTTATGAATAAGTAGTAAAAATAAAAATCCTTAAATAAATATTAAATAAACTGTCAATTATAGGATATGAAAACAAAAATTGAACAATAATTCGATTTTATTTCGGGCGCATATTTCGGAGAAATGAAATAAAAAGAATAAAATAATAAAATTTTTACCCAACTCTCCCCCTCAAATTTTTAAAAATGCCGCTTTTTAATAAATTAAGAAACCACAAGTATTTTTTCCCAAATCGGAACTGACTACTTTCCACCACGACATAACATATTCGAGCATGGATAGATAAAATGGCAACTTTATCTATCCATGTCAATTTATCTATGATATCGTTTTTCTTCTTGACCGCAAGTTTTAAGGATTTGAAATTTTAGTAACTTTTAAACATTAATGTATAATTTATTTCGTTGAAACAAAACTATTTTTCAGACGAAATTCGCAAAATTTTAATTTTCGGCACATTATATTTCGAAAACTGCATGTTTTCCCCAAAATTCTAAAAGCCATCCAAAAATATAATTATTTATCTTATCCCAAGTAATTAACCCTTAAATAATCATCGAAAGTTAACGTTTCTTTGAATTTTTTCTTTGTCTCATCCTAAATATATGCAATCATTTGAAATATTTTGGTATATGAATATAAATAATTTATCGTTTCCTTTAAATAAACACCATTAAACCAAATAAGACATTTACATTATAAACTTGATTAATATTTTAAATGATATTACAAATGAAATTTTAATAAAGTATTTACATAATATAACAATAATAATAATTGTGCATATCAAATAACAATGAAATAGTCAAAATAAAAAAAAAATCAATAGTTTAAAAATCGATAAACATTCACGAAATGTCTGGCGCCTTATCAATAATCGTTGATCAATTGAAAAGAAAATCAATGTATAACATTATAAAAATATTTTGTTCTCCAAAAAAAAAAAAATGGCTACCTCCCTTGTCGACCCCATGAACAAAAAACAGAAAATATTTATAAATACTTTGTTGAATGAATGATTTTATTTTATTTTTGTTTTTGTGGAAAAAGAGATTTACAATTGCACCAATCCTTTAAATTATAATTTATAAGAAGAAATTTCCCTAGAGTAACACATTATATTATAATAAACAATTGAATTTAATATACAAGTACATGTACCTGTACAATATCATATTCTTCTATATATACCTCATTATCGTATATGAATAATTTTCTAATATTCCATAAATTGTTTTCTATTTTTATTTTTTACTTTCTATCATATTTTTTTCTTATTTTTTTTATCTCTTTTTCTTTAAAATAAAACAATTTAAATTGTTTATTTCATTCTTTTATATTATTATGCTCTATTTCTCTCTCTCTCTCTCTCTCTCTCTCTCGCTTCTCCTTTTTAATATTTCTCCTTTTCAAAAAGGTGTTAGAGCTTTAAGCAATTCCGGGCATTCTATTAAGTTTTTAGTTCAAAGTATTTTTTTATTTTGTTTCAAATTATTATTGTATTTTTATTACAACTCTATTGTGAATGGAATTAAACTGTCTAATAATAATTGTTCAGTTATCATAGTGATAGAGATACATATATCATTTTATAGTTTCTTTTTATCTTATTTTATTATTTTGTAGAATTTCTCATTTTCTCTTCTTCCCCTTTTTATTATTATTTTGTATTCTTATCTCTATATACTCTTCATTTTTTTTACGATATAACAATTGCATTATATTTCAATAATAATAATAATAATAATATAATAATATTATTATGGTATGTAATTCTAAAAATAAAAGTTAATATAACAAAGATATCTTGTCAAAAATTCTTTTTAAATTCGTATATGAATAGAACATAAATAACTTATCATACAAAACAAAAAAAAAAGAAAAAGAACATTAACTTCTTATATAATACCAAAAAAAAACTTACAGTTTAATATTATACCCTATTAAATATGCTCTAAGCATTCGATATGTACAATGTATATACTTACATACAAACACACAAATATAAATGTTATACACAATATTGTTCATTAATATACTTCTTAAATAAATGTTTAACCTGAGGCACCAATATGTCTTTTTCTCTTATTCTATACTTTGTTATACAGAACTCTTTGTTAAAGAATGGAAAAAAATATTCTTTATATTCTTTAGTCAAGGAAACAAAAAAAAACCCAAAATTATTGTTTTCTTGATGAAAGAAATTTTTATTAATATTGTTTTTTTAATTTTTAACCTTCAAAAAAAAATGCTTTTATTCTAAAACCTTAAATACAAACCACACTATTCTCTAAGAAAACCAAATTAAATGATTAAAATGTTAAAGAAACGTTTAGAATAGCGTTTAAGGAGAGAATGAAGAGAGTTTTAAAATCAAAAACGAACCATCAAAAATTCAACCCTGCTGTTTATCTTTTAAAAATTTTTCTAATTAATGTCTTCAGTGCACTAAAAATGATGGCCTTTTCCTAATATAACAAAATCTTTATTGCCAAAATCTGACTAAAAAGTTGTAACAATTAGGTTCCCTCGAATGCTATTGTAAGTTACATAATGAATGGAATACATATAAAATTTTCCTGAAATTATTATAAATTTGTAATTGTGCCATATTTTTGCGTTAATACGCACTTAAAAAATAATTATTTATTGCCAGTAATCCACAATTTTGAAGAACGGGGGTTATTCATTTTTATAGGGTCTTTAAAAGTCGCGCATAGACATTGTTTTAAAATATAGCATGCAAAAATTCGTTTTTTATTTTTCACTAATTTTATCAAATAGCCTATTAGTTATTAATTACAATTACGTCATTTAAAATTCACGAACAATTTTATACAGACTGTAAAGCTAAAATGAAATCAAATGGAGTGCGGCAATTTCGCTCTGAGTGCTGTTTTGCACCTCCGGAATTGTTCTAATTCTATTAGACTATTTTTCGTGTGATTTTTGAAATGTAAAGTCCATGTGAATAAGCCATTAGCAAATGCATACAAATATTCGCCTGCAAATATGCAAAATCAATTAAATAATAAATAATTAAATATTAAAATTTTTGCTTTTTATTTAATTCCGATTTCATATCGGAAAAATGTATTTAATAAATCATATATTCAGTTGAATTCGCATAAAAATTACTTGCGACCATTATTGTTACTCAATTACAGACATTTTGTATTAACACATTTTTAAATTACTGTCCAAGCTTCTTACTGTCCGAATTCTTAACTTGTAATAGAACAAAAAAACTCTAACAATCTGTAATTTTTTTACTTTTCAAAATCACCAACAAAAATTTTATTTTTTTAATTAAACTTTTTTCTTACAAATATTTAAAATTTTTAAAAGACAAAATTTAAAAAAAAAAGATTATGATTTTATAATTTTTGCCAGCTTGGCAAAAAAAATTCACTCTTTTTTTTACTATTTACTCTTTAAACGAAAGAAGACTTTTTCATATCTTTTACAAAATTTTTACGATATTTGAATTCTCAATGTGCGGATATTTTAGTTTTTTTTTTCAATTCACCAATTAGAAGTTCAACATTTTGATAATCGCCATTTTAGAATTATGTTTACCCATGAGACACTTGTCATATCTTCCACATTTTCAAAGATATGAAAGTGCTGTAAACAGCAAATGAAAGAAATTTAAAATTTATTAAATTTTCTTTTAAACTTGCGACAAGTAATATTGTTTAGCTGATCAATATAATATCAAAGTAAATAGAAAAACTCATGACGACTATACTCGTCGCAACGAATTTAAATAAAACCCATAATTTTCGAAACAATTACTAAAATTTGATTCTGAATAAACCAATTCATGGAAAACTTTAAAGTCTGAATCAATCTCTTCAAAAAAAATTTTCTATTTTTTCCCGCTCCTGTTCATACAACATATCCTTGTAAAAAATCTTTGTATTCCAACAAACACTAACTCACTTTCGTCCTAAACAAGTTTTCATGAAAACAAGACGAATTTACTTGTCATGACATATCATATTTAACATTATTTACATATATCTTAATACACACTTGAAACGGATCTTAACTTATAATGGGTCACTGGACACACACAAACAATTTAAACTCATATAATATTTGACAAATATTCCTATCATAATTTTTTGAATTAAGCACATTTTGTTGAGTATATTCGTCTTGACCCAGTGGTTGACTTTATTATGACGATAGTATACTCTTCTATGACCGTGAATGGGTTAAAGATAATTTTAAAAGTCGAACTTATCATAATTACGTGTTGATAAAAAGGATTTTAATGTTATTCTTAAAATTAATATCATTTCTGCTTATATTTTTTCTAATAAATTCATTAAAGACCGAATCTTTCCCTTTATCTTGAACAGATGTAATAAAAGAAGCTTTTCTAATATCTTCTTAATATTTTTAAAAGTACTAACATTTGTACTTTAGTTATTATTAAATATCGAAAAAAAAATATCGAAATTGAATTATTTGGAATTTATGGTATTTCCATTGTTATCAATTTTATATGTTTAGAGAACCGATAAAAATAAAACCAAAATGTGAGGAAGAAAAAATTTATTTTTACTTTTTTCCTTTAAATTATTGAATTGTATCTTTTATTTGGATCGGCTCTATTACTCTTTCTTATTTTGATTTACTTATTTTTTTTTTTTTTTTTGACTCAATAGAGAAATACCTAATCCGTGTTATTTTTAATCTGGTTATTTTATAAATTTTAAGATTTTCTAAATAGAAATGAAATTTAATGTCGCTTTTTGGCTTTTTATTGAAAAAAATAAAATTAAATCAAAAAAAACCTATAAGAAAATATTTAATTTCCGTGGGTCTCCTATTGGTATACCTTGATTTTTTATCAAGTGGGTTTTTATAGAATTTATTTATCTTGTGTTCTTTTGTTGCATTCAAGTTTTCTTTTTATTCAAAAAATCTGAAAAATGACTTTTTTTTTAGGAAATAATTTTTTTCTTTGTTATTTTGTATAATTTAATAGATTAAATTCCTTAATAGTATGAAAAGAATTTTAAGTATATGCGCCCAAGAATTTATTTATTTCCTAAATACAATGTATATACTATTAAATACAAAAATTGATTGATAACTCCAATAGAATCTAAAATTTTTGAAATATTTTTCTTGAAATTGAGCAACCCCAAACAAAAAAATATAAAGAATCATATTTTTTGATTTTAAATGAATTGCATGTATAAAAATAATTAAGCAACTTTATTGCTACACAATTTCGCATTATTGTGAACTGATTTTTTACCGTTTATTGAATTGATCTTTACTGTATTTTTGAGTACAATTGAGGTGAGTAATATCTATTACATGTTTTTCTTTATATAGCTGATAATATCGCTATTTAATATTAGTAATAGCAATATTTGGAATTTTTGTAGTTCAACTGTTTAAATGATCTATTAACATGTTTCAAAAAAAACAAAGTTGCAAAATGAATTCTAAGTAGCCTTAAGTGTTTGTAAAAAAATGTTCATGTAAAATTGTTACAATAATTGGATGAGAATGAAGATAACGCACAAGATTGAATAATTTAAAAATAAAAAATTATTTTCAGTAAATTAAAAAATTACTTCACTTAAGAGAAACATTACTCAATTACCCAAGTAACAAAAATACCCGCTTCTGCAAAAAAAATTTAATTTTTAGATTAAATTAGTTCACAATTCGAGTCCTCTTCTAAAAGAAATTATTTGTTTTCAGTAATTTGCCTCGATTCTACAGGAAATTTATCGTTTAATCAAATAAATTGCAAAAATTCTACAAAAACGAATAAAATTTTTTATTGTACGGCGAAAATTTGATTGTACAATGAATGCAAAATTGAACGAATTACTTTATTCATTCGACAATTTCAAATCCGGTTTCCATTCCGCCCACCTGCCCATCTGTCTGTGTATCTATTTACAAAATGTTTACACCATTTAATATAGAAGACTGCCATTTAAAATACAAATAGAGCTATAATTTTTGAGTTAAAAATTCATTAATTAAAACCATTATATTTGAACAGTAAATTAAAAGAGTGTGAAATTTTAGTAGCTACTAGGCAGTAATTAATTTTTCATTTCGTTAGAAGAAAATTATTTCCCTACATCCTTCACTTTCCCAGTTATCGTTTCAGTCCCCTTGTATTTTCGAAACTACAAGCTATTTAAAATTTATCTAAAGCTGTAAAGGTAAATGTTTTGCCATCAAAAAAAAATAATTATTTATCTTAACACATCACACCTTAAAAACCCATGAATTTGATCACAGTATTAATGCAATTTTTAATTTTTGTTCTTTCTCCGAAAAGTATGCAATAATTTTAATTTCAAAATAATTCTGCTATATATATATATATATCAACGAGAATAATTTGAGTAGAAGATTTTTTTTTTAAATATTTATGTTTCATGTATTTTTTCCATGTACCACGCAAATGATCAGGCAATCGGAATATTTTCAAAATACAATCGGATATTTTCAGAAATGTCCCCAAATAGTTTTTATTGTGAATTACTTGGGTTTATACAATTCAAATCCACTAAATGAAATTTCTTTTTAAACTCAGTAACTCTCTAAAAAAAAATGAATTTTAAATTAATTCGAGAGCAATGTTTCTTCTTGTGTTATCTTTTACTCACACAGAAAAAAAAACAAGTATGAAAAAGCACAAAAAAAAAAGTATAGAACCCTTCAATATTTTCGGTCTCCTTTTCTTTTCTAATGATCGGCACAAATCCTGTTGTAACTGAATTCCATTTATTATCAACGATGTAGGTAAGTTTTTATCTTTTGATTTATTTTTCAACTCAATTTTTGTTTTTTTTTTTTTAATAGAATAAACGAAAAGCGTACACATTTTTATAAACGCATTTCCATCTCGCCTGTGAAGTTTCAAACAAAACCAATTTTTTTTTTTTGTAATTTTGTACATGTGCTCTAAGTCATGTTTACGAAGATTATGTGTCTGCCGGTCAATTCTCTTCTTTGTTTTTGTTTTTACTTTTATTTTTCTCGCGACGGCTTGATTTAATTTTTTATTTCTTAATTTAAAATTCGAAAATATTTTTATAGTGTGTCATGTCCATGAACATTCTTTTATATATCATCTATAAATGTGTAAATATGTGTGCGATTGTATTTTAAAATTATTTATTTGATGCGATACTCTTTAAAAATTTACAAATTATACAAAAACAAGCAAAATGTTTCAATTTGTTCATATAAATAATCAACTGATATATGCGAATTATAGAGCATAAAAAAATCACTCTATAAGAATAAATGATGCATTCAATGATGAATGTATTTGGAGATTGAAAATCCAAAATGACTACGCGCCTAAAAGATCTTTAATAAATTATCATCAATTTTTACTTACGTATAATTTAGTAAAATCTTATGCAAATAACCATTTACATAATCGTCCATTAATTGGATGATTTTCATATTTTTCATAACTCAATATTTTTTATAAGTGTATACAGAGAACGAAATAATATGGAACGCCTGTCATATTGTAATCATAATATGTTTATCAAAATTTATCCCGATAATTATTCTGAAATTTGAAAATGCATGTTTATTAAATTAATCTCAAAACCCAAGATTTGTCTTCTATCCAACTTCCGTAATCCGAAAATTGGCCTGAAAGGATCCGAAAAAAGCTGGACACTTTATAATATCTATTATGTACACGTCGTTGTAAAGATAATGTCGATCTCTTTAATTTTTGTTAGAACACATTCTCATGCCAGTTTAGCTATTAAAACCCTTGGAAAGTTGCAAGCATGATATAGTTTACGTGCAAAGAGTAAAGAAAAGTTTCAATCAATTTGGAAGTCAAATTTACTAACAGGCTGCCTTTGGGACCGAAAAAAACTCAAAAATTATGTAAATCATTTAAACTGACCAAAAAAAAATTTGGCGAGACTTACAGTTTTTGTAAAAATGCTATTAAAAAAGTCAACTCTGCAATGTAAAATTGTTCTTCGATTTTATACCCGTACGAAAATATTTTGGAAGATTATACTAAATTTGCCTTACCGTTTATAACGCTAAGGAGTAATGGTCTGTGATATAGTCTCAAGTTTATGTTTTTGATCTGCGTCGAATTCTGAGTCGATTTAGCTTTGTATGTCTGTCCGTCCGCCCGAACAATAACTCCAATTAACTAATTGAGCTAAGTTCAACAAATTTTTACAAACTCTATTTAAATTGAGTATGATCGAAGCACTAGTTCGCCATACAACTTCAATTTGGGTCATATCATTTTTTAAAATTTTGCATAAATTAATATGTTAATACGACAACTTAAAGTATCTAATATCTTATAATTAGTCTATCTCATAGTCTATCTTATAAAGTCCTGAAATTCTAACAATTTATATTGGAGGCTATATATAAATTTCATGTGGAAACATTATTCTTCTTATATGTAAGTATTATATAAAATTCACGAATAGTTCTGATTTTTATTAGATTTAATTGACATAAAATTATTGAATGTCATTTAAGTAAGCCAATGTTTCTAATATTCATATTAAAAATTCATATTATAAATTTTAAAATACCTACAATTTACCATGTACAATACAAAATTTTAATAAACTTCGCCTAAATAAATATTTAATTAATATAGTATATTAAAATATATGCCCGACATTATTTTATGATACGAAAATTTCAAATAATTTTAAATAATTACCATTATTATGCATTCCATTGCCAAGGTAATTTAATAAAAAAGAAAAAATATTTCTATTCAATAGAGACTACGTTAATTCGCTAGAGATTGTCAGTTCACTGTATAGAGAATTGTACAAATTTTTATACAAATTTTATTCTTTTTCATTTTATATATTTTGATTTTTGAACAAATGTACAAATTATACAGTTATTTCAACTTCATAGATTATCCAGTGCCATTCAATTATTACAATTTTTTATTTTATTTTTTTTTAACTCTGTATAGTTTGTTAATTTCAATTTCATGATTTTGCTATTACATATTTTTTATTATTTTTTTACTTATTTATTTCTTTATTATTCTTTATTAATTTTTTTACATTTATTTGATTATTGTATAAAATTCACCTTGGTACAAATTTTTAATAGTTTGTTTGTTTGTTTGAATCAAAAGATTGATTGTTGCTTGATTTTGTTTTTATTTATAAGAAAATATTTTATAGGAATAAAAATGTTGCGAGAGATTGTTGTGCTACTTAATTTTTTTTCTATTTCTTTCTTTACTTGTTCATTATTGTTATTATTGTTTACTTTTATGATTAATAAGCTTTCACGCTTTATTAGTGATTTTGCATTATTCATAAATGTTATAAAAAAAAAATAAAATGAAAAAGAAAAAATCAAATCGTTGTTATCTTTTTTTTTGTTCTCTTTCTTCTATAAAAATTACGCTCATTCATCTTAAAAGGATGCCGCTCCTTTATGAATTTGTAAAAAGAATAATAATAGATTGTTTATTTTGTAGAGAACTAAAGAGAAACATGCATTATATAATTCTTTATAATCAATCAATTTTATGTAAAAATATTATTCAAAATTTATTTTAAATTATTTTAAAATTAGCAAATTTTATAACATAAAATAGACATTTTATCATCTTAAGTGTAATGCAAATCTGTATTTAAAATAAACTTGGGTCAAACCAATGATTTATAAAGGAGCATTTTTCCCTTCAACATATGAAAATAATGCTGTTGACAGCAAACAATTTATTACATTATTTAAATTGCATTCATTCGAATATCAAATTATATCAAATGATTGCATACATTTAGGATGAGACAAAACAAAAATGAAAGAGGCATTAAAATAACGATCGAATTCAAGGATTAACTTACCAAAAGGTTAAGAAAATATAATGGCAAAAAAGTTTTTTTCTTGAAAAGTAAGTTCCTGGTAAAAATCTATTAATATATAAAATTTCAGCTTTCTCTCTTAAAAGTTGTAGAAATTTTAGAAACAGACACATGGATAGACAGACCGATAGGTTATTTTTGAAAATTTAGGTTTATTCCAGTACCAAACTTGCAGCAAATTTTATAATTTAGACAAATTTGAAAATTTTGCAACTTTTTTTGATCTATGGTTAAGTTCTAATTTAGAACTTAATGCTTTTTCATACTCTAACAAAGACGTGTTTTTGATTTTACACCACATGTTTGTTTCTCATCTCCTTTATGTTCATTTTTTGACAACTACCTTTCTTTTCTAAACCAAACAAAGTGCTACCCATTTGGAAATAACCTCATTAAATTGGCTTGAGTTCAACCATTAACCAATACGTATGTAACGAAAAAAATATTAAACATGAAAATTTATGTTTTCTTTTTGACATATTGTAAATTACATAAATTTCAAAATATAAGATGAATTCGATTTGTTACTCATTTTACCCTAAATTTTATAATATTCATTTTATTTTAAAAAAATTTTTCAGTCCATAAAAGTAACACAATTATTATAGATTTAAAATATTATTATTAAAATATTTCGTGGGTAAATTGATCTGACAATAATATTATTTTAATATTTTAATCATCTCTTTTATGTAAATTGTGTTTTTTTTTTTCAAAATATAAATTAAGTGTATATAAAAACACCTCTTTAAATTGTAAATAAGTAAATGCCCTTTAAATATTTAATGTACTTGTATAGATCTAATAAGTTATAAGAAAAATACATAAATCCAAAATTAAATTAGTTTATGGTTAATATTTGAACGTGGGATTTTTCATTTTTTTATTTTAAATATTTCACATTATTTGTTTGGTTTGTTATTTAATTTTAAAATTTGTATGTTTTTTAACTGATTTTGGAATTATTATTACAGTAAAAGTTACATATTTTTAAGTAAATCTTATATACAAACTTTAATTGGACAATAAATCAGCTTTCATATTAAATCTTTACTGAATTACGTTTATATTGAGTATATTGCATTAATTGAGTAATCAGTTACTTTGAATTGACAGTTCATTTTGTCAAAATTGACATTATTAACTTCAAAACAATTAAAAAACGCGTAAATCGTATGTGTGATCGCCGCCAGAGTTTTTTGCTGGGTTGAATCATAATAATATATATTCTAAAACTATTATGAACTCAAAGCTAATTCTCTTATTGAATTAAACTTCCTTTTAATTCGAAAAAGACAGCTCATTTATTGTTCTAGTACAGCAAAGAAATTGTCTTTTTATAATTAAAGGAAGTTGTCTTTAGTTTAAAATATTTGATAAATTGAAGATTTTAAAAATTGTCAACATATTTTATAAAATTTTTATATATATGCGATTGTTCTTAAATAAAATATTTACTTGATTAAAAAGCATAATCTAAGCCATACAGTCGGAATTTTGACTTCTTATTTTCATAAAAAATTGTTATGGACGAAGGTGGCGCACTTAAAGGAATATAGTCAATACTAGCTTTCCTGAAAAACATTTCGGCCTATTACGGGTGATTACGGTAGTTTAATCTTTAATCTAGCATTTTATAGTGTGAATAATTTTAACCTAAACGAAAATATAAGCGTTTTACAAAATTCTTCATTTTCACACAATTACCCACGGGTATGGGTAATTACCCCCATACATAATAATTTAAAGGAAAAAAAAATTCAGATCCAACTAGTAAAATATTTGACCAGATAAAAGCCAAATACTGTACAATTTAGGACAAGATAGTTTATAAATTGTCCGCAAAAAATCTATGTGACAGATAAGTCATTCAATTTAATTTACTATTTGTAAAAAAAGCACAACATTGTTATCATTATAGTCTAAAAAATTGTCATTGCTAAGCAAAATAAATTGTTTTAACAAAAAAAAATAGCATTCTATTAAAAAATATTTTTATAGTAAACCAATTGTTCTACAAAAATAAAAAAAATTAAACTGAGATCAATTAAAATTTTCTTTAATATGGGCATAAAATTAATTTTGAAAATAAAAAAATCACATTTACACTTGCGTGTACGGTGAATTATAAATTTTAAATGCCTATTATATTTCGTAATAATCTTTTGTAATGAATAATCAATTAACCACAACAAAAAAAAAAAATATTAAAAGTGCAATTTAAAAAATTTGCATAAAATTCTATAAAATTTTTCAAGTTTTTATTGTTTTGATCCTAATTATTTACACACCACACATATGTACACGAGTACTTGCATACAATGTATGTATGTATGTTGGTACACTTGATCAAATTGTATTTGATTGAATTCTATGCTAATTGCTTTTTAAAAAATTATCGGAAACCATAAATATTAAGAATTTGTAACAATCAAATCAAAAAAAAAAAAAACGAATTTTAACATTATTTTTATTTTCAATGAAAAATTTTTTTTTTGTAAGCAAAATAATTCCACACCCAATTTTTATATAAAAAAAAAACTAAAACCTAAATAAAGCCTAATAATGTATGCATAATAACATGTAATTCATGATTTTAATTTTTTCACTTTATTATTTTTTTTTTCTTAAATTACAGTCAACACCAATTGGTACAACAATATTTCGTAAAATTCAAGCATTAGATAAAGATGCTGGCGTTAACGGTTTAGTTGAATATTTTATTATGCCATCGACTGGCAACATAACACAAAATGATAAATTAAATGTTGCTGATGGATATGGAACATTTGAAATTTCTTTTCCACATCAAGGACAGGTGAGTGAATTCAAAATTTTGTATAAAAAATAATTTATACATTGTATATACATATATGTGGCAGCTATGTATATTAATGTCTATTAGATATTTAATAAAAAATTGAATAATAAATTCAATTATAATTTTTTTTTTTGTTTTCTTATTGTTACAGGTTACTTTAGCTAAAAATTTAGATTATGAACGAATACAACAATATCAGTTAATTGTTGTTGCTTCGGTAAGTTAAATGAATTTTTTTTTTTTTAAAATTCACCTTTAAATCACCTAACAAATAATTTTATTATTTTAGAATAACCATTAATTTAATCAATTTTAAGAAAGATTTAGGTTCATGAACTTTAATTTAAATTTTTAATTTATTTTTGAAAGTAAATTTTAATTTTTTTTTTCTCAAACGCTTTAATTACTTTAAATCTCTTTAAAATCAAACTATTAGAGAAAGATGAAATTAATCAAACTATAACAAGAATAAAAGTTTTTACTTTACAAAGAATTTTAATTCAAAGAATAACAAATTCATTAAAAACAAGAAGAAATAGGGTTGTAAAAGTGAATTCTAAGATAAAACGACACGAATATTTTCGAAGATAGCCGAAAAAAAAGCACCTTATCGCCTTTCATTTAAACTAACACCGATCCCACAATCAGCTTTTCTAAAAAATATACTCAAGTTACCCATCTTTTTTGTGTCAATTTTGAACATTGTAGTTTGGCGGAAAATACTTTGAAGAAATTTACTGCCTTATACAATCCAAACAATTTTTTTCCGGACAATAATTGTCTTCATACTAAAATTTTAAATCTGAACGATGGTAATCGAAATAGTGCTCTTACCATCACTTGTGGTTTATCCAAAATATAAACACTGTAGCTTTTTTATTTTTCGAAATATGTTGCTCAATATAGTTTTATGTTATGACTAAAACAGACTAACGAACAGGCATATTTACTCACAATTCGTATATTTCTTTATTACATTAGAAGCATTGCAAACTGAGTGATAAATTCATAATACTCTTTAAATATTAAAGAGTAGTAACTACTTTTTCAGTGTGGGTATTACACACATTTTTATAAAGTTGATTTAACTGAAAAACACCAATTATAAAATTAAAGTGTAATTTTAAATTTTTGAATACATTGAACCTTACTTTTTATATTAAAAATAAAAAACAATAAATTTCAATTAAATAATAATAAAATTGTTATATAATAAGCAATAATTGAAATATAATAAATGCCCTTACTTAATATATTTCCAACAGTCTAGTTAAATTCAATATTTAATTTAATATTTAAAATATTTAAATTATAAATTATAATAATCGAAAACAACTTAATCAAGCTGCTTGATAAACATTCTGAAAAGTTTAGTATATGACCTTAAAATGTCCAAAAAATTAAAAATATTTAATTTAGGTTAAATTAATTATTGTAAATAATGAAAAATAATTAATTTTTAATTGAACTTTATAGCCTTTTTTTATTTTAATTTTAAATATCGCCACTTCCTTAAACAAAATTCACTTCCTTTTGTCTTTCCAAGGTAATTACAGTAACAATAATTTTGTTTAAATAATAAATTGTAATAGGTTTTGTGGTTGCAAACTTATATAGATAATAAACTTAATATGGTACACCTTATTAATATTATAAGTCCATAATATAATTCCTTCATTAAAACCAAAGAATAAATGTATTGTGCTAAAGAAATTAAGGAAACGACCCTGTTTTGACTGGATTCATGAACAAGTAGCATATCGAAAAAAAAACACATGACGTATTTTCTCTCCCTCTCTAATTAGTAATGAGAAGGCGGAAAATCTTGGTTGAAAGGTGTTCTATAATTCAAATTTAATATGTCAGAGTTCTACTTCAAAGTGCCAAAGGCAACGCTCACACGTGCTTTGAGTACAATATTTGACGAAACATAGGGAAAAATAGCGCATTAAAGTAAAAGTATATCAACTAAAAAACACAAATTTATCAAAACTGTAAAATCGTCTGAATTTTTTACACATCCGAATAAAATACAATCAATTGTTATTTTGTACCATTTTTTTCACAATTAACCATTTTTTCTCTGCGATCTCATTAGCACAATAAACAAAATCAAATGATTTGTAAAATTTTCAATAGTTGCGGGCATCAAGTACAAAAATATTATTTGGTTCTAATTTATATTTTAAATAAAAATTAACGAAAGAAAGATGTTACAAAGACTAAACTTTATTGAGGTTATGTAGCAGTTAACATTTTACGAAAGAATTTTACGAAAACACATGAGAGTGCGAAAACTATTCACAATTTCCAAAATAAATACTAAAAATTTAGGTCATATGTGACTCAGTTTACCGAATATAATTAAAAAAATTTAGGTTATGTACCAATATGAAAATATTTTTAAAAAACTTTACTAAAAGAATGAATTTTTTTGTTTTCTGTGTTTAAATGAATTTCACTTTTCTTGACATCAATTCTTCCATTTTATTTATTGTGCTAATAAACACTACCCAAATATTTTAAAAATTTATAATATTAAAAATAATAAATCAATTTTCAATACCAAATCTTCTACATATACTCCAAGATATATAAGATTTTTATGGTATTTTTTTCTTCTATAAAAATTTTTATGCTTCCTATTATTAAAACAGTGTACCTATGGTATATACTAATTGAGTACAAAAAATGTTAAACATAGGTGCTTGGAATGTCATTTACAAAATATACATATTATATATTATTATAGAATAATTTTATAACTTTATTATACATAATTTCTATTATATACAATTCACTTTTCAAATGCAAAAGATTTGTGTTTAACCTAACAAAAAAAAATATAACAAATAATTGGCCCTCGTTGCATTATTGTACTTAAATAAAATTAGGAAAATTTTCAAATTTTTATTATTATAATAAAGTATATATGTAGATACTACATACATATATAGTATTAAATAATAAAAACTAAATATTATGGGTTTATAATAGAAAAAAATTATACTGAGAAAATAATATTATTTTTTAAAAAGCAAAAATATTGAAAATTCATTTAAATGATCATAAAAATATTTCATTGATTTTACCCAAATCCTCTATACACAAATACATATACACTACATTTGAACGAAATATAATATTTAAAATGAATTTATTGCACAAAAAACAATTCAATTTCCATGATATTTCAATAACAATAAAGATTTAATAATACCGATACGAATTGAATGAAAGCATTATTTAAGTTAAAAAACAAAAAAAAAAAAAACAAAAAAAAATTCATTGAAATTTGTTTTGTTTTCCAAAATTAATATAAACACAAATTTCATTTTATACTGATCAAAATCACAACCATCTATAAATATACAAATTATTATTATATTATACTATAATAATCAACATCATCACCAACATAATCAATATCATCAATATTTAAGACCTCATTTTAAGATAAAAATGCATATACAGTAAAAATTGTATACAACGAACCCTATACTCATGTAACTCGTCAGCATTTTTGCAATTTTCTCGAGTATAACAATAATTTTCGACACTCAGGCTACCATAGGGGCTCTAGATTTTTGTCAGATTTCCTCTCGAATGGTATAAGACCGTTTCGGCAAACTTGACTGGACTTGACATTATTGGGTCACCATGTGCTGGGTGACACGACACGTTGACGTAAGAGGAAACAAGGAAGCATATATGTTGGCTAAAGGGGGAGGACAGCTCCTGTTTTGTTTGGCCGGAGCACTTTTGCTGAATTGAACCAAGCTTAGAAATAAAGTAGAAGAGAAAAGGCTGAAGCTATGGAGGGCGCATCCAGTGCTGAATAATTACAACAGGGAGCGCTTTACGAAAATCATAAGGTATCACGTAAGAATTCTTATGGGTTCCTCATGGAATACTACAGACTTAAAAAGCAAACCTAAGAAAATCGGATTTGAAGACTGACGGGTCTTGCAGGAACTGTTGGGAAGAAACTCCAAAATGACCTTCTAAATGAGTGTGAAGCGTTGGTTTATAAGAAAAGGGGCAGCTTGGGTGAACCCTCACTGGTGGGCCTGCTGTGGGATATTTTCCCGAAAAATCCCGCATCATCTTTCTTTTTCCCGAATCATCATCGCATTCTGCGATCTACAATCCAAGCCTAGCTAAAAAAAGCTTGTACTTTTTTCAGAACAAAGTATTTTGGGTTTATATAGTTCATAATATAATAGTTTTACTGTATAAAACTTATTTTACTCTTCATGTATGCCTTCTTAACATTGTATATCATGTATGTTATGCTTATATAAAATTTTTTTATTGGCGATGCTATTGTAAATATTCAATATTAACTAAAAGAAAATATTCAACAATTCAACATAAATTTAAAAATATCGCGCAAAAATATCACAACATATCATAAACATTTTAATATTTATTTACATATATATTTTGAATCATTGTAATAAATCTCTGACAAATTGATATCAGATCAAAAAAAAAAAAAAAAAAAACTAGATACCTTTATATGAATACCTATGTGAATAAATGTTTATTATTAAATAAATTTAAAAAAAAAATAATATTAAAATTTTAAATGTGTAATCTTTTAGGAATATCGAAAATTAAATTTTTCACACTCTCGAACTGATCATCATTTCAAATGTACAATAAAAAAAATTTGTATTCAAATTATTAACAAAAATTACATAACCTTACATGAAATCTCTTTCTCAAAAATCGTCAATTAAATATTAAATGTCAAAAATAATTTTAAAATTAAATTGAAATTTATTGAAGAAATCTACCATAAATCTTGTATAGTTATGCGGGCTAATCAAAAATTATAATATTTGTCAAAATTGGCTGAAAATTTTAATTATTATTAATTAAACATTTCAATATCAAATTGACATAGTCTGACAAAAATGTTTACATAAATTTTATAAACCCAAACATTTACGATTGTTGTAAAATTTTCGCTATATCACAGTAATCCAATTATAGTAATAGAATCTTTAAGACATACGATATGTCAAAATATTCTTTTGCTTATACGAGTATGTATATGAAAACTATTTGAGCTACTCTCTGAATCGCATTCAAATCAAATGAAATTTGACATTTAGATATTTTTATAAACTATTCGAAAAATTTTGTTAATTAAGTTGAATTTATTTTCCAGTTATCGCTATAAATCGATTCAGTATTCAATGTTAAACAATTATTTTCACCTTTTTCTGATTATTACCTGTCACTTTTACTAAATATATACATGTAAATATAACTTGCCGTACGGATATGCAATAAAATTATTAAAATTTTTATAATTGCACTTTTTCTAAACAATTATAAAATTATTCCTGTCTTATTCCTATTATCAAAATATAAATTTTCTTGCCATCAACACCGACACCCGATGTAAACGATTCTATTAATTTAATAGTAATCGATATTATTTATGACATAATAAATGATTTAATTAAGTGTCATTTGTTATTCAATATTATAATTGAAGTGATGATTAAATAAAAAAATATTCTGATTATTTTTATGATGTAATTAATTGCAACATTCTATATTGAATTATGTTATACGAAAATATTCTGAATAAATTAAAATTCACAAAAGAAATGTTAAAATAATCATAAAAGATAATTAATACACGTCATGTCTTACTCTTTGGATTGAAAATGACATAAAATTTTAGTTCATTTTTGAATTAATTCACAAGTTGAATAGAATTTCTATAAAAAGAATTAAAATAAATTTGAAAATTTTTCCATTTATTATTCAAAATTTATTTTAGCTAAAAGAAGAACTAAACGTGATAATAAACTAATTTCTGCCCCGCAAGTTATGCAAATTTTTAATAAATCAATAAATTTCATTCTTTTTTTGTTGGAAAAGTTTTTTTTGTAACTAAATTACTTAAATATTAACTAATAATTTTATTCAATTTATTTTGTAATTATAATGAACATAAGTGGCCACTTATATTCTTTAAATAGAATTTTTTTCTTTTGATCCAAAGTCATTCTTTCAACTTTTATTAAGATATAAAATTTTTTCGTACCATTCTTGATAAAAGAAAAGAAAAATTGTACTTAATTTGCAAATCATTGGTTCGACGTCAACATAAAATTTTTATTATAATAGATTTTAATCTGTTAATATTCATTAATTTTAAAAGAAACTTCTTTTTTTAATGTTCTACAATATAAAAGATTGCAATTAAATTAAAATCACATCTTAACTATACAAAATTTTTTATGTATAGACGTTCAATTTAACATTAAATTTTAATTGAAGACTAGAATATAAAATTGATTTTTATATTATTTTACAATATTATTAAAATTCTCACCTATTATTTTATTATAAATATATATATAAAAAAAAAGATATTATAAATTTCGTAATCAGTTTATTAGAGCATTTTTTCATAGCAAAATTTAACCAAATTTTTATTCTCTCATAATAGAATTTGCTAAAAATTATGACCTAAAATTTTACTGAATAAATAATTTGAGCACAGAGAATTCAATTATTACCATAATTACCACTCGCTTCGATTCCGAGTCAATTTAAGCAATTTTACTTTATTTTTTTGTAATATGGGATGCATTTATCAGCTCGATCTACATGCTCATTAATTAATGAAGTTCGATTATTAATGAAGTTCAACTCTACAAATTCATTAATGAAATTAGTACGAATATTTCAACTTATAAAGAATTTGAATTGTTTGATTTACTTATTGCTGGCTAAATAACCTACTATTTCTATAGTACAAAAATAAATTTCATTTTTCTCACATGAATTCCATAGAAATTACTGACTATATCTTAAACACTTTAGAGAATTACATACGTATATAAAATAATAACATATTATTTTCTAATTTGCCTTTTATTTTTTAATCTCTTTTACTTTTTCTTTAAATCTAATGTTATTGTTCAATTTCATTACTATGCATTATTTTGGAATTTGTGTCCTGTTTTATTTAAGTTAAAGATAAGGCTTACATACATAATATTGTAATAAAATGTGGTTACATCTGCGAATTTTTGTTTTTTTGTATTGGATATTTTTTCATTCTAATTTGCTTTCCATTTTCACTTGATTTCATTTCGAATTTGGAAAAATAAAAAGAGAAATTGAAAGGGAAGCTTACAATTTAAAAATAAATTTTTGTTTTGCAGACATTTGGTACTCTGTTCCCTTGTACACAATTTTCTATATAAAATTTCTATATGTATTTTTATATTGTAAAAGATAATGCAAGTATAGTTTGTACTATAAAATCAGATTAACTAAAATTCCTCTATTCACTGATTCCTTGAATTATTTTTACTCGCACTAAATGTGAGTAAAAATATTACCAACATTTGTTACTCACATTTAGTATTCTAATATTACTTACATTATATATTATAATGTGTTCGTATTTCATAACACCTATTATGTCATCTGAAATTTGTAGTAATTATTAACGATTAATAAAATCCTTAAATCATAGACTTGAATCACCGAATAGAATTGAATAGTTTTTTATAAATATTATAAAATATTGAGTAAATGACAGAGAATTTTAATATTTTTCAAATAACACAAAATTATTATGTAGAAAATAATTGAATTCTTCAAAATATTTCATGGCAGCATTTCCAAATTCAAGAAAATCACTATTATTGACTATCAAATCAAAAAAAATATAAAGATATTTCGAACTTTACTTCAGAACATATAAATGGGCAGTATGTGCTTTAAAACCGAATAAATTTCGAAATTTTTAAAAAATTTCTAAAAATTTGTAATGCCCACCGCCGCTTACAAAAAATACCGAACACTAAGAAATAATATCGTTAACCCGACTAGCTTGAAAATTGTACTCCTCCTATGTGAAAACGTTTTCCACGTTCCCTTCGAAAAGTGTAAGGCGCAGTGATTTTTTTGTTTTGTATTTTCGTTATTGTGTGTTTTTTTCTGTTCTTCTTCATTTTTTCTCATAATATAAAAAATCAATTTTAATTCTTATATTGTATATTAAAATATTCAGGTGTTTCCATTCATATAATAATGAAACAAAAAGTTAATAAATAAAATAAAGAAATAAGATAAAAGCAAAAGTAAATCATAAAGAAATGAAAATTTTTATAAAGAAAATGAAATTGAATTCATTGGTTTTAAAAATTCTTGTTTTTTTTTTTTATTATTTTTAACAGATTATAGGTTAACATAAGTCCTGAAGCTATATACATATATAAGAGAAACAATTTTTGTACATTAATTTCATTTATTATTTATTTATTTTGAAAAGATTTAAATAATACTATAAAAAAATGAAGAGTAGAATCCAAAAAGATAAAAGAAGAATTAAAATAAAAAAATATTATTTATTTTTTTTCTTCTGATATTTTTTGAATTTTATGTTTTATAAATTATTTTCTACTTTTTTTTATCATTAATTCAATTTGGCATTGAAAATTAATGTAAAATTGTTGAATACATACATATATGAAATAAGAATAGAATTCCAGAAGAATCCCATGAGAAGAAGAGCAAAAAGAAGAAGAAGAAAAGATCTTATACAGATGAACAACGTACATTCATACTTGGATGCATACATACATACATACACATATTTTTATTGTAATAATTCCTTTTCTTTTGTTATTTTATTTTTATTATACAAAATATATTTGTATATATTTGCATGCACATTACGGTAGATTTTAGGTACTGATGTGTGACGTTGCCAATGTAACGTGACTCTACTAATCACTGAATATATTCAGTGTAAACATTTTGTTCATTTTCCTTTATTGTTTTGTTTCATTTTTCTTTACTTATTGTTATTATAATTTTTTTTTTTTTTTGTTAAAGATAAATTAGACTTGTACGTGCACCTATTATGAGAACAATTTCTAAAGAATTGATAGGAATTACAAAAAGCAAAAAATAAAAAATAATAAATAAAAATAAAACAATTAAGAATAAATTCTTTGTACTAAAAGAATATTTACTTAAAGTTTAACTATATATTACATTGAGTCTAAATCTACAGTCGAACACGTTTAATTGCAACACGCAAATAAGAAAAACTAATTCATTTGTATAGCATTATTTTGGCCACTTGTAATTTCTGTAGTTCTTCATAATATTCGTAAACCTTAACTGAAAATCACTTAATAGCACGCTTAATAACTTTTATAAACACAAAAATTTTTGACAATTTTGTCATTTGAAACAAAAATTGAAAAAATTAAAAAAAAAAATTTCCTTATAAATGAAAATATTTATGATTATTAGCAAAAAGAAAAATTCGTAAATAAAAGCCAACAAATTTTGTTTCACAGAATTTTGAAAGATTCAAAAAAATTGATGAGAAATTGTTGACGCAAAAAAAAGTAAAAAAAATTAAAAGATGAGAAAAATTGGAATTTTCTTAAAGTTCGAATGCTTGTATTTCCGGAAAAATATGTTAAATCAAATAACCCTCTGTTATTTATTTAAAGCCCTCTTAAATCTCTTTCAAAAACTATTTGTTTGAAACTTCTATCTTTTTTGGAACGGAAGTTATAGGCAAAAACACTTGGGTATGTTAAAATTACGCCGAATTTTCTTAAAATCCGTGTAGCTCGGAAATGGCTCCGAACAAAAATTTTATTCATTTTCGACCCTTTATCCGGTGGTATATGGCTCCTAACTTGTTTGTGAATCATCCTGTATATATAAGTGTTCTACTGTATTAAGTTTAGTGAGTCTACTTTATAAGTAAACATTTATACATATTTGATTTTTTTTTTTTATTTTTTAATTAAAATTTATTTATTTTTTTTTATCTTTCAACATAATATTCTGAAACATCTGTGTGTATATTCAAAATAGAAAAATATTTATCTTATATTGGAATCAAATCCAGACTAAAAAACAAACATAAAAAATAAAACAATCTTTATTTTTTAATATACTAAATTCAAATAAAACATTTAAGATCAATTTAAAATTTAATAAGAATAAAATAACAATTATTATTATTAAAATCAAAAAAGAAAAACTAATATATCCTATAATAACAAGAATGCAAAACAAATAAGAAAAAATACTATAATTTTTGACTTAAGGTGCTTTTTATTACTAACTTTTAATGTTGTATACACAGAAATCTCACAAAATATAACAGTCACGACTTTAATAGTAGTGATAAAAGAAACAAAAGATTTAAATATTTATTATACACATAGCAAACGTATAACATAAAGAATTTACCGAATCAAATTAAATTGAATCAAATGTTAGGTTAGAGGTAGGTAGATCCTATTATTATATAACAATCTTAAATATTTGTATAATACAAATTTTCTTGTATAAAATTTTCCTGTTTTATTATACATTAAATATATTGTTTAAAATTAAATAATAGCTGATATCAAAGATATTCGTGAGGGTGTAGTGACTATACCTTAATATCAATTTAGTACATATGCATATGCATAAATATGTAGAAAATTATTAAAATCTATGAAATACGGTAGCTCGATATTCTTAATATTATGTATAACTTTATAGGTAATCTAATATTTTCTATATACCTTTATAAGTGTAAAGAATATTTTTGTTCTGAAATCAAACTAAAAATAAATGCAATTGATAAATTTATTAAATTCAATTTAAAATACATTGATTTTAATCATACAAAAATTAAAATAGAACATTATAACATATAGAATTTTTGAAAGTGTGAGAAAATGTTTTGCTAAATGTCAAATAAAATTAATCTGTAATCGTATTAATTCTGTAAACTGTATAAGTAAATATATTTTGTGTTATGTCAAAATTGAAGGTAAACTTTTATATCAACCACATATATAAACATATGTACATACTTAAATATTCTATATATGAAAAACTATAATAAATTTTTAAAAAATAAAGATATGATGTGGTCAGAACGTAACCTATCGCGTATTGTTAAATTGTTGAATTATTGTTTTGATTCACCTGCAAAGTTTCCTAGTTAATTTTGCTAAAAACCTGAACTAAGAATATCTAATTTCCCCGATTAATTCCTGAGATATGGTCAAATATGTAAAATCTATCCATATAGTGAAGGCTCTGTTTCCGAACCCTGATATTTGCGAAAAATTTCATTGTGTTGCCAACCAGATTTTATGTATGAAATTTTAAGCCAAATGGTTGATTATTTCTCTGTATATTAGCGAAAATGTGAATTCGATCCGTAACAAAAGCTCACTTGTTGACATCTGTCAATTAAGAAAATTTTAGGTGACTTGTAAATCAAAAATCAAAATCTTAGATGACTTGTTGTATTGTCAGGTGGAGCTCATGCATACATGAAATTTTAGAGTATAAATCAAGCTGATTATTTTCTTGAATATAATTAAAAACAAAAAGTCTGTAATATTGACCAAACCATTTCATCTATCTCTTCAATGTAAATTCAGATATAAATTTTCGTGATAATCGATCCAGCAGAATTTAAGATACTGATCTGAACAGACGGACTGACAGGCAGACCGACCGACCGAGAAACCGGCAGATATCTTAAAGTAGTTGATTTACGCTTTCCAAGCGTGGAGAAACACATTTCTGTCAAAAACTTAACATGCGAAATTTGATGCCGTCACATAACCTTCCTTTTGGTATGTAATGCAGTCAGTAAGAAATGATATTTTTATGTTGGCTAAATTTCAAATATTGCAGACATGTTTGTACATATTTTGGTACTTACAGCGTATTTATTTTTACAAATTGCTTTAATAATAATTATTGTGTGGCTGTCCAAGTTAGACTTGTGATTAATGACTTAAGAAAACCATCATAATTAAAAATAAATATTTAGTTTATTTTTTTCTTCTAGTTGAAATCAATTTAAAACAAATTAGAAAAGGAACTAATTTTGATCTAAAATTTAAGATAAAAACAATTTAAAAAAAAATTGATTAATTTTCTTTGTTGAAAAAAAAATAAAGAAATTTAAAAAATCTTTTGTTTTTAATTTTTTCTTTAAGATTTAATAAATTGTTAATTAAAATTCAATTATAAGAATTCCATTTAATGGAAAGTATAGTTTATTTAAATTGTAGATATATTGAATTCTATGTATGTTAGTTCCGGTTAGAAATTAATTATTAAGGCAATGTACATGTGTGTATGTGTATAATAAAAAATTTTTATCATAAACATAAACCATTATGGTAATTCTTACAACCAAGTGGTCAAATTTCAAAATTTAATCAAACAAAGCCAAAGCTTTAACTTGAACTTCATAGCAATGAAATGTAATTTTTATTATTTAAATTTAATGAACAATAGACGTGGTATTTCAAAGTTTATAGGCTAGAAAAAAATTTCAATTAATTTCACAACTTTTTTGAAATTTATATTTTTCTGCTCATCTACGTATCATAGGAAGCAGGTATGTTCCTTTAAAAACGAATTTAACCTCATCATTACTCTCCTGTTAAGTATAGATCATTATGACGTTCTAAATGTCCGTCCATTTTGCCTGCTTCTCCGTATATTTTGTTTGAAGCTCCGAATTGCAAACGGAAAGGACTGAAAGCACAAATTTGTATACTTGTTATGCATACAAATCGTTATTGCAAATGTTATTGCAAATGAACAGGATTCATTTACTGACACGTTTAAAAAGGTTATAGGAACTTCTTTTTTAAAGAAATCAAATCTTAGTAAAGAGAACTAATTTCAAAATTTTCGCATGAACATTTGATTTGTCTCAAATTTACTATATCTCTTCTTAAATGCCTCTGCGGATTGTTAGCAAATTTTAAATTTTATAACAAATAAAGGAAATATTACGGATAATTACATTGTGACATGAAATTTTCGAATATATTAAAATTATAACCCTTGAAACTAGATGTACCACATATTTTTCATGAAAACTAATTGTTAGATGAAATTAATAAATGAGGCGATTAATTTGACTTACCTTGAAAATATCAAGCTTCTCTGAACTAATGTTAAAATTTATGTTGTTATTAAATTATTCATAATTTTGTGTATCACATTTTATAGCTTAATCTGGTTACGTATTCCTTTATGCCCATTTATAACATTATACACATCTGGTCCCGTACACATTCATACATATTTTTGTTTTAAATACAATTTAAAGTTATAGAATTTTAAAAGTTTGAACAATCTAGAAACAATAAAATTTTATTTAAAATTTCAATAAAATTTTTATAAAACTTAAAAATGATAGAAAATTCAAAATGTATTTGATTTTAAATTGGATTTTTAATTTTAGAAATTAAGGTTTTTCTTCAATTCGAGTGCCTTTAAAATTTTAATAGCTGACGTTAGATGAAATTCGACTGTCAAACTATAACATTTAAATCAAGTATGAAACCCACAATTTTTAATTCTCAATTTACACGAAATTTTGACAAAATATTTTTCTGGACCTATTCTTACTAGTATACCCAATATAAATTACAAATTCATAGACAACTTAAATTGAGAGCACATAATAAAATGAAATACAAGTTCAAATATAACAATATAACAATTATTATATTGTTACTATATCTGTAATACCTAAAGTATGTTTTGTTATGAGACTATCAATTAACACCATATTGACTTTTTCTTTCAATTTGTTATGTAATGCATGCAATTTGAATGTTACAACATAAATTCAAAAAAAAAAAAACAAAAAAAATTATTCAAGATTCACACCTTACACTTTTCATTTATACAATTTGTTTTGTATATGATATGACAACAGAAAAATTTCAATAAAAAACAAATTTCCATTAGACATGTTATGCACATCAAGAAAACAAAAATAAAAGATAACATTTTCTAATAATTGATGAAAATAAAAAAAAAATCTGAATACACGTTTTTCTTACAATAAAGTCATTTTAACAAACATGATTTTTCTGTTGTTGTTTTATTTTTTTCTTATTCAAAGACAACAATCATTTCTTCCTACAGATTGTAATCCAATACTAAAAATATAAAAACAGAATAGTAGACCAATGTGTATAATGAGTGCACAATAACAAAAATGAGCAACAAAAAAAAAAATTATTATTCATGGGGGCACATTGCGGCCAAAACACAGCATGACAAAATAATGTTATAACGCTATTTTGTATGTTCCAGTATACTAGTGAAATTTTATTTTTGATTGTAAATTGTACTGAGAAAAAAAAGTGAGTATCATCAGTACAAACGCGAACCCAAAGTTAATTTTATCGAAAAAAATAAGAAAAATTTTTAATAAATCTTTGTAGGTAATTGATTTTTTGTTTTCTTTTTAAATTTAATAAAACAAACCACCATCTTTTGTTAATTTTTTTTTTTGTATTCAATGTTTACATCCTCTACAATCGGGTTATGTAATTATCACAGTTTTCATTCCAGTATCTCAGTAAATTTTGTTGATTGATTTGTCCTTTTTTTTCCCCTCTTTGAACTAACTGAGTATTTTGATAATCGCATGACTCCTATGGAGTGTAGCACCATTAACTTTGTACAACTTAATTCAAATTTTATGTTTTTTTTTATTTTAATATTGTTAATTTAAAATTTGATAAATAATGCCAATTTTCTTTTTTTGTAAAAATTATTTTTATTTTTTTGATTTGATTTGATAATTTTCATATGACGTTAATTATGACAACTTCAATTAAAAATTCTCACCTTCATTTTATTAAGATTTCAATTTCATTTGTGAACATTTTGAGAATAAAGTAACAGTCTCGAATTAAAAGCAAAATACCTTGTCACAATACAAAATGTTATTACGTTATATCACGAAAAATGAAAAACATTCAAACTTGACATTTATTTGAAATATATGTACATGTGGACATGCCATTATTGTTATTGGGATTCCAAATTTTTGGTATTCCAAATTTTTGGTATTCAAGATTTTTAACTTCAACTTTATTTTAATTTTTTATTTGCTTAAAATTAGTTAGGTAATAATAATAACTCACTAAAGATTTTTACCAAAACTCGAATCTAATATCAACTTAAATTATTAATCAATGCAATCTTAATAGCTGAATAACTGAAGTTAACGTCGAATTTGTATTTTTCTGAACGCCCTCTTTTATTAGCATCAAAAGTAACATAATTAGGTATTTTCATAAGCACAGTACATTGGGAGCACACTGTGACATTATGGTGAAAACTGGGTTCTTTTTATGTTCATAAACAAACATTGCTAAATTATTAGCAATAGAAAGAAATTTTTATGTGTAGCGTAGTTAATGTTAGTCATATAAAGTGTTTTGTTTTTACAAAATAGTTAAAAGCATATTGCATGCCCGTCACTTAATGTTGTTGCAGTATTGCTTTGTTTTCTAGTATCGTGCTTATGAAAATCTCTAAAATTATGACAAATCTCTAATATTACGACAAATTATGAGATTTTGACAATTATGGTGTATTCTCAAACAATTATATAAGCCTCCATAATGTGCAATGAAGATAACAGAAAGCAAATACCCACCGGTATGAAAAGCACGTAAAAGAAAACGAAAATTCTATAAAAAAAAAAAGCTTTCACCTAAAAAAAAAATTTATTTCGCTTTTTGCACTCTTTCAATTTTGTTTTTGTTTTTGGTCATAAAAACTTTAATTTAACTTGACCTAGTCTGATCTCTGATTAAAGATATTAAATATATAAAATAATACATTAATAAACCCTAAAATAAAAACGAAAAGTTTTAAATAAAAAAAAAATTAAGATAAAATTTAAAAGATTCACAAGAAAGAAAACGAATTTCACTTTCGCGTTGTTTGAAAATAAAAGAACAAAAATACTTATTGAAAACGAAAACTATTGAAAACATTAAGTGCATCTTCCTTCCAACTTGAAAGTTGGAAAAATAGTCCTCATATATATAAGTAGGAACATATGCTTCTACTCGCCAGTGACTTGACTCATCGGCCGATCAGACTCATGTTTCATGAGTCACTAATGAAAGTTATATTCTTTGAACTAGTTCTCCTATTACCATCTAATGTATAACACACATTAGGCCAAGGAATTTTAAAGGAATAAAATATTTTATTGATATCAGGATAACAGTTCAAATTTACAGTTTAGTGAAAACGTACGTTCTTAATGTGAGCCTATAACTACTTATTTTAGAAATAACCCTTTAGCTTCCAATCTAATAACCGTCATTACATTATTGAAAGTCACAGATTTATTTCTTCTATATTTCTTCTTTAAGTACATATTTTTTTAATTAAATCATTTTAATCTTTATCTAGGATCGAGCACGGAATGTAACAGCACGTTTATCTTCAACAACAACATTACTAGTAAATATAGCTGATTCTGATGATTTAGATCCGTCTTTCATTTACCGAGGATGTGTTCTATTAGATGGCGCATGCATAAATCCCGAATATACAGCATCAGTTCCAGCTGGTTCATTACAAGGTGTACTTAGCGTATTACCTGAACGAATTCAAGCAGTTGATTTAGATACTTTAAGTTCATCAATAAGATATTCTTTTTTAAGTGGAATGCCAGGAAATTATGAAAATTATTTTGAAATTGATGAACAAACTGGAATTCTAAAACAAATTAAATCTGTTGATACTTCAACTGCAAGACATTACGATATAGTGGTAAAGGCAGAAGAAGTATCACCAGCTAAAAGATTTACAACAGCAAAATTAACAATTCAAGTAAAACCAGTTGATGCTAATCCACCTGTTACAACAGTATCCGAAAATGAAGGATATGTAGATGAAAATTCTCCGATTGGTACACAAATTTTAGGGGCAAGTGGTATGCCAATTTTATTTAAAACAACGGACGCAGATTTAAGTAATGATGATCCTAAACCAAAATATATATATGAATTGACAACGCCCTCATTCGCTGTAAATAAAGAAAATATTTTGGTCGTCAACGAAGAAAATTTGGATAGAGATCCTCCAAATCAAGGGAAATTCACTTTCCAAGTTGTTGCAAGGGAACCAGAAACAAATGCTGCAGGCGCACCTTTAAGTATTACTGTATACCTTAGGGATGTTAATGACAACGCACCTAAATTGCCAATGATACCGCCAATAACAATAACTGCAGGCGATGGAAGGAGACTTGTAACGCAAGTTAAAGCAACAGACAATGATGAAGCTGAAAATGCTGTTATATCATACTCAATTTATCATGTATCAAATAATGGTGGTAAAAAATTCTCTATCAACGAAAATACAGGTGAAATTGAATCAAATGCTAAACTATTAGCTGGTGAGCAATACAGTTTGACGGTACAAGCAACAGATATTGGAGGCCTATATTCGCAAGCAATTGTTGATATTGTAGTAATTCCCGGACCTAACACAAAACCTCCTAGATTTGCTAAAAACGTCTATGACGTGCAAGTTAGTGAAGGCGCTGAAATTAATTCGACTGTGATTGTTATCAAAGCCGATGACCCTGAAAATGATCCTGTTATGTATGCTATAACTTCTGGAAATGATTTACGGCAATTTTCAGTTGGTCAAGATACTGGTGTAATAACTGTTATACGAAAATTGGATAGAGAAAGTCTAACAAGGTATCAATTAACTATTCGAGCCGAAGATAATGGAGGGCTTTCTAGTACAGCCACTGTTAATATTAAAGTAGCAGATATTAATGACAAGAATCCTGAGTTTGACGAAGCTTCTTTACCATATTTATTCCACGTCGATGAAGGTAATGCAAACACTGTTGTAGGTGTTGTACATGCAACTGATGAAGATGAAGGTATTAATGCTAAAATAACATATTCCATACCAGCTGAAATCCCTTTTACGATAAATCCAGATTCCGGAGAAATACGAACAACCAAGAAACTTGATTACGAAACACAAAATGAATATAAATTTGTTGTCACGGCAAAAGATGGAGCGCCTGATGCTCGTCTTGGTACAGCAAGTGTAACCGTATCAGTAAATGATTTACCGGACGAATTACCCAAATTTACAGATTCGAGAATTGATGTACATATTCCTGAAAACGTGCCCGATTATGTTGTTACAACAGTTAAAGCCGTTGATCCTGACACTGTTAAACAAGTGACATATGTGATAAGAAAAGGGTCTACAGAATTATTTAAAGTCGATGCGAAGAGTGGAAGTGTCAAAACTACTCAAGGCCTTGATTATGAAAAAGATAAACAACACGAATTAATTGTTGGAACTATCGAAAATGATGGAGAAGGTGCAGGAGATTTTGTTCGAATCATTGTCAATGTAGATGATCGAAATGACATACCTCCTGTATTTGTGTCAGTACCGGAACCAGTCACAATAAGCGACGATCAACCAATTGGAGCTGTAATAGCAAAAATGCCAGCAATTGACGGAGATGGCTCTTCTCCTGGCAATGTGGTACGTTATGAAATGGTTGGACGCGGAAAAGCTTTAAAATACTTTCAAGTAGACGCCGACACAGGCTCAATAAGGGTAAGAGATGAATTGAGAAAAGAAGATGATACAGAATATCAAATTGATATTAGAGCCTATGATATGGGCGAACCTCAATTAAGTTCTGTTGCCACATTACCAGTTTTCGTTCGACATATGATTATAGATCCGAATGACGATGAAAGAATGCAAGCAAAAATGGATGGTGGGGTTATAATGAATCCAGAAACTTTGGGACTAGCCTTCAGTGATGATAGCTATACAACAGGTGTTCCAGAAACAACCGGCTTAAATGCTACAATCAAACTAATTCAAATAATTAATTCAAAGAAAACTACTAGAAATGGAGCCGGCTTTAAATGTGAATTTATTGGTGGTAACGAGAATAATATATTTTCTTTAACTGCCGAAGATCATGCTTGTGGAGTAATTTTGAACAAAAATTTAGACTATGAAACTCAAACTCATCATGATTTAGAAATAAAGCTTATTTCCGGGAAATATTTTGTGAATCCTCAAAAGAGTGTCACTAAGGTTAAAGTTATTGTGCAAGACGAGAACGATAACGCACCAGAATTTGTATTTGCAAGACAGCACAAACATAAAAACACTTTTTATGCTATAGTAAATCCAGATGTAGATATTGATACATCCATTCTACAAGTTAAAGCTATAGACAAAGATTCTGGAAAATTTGGTATGATCAAGTACAAAATTTATGATGAGGATGAAAATAGCATTGAAAACGAAATATTGGTAAACAAATATAAAACATAAAGTTAAATAATATTTAAAATTTTTTTTTTTTTTTGTAGCCAACAAAATATTTTGCAATGACAGAAGATACCGGTATCTTAAGAACACAACGTAGTCTTCATGACATAAAAAGTTTTCCAATGAAATTTAATGTTGAGGCTCGCGACAACAATGGCATAGAAGAAGGCTCACATGTGGCAAGAGCACGAATCGTAGTCAATTTAATCACCGATTTAAACAGAATGTCTTTAGTATTCTCCGATTCATCACCGAATGAAATTCGTTCTCATCATATTGAATTGGAAGAATTAATTGAAGAAAAAACTAATGGATTAATCGCTGGCATTGAAAAGTTTAGTAATCGCAAATTTTTAAATGAAAATGCAACTGTTGTTGAAAATCCATCCGCAACTGATGTTTGGTTTTATGCAATTCACCCAGATAACGAAATGATTTTAACACGAAACGACACTGAAGTTAGTTCGAATTTATTAGAACCAGCTGCTCAGTCTGAAATAAATTTTGCTGCATCTGGTATAGCAAGAGCTACTGCTCAAGGTATATTTTCTCCACTTGAACCAAAGCACCATGTACAGAAAGTAAGTTGTTGTTTAAATTGTGTTCAAATAGTACTTTTATTTGAAATTGAATAAGTTTCGCATAATATACATAATTTTTTCTACACACTAGGTTACAACAGCAATTCTTATTAGTGACGACGTTTTTCCTTACGCTTTGATTGGATTATCTATTGTCATTCTTGTTCTTGGAACTATTGGAATAATTTATATTTGTATATCATGGGCTAAGTAAATAAAATTAATTTAAAAGTTTAAATTAACCATACTGTAAAATATTTTATGATTTAATTTTTTTATAATATATTTTTAGGTACAAAAATTTTAAACAACGAATGCGTCAATATTCTGCTCCATCAAGTCCAACACGATATGATCCAGTTATACTTGGATCACAAAATGGTGATACTATAACAAATTTAAAAGAATATGAAACACAAGTATTAAATATGGCAGTACCACCAGATGGTGATGATGAAATGCAATTAGATTTTGGTACAAAAAATCATGCATTCAGTTTAGATAATGTTAGTTATATAACACATAAAGATAATAATGGACAATCGAGTCCAGCTAATTCTGAAGCAACAACTGCAACAACAGCAACATTAAGACGCAATAATAATAATATGAATATTAATAATAATTTAAGTAATAATCGCCAAAATACATTTAATCGTACATTAGAAATGAATCGAAATAATGCAAATCCTCTTGCATCGGGTAATGGAGCAAATTTACCAGGAACATTAACATTAGGAAGAATTAAACAAAACTCAAATAATATTTATCAAAATGGCGGCTATAAAATGGATACACTAAGTCGTAATAATATGCAAAATTTACAAAATAATAAAGATAATGCTTATAGTACATTGACACGTGGTGGCAATAATAATGGTAGAAATAATAATTCAACATTTCATCAAAATGAATTGATGACAAATACATTAGATAGAAATAATTATAATAATCGGTATAAAGATGCTCCAATTACAAATCCATTATTTCAGAGGTATAACAAAAATCTATTTAAATTACTTTTAAATATTTATTCAGATTAAATTTCATTTAATATAATTTTATTTGATTTTAGGATAAATGACGCAAATCATATAAGTGCAACAAATGAAAATGTAAGCTTTGGAAAACGTGATTATGCCCAATTAGGATTTTCATATTTAAATGATTTAGATCGATCTGAAGTCGAAACAACAACTGAGCTTTAGATATTTTTTTTTTGCTCTTTGTTTTTTTATTTTAATTTTTACATTTATTTTTTTTTTTTAATATTTAGTTCTTTTATCTTCATTTTAAGTTTGTTCATTGATATTGTAATTATTTTTTATTTTTATTTCAATTTTTTTTTTTGAATTTAATTTTAAAATTGTTAATAAATTTATTTAGAAAATTTTAATTACTATTTTTATATAATTATTTATAGTTTTTATATGTAATTAGAAAAAAAAAAATTAGCCATAAAAAACAATTATTTTTATGTGAGTATGTAAGTGTAAATTTGTTTTTAATTGTAATACAATATGTGTATGTATTATGCAATTAGGAATATTATTAGAAAATCTTTTTTATATAAATTCTTAAAACCATATTATTTTTTATTGGAAGTGCAAATTGAGTAAAATTTGAATAAACTTAGTTAATAATGTTTAATTATTTTTTGATTATTAAAATTGAATAATATTTCTTACGGTTGTAATTCTTTTTCAAATTAAATTGCTTTAATTTCAAAAATCATTACAAAAAAGTTCAAGAATATATTAGAATTTGAACAATTCATAAATTAATACTGATCAAGTTCCATATAGCACCAACCTTTTGCAAAATTTTACTGGTCCCGAGATCGAATTAATGTTGAGCCATACGTACTAATAAACAATACTTTTTTAAGAAATTAAAACGCAAAAGTAAAAGTATGGTTGGTGCAATATGGCTCAATATTTTCTTATTATTAAACCCATTTACTATTTCCAATATAATCAAATTAATTCTAATATTATTCATAATATTAATTAAAAAATTATATAGGATTTCGTTTTTATTATTAAAAATTCACAAAAATATTGGATTATTTACGTCATCGTACTAATTTCTTATTAAACTTTTTACCAATTAATTAAATTTCGATTATTTAAAGTTCGAGTAGTTCGAGCGTCATCAAATTTTACTTTTTTGCACATTAAATAAATTAAAAAATCCCTTATATTAGAAATTAAAACAAAAAATTAAACTTAAAATTGCTGCCATTTTATTATTTTGCATTTTTATATAAAACAAACTCTTATTTAATTTATATTTTTATATTATTAAAAATGCTACCATTTCTTTAAAAAAATTAAATTAAAAATTTAATAACAAAAAATACTTTATCCAAAAAATATCTAAAAATATTATACAATATATTCAAATTAATAAAATTTCACAAAAGATTAATTAATTAAAATATAATAGAAAAAAATAATAGAAAAATACGCCATTTATTATATATAAGAATAATAAAAATAAATTTTCATGTGATTAAAATATTCTTTTGAGCATGCCATCATTACGAATCACAAGGCGTAGTATAATAGTTTTTAATATAAATATAGTAATAAAATTATAGTTTATAATAAATTATATATTATGTAGATATATTCAGAGTGTATGTTTTGATTAAATATATTATTAATAAAAATGTATATTAAAAATAAGAATGTTGAATAAAAGTTTGAAAAAAAATAATTGAATTATGTATATATATGAGTATTCTCTCAAATTGTTTACTATTTCTGTAATATTAAATTTATAATTAAAAAGAAAAATAAAAACTCTCTTAGGCATTTTTAATATAATAAAAAAATAATTTTATTATTAATTAAATAATTATATGTATATGTATATAATAAATAATATATATGATAATATATAATTTATTAAAAACAGCATTTAAATTAATTAATATGTTTTTAAAATAGATAGAAAAATAAATCTTATTTAAAAATTCTGTAAATTTTGTAAAAAAAAATATATATATTTTATTACATATTATTATATAAATAGTATAACAATATTATCATTGTGTATGTATAGTTTATAGTGATATACAGAAGACAATTTTTGTAATTACAAAATAGAACTATTTATTTGAAGAGAGCTAGTGCGTATTAAGTTCTTTAGTTTAAAAAAATGGTCTTCTGTATAACACTTGTATTATATACACAATGATATTGTCTATTCCTATAACGAAAAAGCCATCGGATGATGATATTGGACATATAAATATTTCTAATGTCAAATATGGCCATTTTCCAGTACATATATCAAATCAAATGCGTGAAACTGATTTTTGACGTTAGTCATGAATTGCCAACACAACTGATTATTATTTTAATTTATTTTTTGTATTAAAATATTCTTTAAAGATTGATGCACAAGTAATTTTTATATTATGTGACAAAATGAATGACAAAGAAAATATTTTAATTTTGAAATTTTAAATTTTCCATTTTATTAAAATAATTTTTAAAATGCCATTTTCGAAAATTGCTTAATTGCAAATAATTCTCATTTACAATATTAAACGAATGATATGATTAACATATAATTGTCAAATCTTTGATATACTGGAACACGGCCATATTTTTACATTGATTTATATTAAAATCGTTCAATGTAATGTTTCCTGATGATGTTTCGATTATAAGATATAATTGGATGAAATCAACTTTTGTTTAGGATCTTTTAATCATAAAATTTTGTAATAATTAAAAAAAATTATGTATGCACGAATTATAAATTCATGAGCTATACAGAGTTATAATTCAACTTAATCAACTACTTTTATTAAATTTTTTTTTCATCAATAAAATTTTAATAATAAAATATTCAAGCCAGTTGTAATTCAAAATTCGATTTATACATAAAATAAATAAACAAATTATATTAATATAAAATTTCTGAATAATATTACTCTTTAATATAACAAATTCCTTTCTTTTGTATAACATTGTTATTTTCTTTGTGTTTATTTTAGCATTATTTTACCACTTAACATTTATTTTATTTGCTGTTTTATCTTGTCTTACAAAATATTGTCTATAAAAATGCATTGATTTTGATTAGCTGTATAATAAAAATAAATTATATTGAAAATTTTTAACTTTTCCTAAATTAATTTTATATAATACCGTCCGAGTTAGTATAAGGTCACCGTGTAGCAAATAACAAACGAATTATACCGAAGTTAGCCCGATTGAAATATGTAGTCCGTAAAATATTTTTAATTCGGTGACCGTATACAAACCATGGCACTTATGACCATCTTACAAAATTTCATCCAATTGACCTAAATTTAATGTAAAGAAAAAAAAAAAAAATGAAAACTTGTCATTTAAATATTTAAGTCATTAGTTTTATAAAATAATTATTGATAAATAATAAAACTGATAAAAGTGATTTAATGTAAAAAAACAAAAAAAGTGTTTATAAAAATTTTAATTTTAAAAAATAATTATTAATTTTTTTTTTTTTTTTTATAAAATTATCTTAATCCATTAAAATGTATTTTTAATATTTTGAATCAATTGAAATACATTGAAAACAATACAATAGTTTTAATATTTAAATAAATTCAATAAAATAGTAAAAAGGAGAAGAAAATTTAAATTGTATATGAAATTTACCGAAAAAACAAAAAAAGATTAAAATTATTTCATTATACCTATTACGCGTTATTATTTAAATATTTCGTAAACGAATTTTATAAATAAAATAATTTTAAATTAATTAACTGGTATGAATTTTATTTAGAAAAATTATTTGAAAATATTTTCAGGACCTTTTCTCCATATATTAATTATCACTTATATAGGTCAACAAAATTCCTCATGTGACACTCGTGGTCTACTGCTACTTTTGCGTGCTACTTTTGCTAACCGATTTTCGCATCTAAAATGTTGGCACTATATAAATCGAATATCGCAGGCTTGCATTTGCGAAAGTGCGATTTTGTTTAGAAATCTTGTTTTGAAATCCTAAGTTTTTGGAAAAATATAATAAAGCAATATAAATGCATGTCAAATTATTGTAGTCGATTTAGGTCGAAACAAAATACAAAACCAGTCTTATTTCACGATAATGGTAGAATTCACGTAAAACCATAAAAACTTAGCAGAAAGGTATTAACATACTATACTGTTGAGTGTAGAGGAAAAGTTGAGAAGTAGTGTAAACAACTTGCCAATTCACGGCTTTTAATTGTGCAGTATAAACAAAGCAGATTAACTTTGTAATATAAGTTTTTTGTTATTCAAAATTTTTTTATATTTTTTTTTAAATAAAACTTTACGCATTATAAAAATTACGCATCTTTTCCTGTAATTCCATTTTATTTCACTTATGGATTATCCTTTTCTGTTAAATTCTGCAATAATCCAAATTAATTTTAATGATCAATTAGAAATTCAAATGAAATGTCAAACACAAAAAATTTATAGAAAATGCTGTCAATTTCAATTTTTTGCAATGCGATTTTGTTGAATAGTACCAAAACACCTTCAGTCATTCTCTACTGTTTTCCTCGTTTTTTCTTAATCAAGTTGTAATGATAAGAAACATTGTCGTTTATACTCGTAATTCCAATACTATTGCATTTAACAAGGTAAAAGCAGTATACATATGTAGATCTTTAAATAACCTAAAATTTTTGTCCAATTCCAGTATGTTACTTAGGAAGGTGACTCAGTCTTGCGAGACTTGCAATTCATATAAAATATCTAGTAAACAGTGCATATAAAATATCTAGTAAACTCGACAAAAACAAATCACAATTTTGAAATACTTTCAATGTTATTTTTTAAAATAATTTATTTAAATATTTTGTCAAATTGACTAATTATAAAAAAACAAATTACTTTCAATGATTTCAATGAAAACAAAACCTCATACTAATTTTTCTTTCATGGAATTGGATTCAAATGATTTTATCGATATTTTAATAATTGGTGGTGGGCTTTCTGGTTTAACATCAGCTTATAAAATTAAAGAAAAAGACAAGAATTTGAATGTGGTGATTTTAGAAGCTACTTCTAGACTGGGTGGACAAATAAGTTCAGAAAATTTTAATGAATTTGGAGACCTATACATTTCAGAAGACCATTACCATATTCTTGACTTATTAAAAAAATTCAATATTGATATTAAGTTTTTAGAAGAAAAGCAGTGTTCCATTAAGAACATCACAAAAAATGTTTTAAAAAACGAGCATTGGATAAAATCAAAGTTAATTAATTTTGAAATATATTTGTTACTCAATCGTATTGATCTCTTGAGCACAAATTATGATCCTGGAAAGTATATATTTTCTCTAAATTTTATCTTAATTTAATTGTTTTGAATTTCATAATTTTTAAAAATAATTTTTAGTTTCAAAATTTTCAAAAGCGATCCAACAGTTGAAAATTTTATTTCAAGCAATTTAGTGTTTGATTATTCAAAGAAAATTCTTCGTATTCTTGTTAGAATAGTTTGTGGAAATGAATCAAAAAATATAAAATTGACAGAATTTTTAAGCATATGCAATTCGGCAGGAGGAATCCAAAATATACTAGATTTGTAAGTTATACACGAATATTATATAATTACAAATATATTCGGTAGAAGTTGAAAGCTTAATTTTGTTTTTAGACATATAAAATCTGGATTATCAATTAAAGCACTTATCGGATTTTCATCAGAAAAATTAATTGAAAAATTCAAATATCTCTTAAATAATACACAAATTTTAACGAACGTAAAAGTAACAGATATTTATCATTATCCTGATTATGTACTTGTCAAAGATTCTGATGGAAAAATTTTTAATACATCCGTATTGATATTGGCGATACCTTGGAATCATCTCAAAGATATAAACATATTCCCATCTATCCCTAAAGAGCTTTCAACTACTAATTCTCATCTAAAATATTTTATAACTTTCTATTTAATTGAACACAATGATATTGAACTTCTTCAGAAAGATAATTTGTGTGGAAGTTTTCTAAGTTTAGAGAAACCAATTTTAATATTTCGTGAATGTAAAATGAATAAATTAGTTGCAATAGTTTTACATAATCATTTTGAAATCGAACCAATCCTTGATTATTTAATATTGCGAAAATTATATGAAAATTTTTCCAATAAAATCATTTCATTTAAAATTTTAAACAAAATAACTTATGAACAAAATTTATTATTAAATCTGCCTCCAACAACACCATGGAATCGAATAATATTTTCTTCTACAACTGCAGCAACTGCATACAGAGGTTGCGTTAGTGGTGCAATACAAAGTGGTTACAGAGCAGCAATCAATGCATTGTTAATTATTCGACCACAAAATGTGTCTTGGAAGGATCTAGATCAAATACAAAAGGCAAGACCATTAAAACGATATGCAGGTCGATTTAAAAAACTTTTGTCAAAAATAAACTTATTCAATTGTGGTCTTATGGCTTTTAGCATTTGTACAATTTTAATTTATGTAACAATAAAAACTTTAAGATCCGATATAAAATTTAATAAACTTTTAGTAAAGTAATTGTTAATTCTAAAAATAATAACATGTTTAAATAAATTTTATAAAAAATCATTTTATTCTTTAACAAATAACTATATTCTTATTATCTAAAAAATTTGAATAAAAAATTATATAAATGAAAATATTTTTATAAAAAAAATCTAGTTAGTTAGTTTCTTCGTCGTTTTCAATTATTACAGAATTTTTTCTCATATCCCAACATTTATCCCAAAAATTTTTAAGTCTTTGATCTTGATTTGAACAGAATTCTTTAAAATCTTTCAACATTCGTAGTTGAAATAATTCTCCTTCTTGTGAGCAGTTGATTATTAAAGATTTCCACTTTTTATTAGCAATCATATGATTCCAAGACCACAAAAATCCAACTTTCTTAGGTATATTTGTATTGTAAGTGTGGCCATAAACTAAACGTGTAACGTATGACTCTTGAGAATTATTTGGAAATTCTGTTGGTACGTTATTTGATGTCAAACATCTTAAAAAAAAGTATCGACAATTATACACTTTTTACGAAAAACTTAAATGTATGGCTTTACCTTATTAAAACAAACATATTACCAGAACAATGAACATACTGATATTCTTTAGGTATCTAGAATCACATAAAATTAATTTTAGTTAATTTTAAATTAATTCCATTAAATAAAAATTTTGTTCTTTCTTACATCTTTTTGAAAACCAGATTTATTTTGCAAAACGCAAGGCATAAAACCAAATCTCGCTAATATTGCCTCCTGGAACAGTAACATCCTTTCAGAGCGTGTTTCCTCATTAAATTCTAAAACACAGAATCATTTATTTAACTAAAATAATTTAATGTAAATAAATACCTTCAAAAAGATAATCTCTTTGTTTTAAACAATCGGTATTCAAGGGAATAAAAATTGGTCCTCTAAGTGGATCAGATTTTTCTGTAAATGGTTCAGCTAAAGGATCTGCTGGTATAGGGACCAACTGAAAGCCACACATTGGTGCCTTACGTGTCCACCCTGATATCTAAATAATAAATAATCTATAGTATATGTAAAAAAAAACAACATCGTCTAAAATATTTACCAAATCATTAACTATCGGACCGGAAGCTGTAACCCATTGTACAACAATCTCAAAAGCATTTCCAGGCATCATAATACTATGATATTTAACATGACCCCATTCGATTCTATCACTTTTTTTAGTAGAATCTATTTCTAAATGAGAATGCTTATAAACAATGGAATTTCCTGTAAGAAGAAATGAATTTGTAAAAGAAATCAGACAAAGCAATTTTCATAATTTTTTTTTAAAATGTGTTGCATACTATCTTTGCTCCAATTTTTTGATGCCGGTTTATCTTTAAGAAAATTTGGAATCGATGATTTTACTGTTTCTCCACAATCATAACCTTTTACTTCAACTTCCATCCATTCATTTTCGAATGCATTTAAATCTCCCAGTGGTGGAGTATAATCTAAAACAAAAAAAACAGGGAAATTTTGTTAATTATAAAAATCTATTACAATAAAATCAGAATATTTTTACCTTTTGAAGTTTTATCTTGAATAACAACATAGTATAGGTAGAATCCTACAATTATAGGTTTTTCCCAATTTCCAGATGCATGACAAATCATTCTTTCCCTACAAATTTAAGTTTATAAATTAGAAATTAATTGTTAAAACTAATAATTAAAGAAAAATAAAGTTCTTCGTCGCCTTTGTTAGCATTTCAAAACATACTTTCTCATATTCTCTAATATATCTAATGGATCCCTTAAATTTCCTTCTATTTTATTTTTTAACCAATTAACAGCATCTAGTGACACAAATGTTCCAGATGGTAAACTTGGTACCGACATTAAAAATCCAACACCACTAATTGGATGTTTGAATGCTTCAAATATTTCTGTTAATGTTGCTGTTGATTTTAATTTACTTTCCATAAAGAATCTAAAAAAAAAATTGTCAATTTTTATATTGTATTCCGTAAATGAAATCAAGCTTGATACTAACGCATCATCATTATCTTCATTTGAATTTGTCATTTCAGATGTTAATGTTATTGTAGATGCTTCAGCTGCTGGTGATATTCTACCACGTTCTAATGGTTTTGAACCAGCTCTTGTTAAAATACTAAAATTTTTGTAAAAAAAAATAAAATTAAATTATTAATAACCTTTTATTTATATTATATCTATTCAGTAGAATCAAATATAATCAAATTCTATTATATGGAAAACTTATTCTCACTAATTTTAGATTTTTAATTTAGTGTAGTTGTATAATATATTTGATTCTATGTCCTAACTTCTTCTAAAATAAATTATACTATGTACATGATATGTAAATCAAATTAAATTTTGTAATGAAATTATTAAAAAAGATGAAATGAAATTTTACACAGTTGGAAATTATTATTTTACTCTATTAGTACCAAAAACCATAAAAAAATTATTACTAACAAATATTTTATGCTTGAATAAAATTAAAAAATAAGTTTTTTCATTATTAGCAAAAGATGCGTAAGAGTTTCATTCATTATTTTTTTTTTATTGCAACATTAGCTCTAGTAATAGCACTAACCTTTGCGAATATAAAGATTTCTCACTTAGTATTCTAAGAGATGAAAGTTGCTGAAAACCAAAAGAAAAATTAAAAAAAAAAAAAATAAAATCATGAAAGTATGAAAACAGAAAATTATTAATATTTTTCAAAAAATTGTTAGAATTTCATTCTCCAACCAAAAAACAAAAAAAAAAAAAAAAAATAAACAAAAAAAAATGGTAGTAACGTGCAAAATCCTTACTTAACCAGAAAAGAGAAAAACCTAATTTTATTTAACTAAATTTTCGAAAAATACCAAGAAATTTAAAAAAAAATTGGAGCTTTTCAGAAGTGTGTCATCTTTAATTAAAAATTTTAATTCAATTAAAAGGTGTAATCGATAATGTAAAATGAGTGTTAAATTCTTTTGCATCTCAATCGCAGTTAACGAAAACATTGTAACTTTTAATGTTGTCAACAGATGTCAACATATTTTGCAGTGTAACCGATAATGCAAAATTGCCAATTGTCAATTGTCAAAAAAGACAGCAATAGCCTGTCATATTTCTTAATATATATTGGCATGAAAATATTTCAAATTTTAATTTTTTGTGTTCTTTATGCAAAAAATGGAACATTTTGAAGAGAATAAATTAATTTTATATACAAAAATAACATTTAAGTAAAATGTCAAATTATCAAAAATAATTTGTTACAATAAATAGAAGTTGTCAATTGTTTGTCAATGTAAACAAAAGTAGTGTGCGAAAATTGACATGAAAAAAAAAAATTTTTTTAGCATAAATTTTTGATTGCCGCTTGATAAACGTCCAATGAATTTATTGTTGACAGGCATTTAATATTATCGATTACACCTAAAATGAATAAAAATTGATTAAAAATATGAAAAGCAGGTTACTTATTTTAAAATTAAATAATATTGGTACATAAAACCGATGACAAAATATAAAAATTTTATTTCAACTTAAACATATGAATGTACATATGTATGTATTCCTTTATCATGAAAACATCAGCAATATTGATTTTTTTTTTCCAAATTGTAAAAATAATAAATAATGAAATGTAAGAAATGTCCAATGAAACATTTTGGTAAATACATAATGGAATTTGATTTGATTAATGGAAAAATGAAAACGAAATTTTCGAATTTCGTAAATGATGATGAAGCAAATCATTTGCCCTTAATGCTTTAATCCTATTTGACAATAATTTCTGAAATTATAAAAGATTGTTCTGAATTTTTTGTTTGTAGTAAATTTAAAATTAATATACAAAATTCAAATTCACTTCACTTGTATTATAAATACTCAATAAAATATAATGAATGAATAAATAATTCGAAAATTATTATTTGGAGGCAAGATTAAAAACGAAATTTGATATACAATTTTTAGGTAAGTAAATTAAGTAATTAAATTACTTATTTCCATCACCTCAATAATATAAAAAAAATACAATATTCATTATAAATAAGTATGTAGTCACATGCAAAATATTTTTTCAAAAAATTTACTTTTATGAAATAATAAAAAAAAAAAATCTCTTAAAGAAAATATTACAGAATAAAATTCAATTAATTAAAATAAATTATAAAGCTACACAGGAACTATCATTAATTAAAACAATTTATGAATGAATTTTAAAAATATATAAAAGAAATATACATAATTTTAAAGATGAAATTTAAATAAAAAACGTAAAAAAGTTTTATTGAAATGATGACTGATTAATTTAAAAAATGAAAATTAAGTAGAAAACAATTAAAAAAAAACCAGAGCAAATTGCATAAGCTTAAAGCTTAATTCGCTTTTAGAAAATTTAAAAATGAATTTGTGTCCATTATTAACTAATTTTGCAATTTATTCAAAAAAAATTCGTATTATTATAAAAACCTTGGCCTTCTATCTGGTAAACGATTGCTTCCGACTCGCTCACGAAATGGTGAATTTGCTAATCCCTAAATGATGGACAAAAATTTTTGAAAATTAATAAAAAATTTTTTCATTTTTTTTTTTCAATTTTTTTTTTCATTAAATAATTTTTGTAAGTTAAAAAGAAGCTTCAAATGAGTTAGATGAGAAAACGATTCAACAAAAAAGCGTTTAGAAATAAGTAATCGCCTTTAGTTTTAATCTTAAATATTTTACAAATTATTTAATTAATATTAAAGTAATTATTCAACCTGATTTGGCGGAGCTCTCGTAATAATGCTAGTACTGTGCCTTCTTCTAGTTAGATGCGATTGTGTTGACGAACTTTCCTGTAATTAGACTTCATAATAGGAAAGATACACAAAAAAAAATCAAAGAGAAGCAGAAACAAAAAAAAAAGCACTCTACAAAATAAAGAAAAATTTTAAAAACCAAATACGTAAGTATAATTTTAAAAAACGTAAAAAATTTTCAAAAAAAAAAAAAAAAAACGCTAAGAATATTTAATATTCTTTGAAAATTACTAAATCAAAATTAAACAAACAATTTTAAAACGAATCGCGCAGCCACAAACCACGAAAAAACTTTGTTAATATTTTATAAGCCAAACACTTTTGAACCTGTTAAATGGAATAAAGTGCACTTCAAAATCTAGTTTAAGATATAAGAAATTTACAATAAAAGCAATTGAATTTGCTAATTTTAATATTAAAATTTCTATCCCTTAAATTTACTCATATTCAATTTTACCAAAAAACAAGTGAAAATTTTATATCTTAAATGATTTAAGTGCTATTCCAATTGAAATAATAAAATATCAACTGTTGATTTTAAATAATTAAAGTACAAAATTTTTCGTCTTTTGTTTTGTTAAAAAAAAAAAGAAAACTAAAATCTGCACAATATTTTTATAATATTTTGTAATCTTACTCTTGTTTTACGACATTGTACTCTTTTTAATTTATTTAAATGAGTTTCTAAAAATTTTATGAATTCCTCAATCTGTTGTTTTGGATCTTCATTTGAAATTTCTGTATAAATATCACATCTTTGTGAACCACCTTCTAATATTTTTTTCATTGCCAAATGTTCTTTTGGTAACAAATACATTCTATAACGCCAATATTTAAGTGCCTACAAGAAAAAGAATCTACATTATAACTTCAAATTAATTATTTTAATAGAATAAAATTAATTTTCAAAACTAATATATTCTAATTATATTCCTATTAATATTTACATCAAATAATGGATAATCAGTGTCTCCCCGGGTACATATGTAATGATCCATAAAATTCCAATTAAAATTTTCTAATTTTTCTGTTGTAAAATTAGCTCCAGATATTTCATATGTATCATGTTGCGGGGCATGGAATCGATAACGGTAGTCGACTTTAATTGGCGGATACGGATGTCTAAAATTAAAACGAATTTTACATTATCATTTAACAAAAAAAAATATATTATATATCTATAAAAATAAATTTACCTTGGTCTATAACCAGTTACTGTAATTACTGAGCCACTTAAAGATATTTTATGAAAAATTCTTCCAATTGATAGCAAATATTCCATTGTTTTTTCTGTAGGTGGTTTTATTTTCAATACTGATGTCGGCACTTGTTTTTTTCCACCACAACACGGAGCTTGTGGTGGACTAGTATTTTTATTATCTTCTAAAACAATCAATTGAAAACCTTGTGCTAAACGTTGTGAAACAATTTCTTTAAAAACTTCTTCAGTTGTAAGTGGTTTTCGATAAACTGCCCGACAATTTGCAAAATCAGCATTAACATCATCTGGTAAAAGTGTATAATCTGATATAACATAATCATTATCCAAAGATCGTTTATCAGGAAAATAATCGGTTGTGATTGGTAAACAAGCTGGTATTGTTAAAGATTTCCAATCAACTCCTACCAAAATTTTAAATAAAAAAAAAAAAAAACAATTTTAGCACAACTATTTCAAATATTATTTCAGTATTTTTATTGTAAAAATAATATAAAATTCAAATTATAAATAAGGCAGATAAAGTTTACAGAAAAAATGTTCATGCAATACTAACACCTCACAATATTATTTAAAAAAAAAAATAATAATGATACATGAAAAAATAACGACACCAACCTATAATAACAAGAAGAAATCGAGCATTCGTACCATACAAAATAAAATTTTTTACCAGTTATGAGTTTCTAAGATCCTTAATTTAGGAAATTATTTACAAGAACTTTACAAATAATTAAACAGCAAAGAAATCGAAAAATATGAAAAATATGAAATGTTCTAGAATTTTAATTTTGAAAATTTCAGAAAATAACTAAACAAAACGTTGAATAATTTATGAAATTATTTTTTTTTTTAGTTCGCCTGATTAATAAAGAAACAATGTGGCAATGTAGATTTTATAATTAAAATCAATTTAAATATTACAGTGCCGTTGAAAACTATTTTCATCTTGCCGATAGTTGCATAATTACCATATTTATTTGAATAATATTATTGTTTCCATTTTCATAATAATTATGAAATTTTATATAATTAAACTATGTCTTTGGAATTAAAATGTTGTAACAAATATCTAATTCAAAAAATTTTAAATCTATATATGTACATACATCATGGTAAACGTGGACAATAAGTTATAAGTTGCATTAATATAAGTTGCATTAGTAAATCATTCAAAAATAAAGATAATTTAACATTGATTTTCGTTTGAATTTTGTAAATTTAATAAAATAATTCTTTTGCTTCTTAAATAATTTAATCGGTCTTGTCGAATTATCGCATCGAACTGTGTTTTTTAAAGAATAATTAATAACTCAGTTAACTATTAGTCACAAAAATTAAACAGAAATGTTTTTAAAACTGTACCCAAGCTAAAATTTCTTCGTATTTAAAAAAAAAAATTCTATAAAAGTACTTCTACAAGAAAATTAAGATAGAATATGATATAATCTAAATTAAAAGAATAACTATATAATAAACTTTAATCAAAATTTTATATAATAAAATAAGTATGTGCATTTTTAGGTAAAATTGGAAAATAATAAATTAACGTGAAAAAGATTGGCTTTTATGCTTGCTCTTAATTAAGTCAGAATTCTTAAAATTCTTAAAAAATTTTTGATCCAACCTATAATTACTTCTCCTTTAGTTTTTGAAGGCTCCAATTTTTTAGATTCTTCTTGAGAAATTTTTTTATTACGCTTTTGGCTGAGTACTTTAAAACATCCAAGATGTGTATGTATTTCGAATTTTGAACAGAAAATTTTTAATTTCATTATGATATTTATATTGTCAAACATGAAATGTAAATGGAAATACATAATTATTTACATGAGAAAAGTAAATACATAAAATGCTTTCATTAATAATTTTAAAATTTTGCATTAAAATTACCAGTCGTAAGAGCTGGAGTCCATTCTTGTTCACCGGTAGCTCCCCAAAGATATGTTAAAGCTTTTGATGAAACTGAATTTGTTTGAGGAAGAGTTGCACTCGTGTTCAAAATATTCATTTTTCTTCGGGAAGCTTGATAAAAAAAATATAAATTTATATAACATATTAAAGTTAAATTGATGCTAAACTGTTAATAAAAAAGAAATTAAAATTAACTTGAATTTAAAAAAAAAAAACTCACAATCGTTCAATATATCATCGGAACAATTCGAAAAACATGTTGCAGTGTGCTCATATTCAGAAGAATTGAATCCAGAGCTAAATGATTTTGAATCGGAAATTTGTTGATAATTATTAGCTGCTGGAATAGCTTGATAATGATGCTGTTGTATTAAAACTCCGGTAGGTCCCTGCGATTTTAAATTAAAGAATTACTATATTCAAAAATTTCTTAAAAATTATAATACTTTTGGAAATATATGAGTCCACCTCCTTCGATTTGATGTTAATTTAATAGTAACATGTGATGGATCAAAAGGATTAATTAAGGCACGTCCTGGTCTTATAATGGGGTTTTTACTAGCTATAATAGTTCTACGAACATTTTTTTCTGATATTAAAGATTCTGATAAATTTGTTGAATCTACTAATGTTGATAATACTCCAGAAACACCAAAATGAATATCTGGATCTGACATTTTTCTACGTAAAGCAGAAAATTTAGGTGTTGTAGAAATATCCCAATCATGTGAGGAAGTAGTTTCTAAACTTGGAACCGATGTTTTTTTAGCTCGGATTACTCTCTGTAGCGAACTAAAAAAACACATTTTACAAACGTTTAAAAAAATAAATATAAGTACGTACCAAGTGCCTTGAGCTGGTGGTAATTGAAATATCTGAGCATCATATGCATCATAATCAAATAGGGAATTGTGAATGTAATCTGATTGATTGCAACTTAAAAATTTGATTTTTGAATTTTCCTTAAAATAAATTTCATTAATAATTTTTTCTTTGATTACGTATCTAATAAGCTCACCTTGTCATTTTCATTATCGTTTGTAGGAACCAATGGAGGAAGTTTGATGCGGGGAATAAATGTGGAGTAGGCTACCTTCTTATTTGTAGAATAAAAACTTAAATTTATCCAATGTGGTAAAGAATAGTCATCAGCAGCTAAGTTTGTTTCTTTATTATGAAACTTTAACAAAGGAACTGCATGTAATGGTTGCTCTCCTACACAAACTAAGTCACTTCCAACACCGTTATCAATCACCTAAATAAATGAATTAAAAATTTTTAAAGTCAAAATGAATTAAATGTAACAAACTCTTTGCTTTGTTATGTTCGTTAATTCTCTATCCACTTCAAATACTCCTACGCCAGGGCTTATAACAACAGATAATTGACCAGTTCTGTCAAAACTTCTGTCTAAATAATGTTTTTCAAAAGCATTTAATGAAATATTCAAAACTTCTAAAAAATTTCCTTGGGCTGCAGTTGAATTTATGGCTGGAGGGACATAAACATGTTCTCTATCGTGATAACGCAGTACGCTTGCCTGATACGACGTAAATAATTTCCTTAACTGTACTAAAACGGTATTCCAATCATCATTTCTTTCGTTTTGTATTGCAACACGATAAAAATCTTCGTAAAATCTTCCTTTATAATCTTTTTGAAGACAGTCTCTCATATGATCAGGAAATTCTTCTAAACTTTTCGCTGTATAAAATGTTCTTGAGAACAATACAATTGTAACTTCATGATTTGATACCAATTTTTTCCATTTCATAAACAAATCACTTAAAAAACCATTAACAGCTTTTTCAAAATATAAATCACCATAAATGTCAAAGTCCCACATTTCGGAAGACATTTGAATAAACAAATAAACGCCTGATGTACTACTGCGAAACACAACTTTTGTATCCTCGCTGATCACTCCACATGTAACACGCTCTCCTTGGGACCACATTTCATAAATTTGACATCGTATACAACCATCACAAAATTCCACTTTTTTATTCATGTATATACAAGTGTTTGTCTGTTTTAAAAAATAGAACAAAAATAAATTAATGAAAACTTTTAAATAAATTGTAAAATTACCAAGTATGTTTTCAAGCGCCACATTTCAGATCGTCCCATATATTGATCTTTAAATGTTATTTCAACTGAATCCAAAGCCACGGCTGATGGATTCACAATTCTCATAATGACATCAGAAAAGGTTCTCAAATTAAAAGCTTGAGCAACAGTTGATTCAATACTAATAGTTTCCTCGCGACTCTTTACTTCGTCACTTAATAATGTGATTTGTAAAAGAAGTCTGGAACCTTCATCTTCAGGATGATATACTTCAACCACATCTCCAATTTTTGCTTCTGGTAAATCTTTCGGATTTATCACCAAATCAGCCGCTACAAAAAAAAAACCGCTTTTACTGGTTCTTAATAAAAATAAATTAATATATTATACTAACAGCTAAAAGATTTTTGATGAACGTACAACTTGTACAACTTCATTTTTAATCAGTTAAGTTTTAAGTAAATCCAAAAATTGACTTTCTATATTTTGAAATATCTGTACTTTTCTATATTTTCACATATTAAACGATAAAAACAATCAAAACAAAATGTCATTAAACAAAATAAATGAATGCAGTGAATCGAAGCGGCAAATAGCTACCATCCGCATACGTACAAATGTGTGATTAGAATATTAATGTGTAATTAAACATTTAATAACGAATATCCAAAAATTTTTAAAAAATTTTAATCTAAGTATAAGATTATTAGGTATACATTAAATTAATTTTTGATTCTCCAAGATGAACTTCTTGAATACTTAGCTCACAAAATTGCATTTAAATTTTTCAAATTTGTTTTTTCATAAAAATGCTATTATTTTCCAAAATTTAAATATTTCTTTAACAACACTTGAAAGTATTTAACATATTGAATTAAGCTTTAAAATTATTTTCCAAATAATTATTTGTAGTTTTAAAAATCACTAAACAAAACAAATGAAATAAAATAAGTTATGAATGAAAATTTTTCCTTATCAATTTCTTTGAACCCAAATGTCAAAATCACATTTAAAGTTTTGCATTAAATTAAGGCCTGTTTGCACAATTAAATATGAACACAAGAGAAATGTTTGGAGAAATTTATTTTTTTCATATATGATAAATCACTGTTAATATTTAAAATTCTTGGTCAAGAGATCCGCTTGTTATAAATATTATTGATACATTTTTGTCAATATCTAAAAGTAAATTTCAAAATCTTCATGTAAGTTTTAAAGTTAATATTTTTAAGCACAACCTGCATAATATTATTTATTTATTGCAAAATATGATTGGGCTTCAATTTATTTTACTCATGTTTTATTTTTTAACGTCGCCATAATATTAAATTATGAAAAACTTCACAGGAAAACGAAGTTCTACTCATCCACCAAAATATTCAAAAAACTTTATGGGTTAAATCAATTATCTGAAAGAAACTAGGTATGGCAGCACTGATGTTGAATGACAATCAGCTGTTTTTTATTTATATATAGTAAGAATAAAATTTTCAATTGTTTTGTTTATATCAGAGAAAATGCTTTAAATACAAATATTTAATTTTTTCTTGAAATCAAACATGGGTAAATGTCCTGGATTATATTGCGGAAGAGTCTTTTTTGAAAATCAAACATGGAGTGATTGTGGTGCTTGTCCTCGAGGTTTTAGAGTCGATAATTCTGATTCAAATAGTAAATGCACAGAATGTATTCAATCTCCAACATCCTATGATTGGTTATATTTAGGTAAAATTTGCATTATGTATTTCGATTACAGAGTAAAAGTAGTAAATTTTAGGCTTCATGAGCTTTTTACCTTTGATAATGCACTGGTTTTTTATTGATATGGCAGCTAAAGAAAGATCGTATGTCGCTCGAATACTGTTTGTTTTATTTGAATAAATAATAATTTTTCGTTTTCAGTTTTACAAAAGAACAAGTTCTTTTGCACGTTAGTGCGCTCTTAGAAGTTGTGTTATCAGCTATTATATCAGTTTTAGTTATGGAGCCTCTATTTTCATTTAATTTATATTCTTGTGGTGTGTATAAACTTTCTGATTGGTATACACTTTTTCACAATCCCGCTCCAGATTATAAAGAAAGACTTCACTGTACACAAGAAGCTGTTTATCCATTGTAAGTAGATTATAAGTATAAATAACAAATTTGTTAATAAAAAATATTTTACAGGCAAACTATAGTCCTTGTTTTCTATTTATTATGCCTATTGTTGATGATGTTAGTTAGACCTTTGCTGAATAGGAAATTTTTAAAAGCCGGCAAATCTGCTGTCTATTGTGCTCTTTATTTTTTTCCAATTTTAACGCTTTTACATGCCGTTGCGGGTGGATTGATTTGTACAATTTGAATTTAATCACATTTAACAATACTTAAAAAATAAATTATTCAATTTTTTCAGATTATGCTTTTCCATATTTGAGCATAGTAATTTCAATGGTATCAAATGCTTGCCATTATTCAATGAAAATTGATCAATCTATGAAATCATTATTAAAAAGTTCATTATTGGAAATGAAAAATGCTGTAATAATTGGTATTTTTAAAAACGTTTTATTAAAAAATATTTTATTTAATCTTATTAATATTTTAGTTGGGCATTGGTTAATTTTAGCTTATGGAATAGTATCTTTACGTCAACACTATGCACTATTGGCTTTGGTGCCGTTTCCATCTATATTTTACATAATTACCGTAAAATTTACAGACCCTTCTGAATTTCGAGAGAGGGACGAAAGAAATACTTAAACACTTTATGAAAATTTTACAATTTCGTAAAAATTTTCGAGTGGTGTATTTATTATTTACTAGTATTGACTAAAAATTATTGTCTGATAACTTGTTATATTTATCCAAGAAGGATTTTGTTCATTCAAATCATAAATTAATTAAGTATAAGATTAAGATACATTTATATAATATTGTAGGGATTTTAATATAAGTTTTCATTTATTGTATTTAAGTAGGTAGTTGATATTGGAAAATATAATGAAAAATTAAATTAATTATAGTATGAAAACTATATTTCAAAGTTAAATTCAAATGAATAAGCGATATGAATTAATTCAAAAATTAATTTTATATTCATATAATATGTAAATATCATCAAAACAAACTCTGAATAAAGTTGATGAAGTTACGAAAACTTCTTTATTTTATTTTCAATACAAAATGTAAAATGATTTTTTAAGAACATTTATGAATATTTCGAATATTTTAAACAAAATTATTGCCATTGCGTTTCAGGAAATAAACATTTACAGCCGAATATCTACTTACCTACTTGATCTTAAGAAATTAATACTTTAACACCCTATGAAACATACATTTTACAACTTATTTTAATAATATTAAATATGATTAAATGAATAATTTTTATTAGTTTAAGTATTTTAGTTTTTCTATAAATATAAAATGTAGATAATAAAATAATTGATTTAAAATCACGAAAAGCAATATTTTAACTAATATTTTACAGATTTATTTTTTAACACCATTTGTTTGTTTCACCAAACGGATCTCAAATTCACTAAATTTTTAGTATAAGATTATTATAAGATCCATTACAAATTTTGAAAAAATACAATGCCAGAAGTTTGAAAATTACTTTGAAATTTTAAGTATTAAACGAATAAGAAAAGGCCGGTTTTAAGCATTTAATTAAAGAAGGCGTAATACTTTTAAAAAAGCGAATCATCATGTGATAAAAAATAACTACACAAAGAACCTTATATTTCCAATTATAATTCAAAGCTTAATCTAAGTAAGGTGAAACGATTAACGGTAACTTCTGTTCGAGTAAGCTATTATCATATATATAAAAAAAAAATTGTATTTCCTTAAAAAATGGGAAAAATAAAGTGTTTATGAATTCGACTCAATTTCAGAAGTGAAAATAATTGAAGAGTGGGCAAAGGGGTTAACTAACATTTTGACGAAAATCGAACTGCTCAGGCAGAACATCATTAAATTTCATATATTTTCAATTGCGATTACTCTTATAGCTAGAAACTCAATAGTAGACAAGATTGACAGCGCAAATAGGAGTTAAGTAACAAAAAAACAAATATTATTGCAATTTGTTAATGAAAAAAAAGTGATAATATGCAAATGTAAGTTAACCCCTTTGTCCGCTTACCGCTTAAATTGTTATTCACACTAAGTATGCAACAAGTTGAACGTTTATCTAGTAATAATGCGAATAATTTGTGTTTCTAATAACTAAATTAAATTTCAAAGATATGGGCACCTTTTATCAATTTTGTTTTTTGACATTGGCAAGCTACTATTATTAAAATAACGTCGAAAATTATTCAAAAACTTTTAAAAGGAATTTTTATATAAAAGAACTATTTCACGCAATATTTCACATTAATTTTTATTTTTATCTTCTGAATGTACATATTAAAAATAGTGATCTTCTGAACTTTAATGATTTTTTATCATATAATCAAAAATAATTTTAACTTTAATTTAATAAAATATGTAGGTTTTAATACCCAAAAATTTTATTTAATTGCGGATATGAAGATATTTAAAAATTTTTATTATTATATTTTCTTTTCGGCCACCATTTTATTTTTTAAATCTTAAAACATTTAAATAAATTAATCCATTTTTTATGATCATTCCTTAAATTTTGTATAAATCCCCAAAAATAAAATATTTTTTTTTTCTCTTTCAACCTCTTAATTTTTTTTAAACAATGAATAAATATTGTTGTAGTTTAATTTTTTGTAGAAAAAGTATTTAAAAAATTTTTATTGAAATTTTATGAATCAAGTTTTATAATATTTTGAAAACAATCACGTTCATTTTTTTTTTTAGTTCGAATAAATTTTCGGCCTATATACTCTAAAAAATACCTAATATAAATTTTAATATTTAAAATGAAATTTATTTTTCATCGCTAACCAATTGGAACATTAAAAACAATAAAATATAATTTAAAATTTTTTTATTTTCTCGTATTGGTATAAAGTGGGTATTCAGAAACAAAATTAAGTTTATTACTTTTAAACGAATTAAATTTCTGTTGTTGTTTCGAAAGATTCACACAAAAGAAATTTATAGCTTTTATAACCCCACCCAATTATTTTATATTTTTTCTGTTTGTTTTTTCTTTAATTAATTTATTTTTAGGCTATGTACTCCGCCTATTTTAAATAACAAAATATTTTTAATTTTTCTTTTCCTTTGCTTTTTACTCTACTTTTTATTTTAAATAAAGGCACCCTCTTGTAAGAAGAAGTAGATCGTATTATTAAATAAAAATTTTAATGTTTATTCATAAGTCTTGTAAGATTGCATGTAGAGTGTAAAATATTAAAATTTTAATTAGTAATTTCCCAAAATATTTTGTTAAGTGCATAAAATTTTTTAATTATGTAGTCAATATTAATTATAATTTTACTTTGATTTGAATTATTTATAACACCCACGTGCACTGGACTTTTTTTGTACAAATTACTTAGTTTTATAATTATATTTTGTATATATGCAAAATTAATTATAAAAATGAATTATAAAATGAACAGAACTTTAATTCTAAATAGGTTCCTAAATATATTATTCTTTTTTGTCTTCTTAAGGGAGATTTCTTGCTAAGTACTTTAGGTGTTACCATTGCCAGATATCTGCTTTTTACTATTGATCATATTTTTTTGTCAAATTTGATATTTCAAGGCAATTTTTAATAAAATATGCATAAATAAATCTTTTATCCTCAATTGGTTCTTATTAAAATCTATATCAGAAGGTAAATAATAGGAACAGGATTTTTTTTCGAGGAAGTCGTTTGAATTACATATGTATGCTCCTATATATACATACTTTATCACATTTCTCCTATCAAAATCTAAAATCTTAAGATTGATACATTTATGATGTGTAACTTAATTATTAAATGCATAAGTATGTATGTTACTTACCTGTATCCGAATAAAAAGATTAAAAAGTACAAATCAAAATTATTAAAAATTCATTTGCAAATAATATTGGAGCAAATATAATTTAGAGTACAATAAATTTTAAGAATTTGCTAAAAAAACGTTTGTCTAATCATAATTTTTTTGAAAATATAATCAAAATATTTAATTGTGAACTTTTTTCTTCCATGTAAAATTTTAAATTATATGTATGTAAATATCATTTAGGATATTGATAGAGGATCATTTAAGAATACAAAGTTTGTATTCTTAAATGATCCTCTATCAAGTTATTATACTTTACTTTTATTTATTTTTTACGAAAATAAAATTTCGGTACTGCCACATTACATAGAGCGTTTTAAGAACTAATAATGACATTTGCTTCAAAAATCACTTGTATAAGAGTTAAAAATTAAGATAATAAGTCGATAAGTCTTAACACACTTAAATTGATTTTTTTAAATATTAAACTTAAAATTGAGATTAAAATTCAATAATTGCATTAGTATTGAATTTTTTAAGAAAATTTTATCAGTGAATTTTAACTATAAAAATCTCTTTAAAACTAAACAAAAAATTTTATGCAATATTATATTATACAAATATGACTATGGATGACCAAGTCCATATACAGCCCCCATCTTCAAATATTCTGATATTATGTATTAAAATAAAATATAACCACACTCACAAATATAGACACCCTGTCTATTTTCCTATTAAAATTAAATTATCAAATTTATTTTTTCTTATATAATTATATTTTTTAATTTCTATATTATATTTTTGGCGTCAAAATTTTAAAACTAAACAATTCTTACAACACAAAAATTCTTAAAAAAAACAAAATAAAATTTTTCACAAAAAAAAAAAGATTCCACGTTTCTATATTAAGACGACTCCTATAATTCAGTATTTTTACTATCTGATAAGTCTGCTTTACTCTTCTCATTATCATTACTTTGTGTTTTAGTACTTAATTTGTAAGCTTTTAATTTTGTTTCACAATCAATTTCATGTTTCACTGATGAAGTTTGATTTTCGGTAGCACTCGAATTTGTTGATAAATTTTTTGAATTTTTTTCATCATTCTTATCTATAGTTTTAGATTCATTTTTAGATTTTGATTTTTCACTATTTTTCAATTTAGCTGATAATTTTTCTGTAACAGTAGTAATTGTATTAGAGTCTGATGATATTGAGAATTTTTTTGATGGTTGATCGCTAATTGGTTCACGGCTACTTCTTTTTAAATTTGTTGAATTTTTCTCTTTTGCAGCACTTTTAGCTTCACTAGCTCCTATTGATTTTGGACTTAAGGATTTATGTTCAGCTGCTTCAGAATTTGAAATATTATCCTGTTTTTTCCATTTTGTTCGACGATTTTGAAACCAAATTTTTACCTGGAATACACAAACATATATGGAATTAGTATGAATAAATTTTAAAAACGTTGCATATTCAATTATTTTAAATAAAATTTTTTTATACATAATGTTATTTTAATTTTAGTTGAAGAGATGATAATAAAATTATAAAAGAGATAAAAACATATTTTTTTAATCAAATGTTTTTCAATTTTAGCTGGTTTTTTTTTGTATTTTACCAGTCTAAGACTTCAGACTTCAGCAACTTACGAAAAACTATATTTGAAATTGTTAAAAATTTTGAAAAAAAAAAAAAAACTGATTTACAAAAATGGTTTATTTCATTCCTCATTTTGTCTAAGTACAATTTGTTCTATACGCCATCTCACGATAGAAAAAGAAAATTGCTTTCTTTCTAGGTAATTTGGTTTTTTTCAATAGAATTTGAGAATAGTTTTTGGTTTTGATTCAAAAACTTCGTAAAATTAATAATTGTTTTTTTTTTTTAAGAAATTTTTCAAAAAATTTTGAAAAAAAATTGGTTATTGATTTCACTCTGTCCGTCTATGCATCTGTTTACAAAATTTCTTCACCCTTTAAGATAAAAAGTCGAAATTTTATATATATATAGATCCCCTCCCATCTAAAAGTTATGACCCACAAATGTCATTTTTTAAATATTCATTGTAACAAAACCACAAACATTTTTTAAATTCTACAAACGCAGAAAAATAGTACCTGTTTTTTTCTACTGTGACATATCATTTTTGAATTTTACCGTTTACAATTTACCGTTATCTAAAATCTTTTTTTTTTCAAATTTTTGAAATCGTTTTTCTTCTAGACCGCAAGTTGTAGTCGACTTTTAGGCACTAAGAAATAGTTAATTAGATGTAGCAGTTAATAAGATGTATGTTATCTTTGGATATACTTTGGTATATGAATGAAAGAATAAAAATTTACTTAATGTAATATCTAGATTGTTTTTAAAAGCAGTAATTTCACTTGTTGAAGGGAAAAGTGGTACTTTTCAAACCATTGGTTTGACCCAGTTTTTTTTTTTTATAACTTCACTCAATAAAATTTATTAAATGAGAATATCTTGTAATAGAGAACATAATTTATAAATCACTTGCACAAACAGTGTTATAAATTCATTTAATTACTTTGAAATATAATATTTTCTGTATAATTTGAACTACATTAAAAATAAAAATTTTCAAAAAGTCTAGTCATTAAACAAATAACTTAAAATAAAACAGATAAAAATTTAATTTTTTTCAATGTTTTTTTTAGGTTTTCTCTTTTTCGCGTCTAAAATCATTTCTTTTCTTTGATTTATTACAGATTCGCAACACTTTTTTGATTGTTTTATAACATTTTAATTTAAATTTCAATTAATTTGTTTTCTTTACACATTATACACATTTATTTTGTTTAATTTAAATAAAATTTAAAATTTTTAATGATTGCGTGTATAAATCAAAGAAAAGAAATTGTTGAAAATTAATATTAAAAAATTTTTGATTAACAATTTCGAGCAAAAACAAAAAAATAAAATGAAATGGAATTGTTCTATATTTTAAACAAAATATTTTTATAAAGTAAATTAAATAATTTTTCCAAAAATTAATTGTTGCAATGCAGTAACCCCTCTGATTGTGCACATTATATAAGTGACTACAATATTTGCGTTTCATTTACATGTTCAAACTGCTCATAAATAGCTAAAACTGAGCACAGCGCAAAAATACGTAAATGATATTTTGTGTAGTACCATTAATTTTTTCGGGTAATATAAAAATAGTGTTTTTAATTTACAGCAGATGGATCGTCTGTTTTCAAAATTATTTTGACATTTATAATATTGAAAATGCCTTTATTTATTAAATTGACATTTGCACAGCTATGAACATATATTAAAAAAATTTAGGTTGTTTTACGTATATACCGAAACAATTCAGTTTCATTTGCAAACAAGGTATATACGCGTATGAGCAGCTTGAGCATGTAATTAATCTTCAACTAAATTTCACTTTTAGACTATACAATATAAAAACATCAGACTTTTAAACTTCACCTCACTTGTAGACAAGTTTAAGGGCCTGATCGCCTATCTCGCTATTTTACTCAGAAACTATCATCTACTTGTATAATGTAATTTTCGAGCGAGAAAGTATTGCATCTCGTTTTCTTCTAAAATGCATACAAAATTTATTCACTTTGTTTTTGAAAGTGAGACGTTTAGTCGATAACCTGAGAAAAAATGCAAAAATCCAATTGAAAAAATGAGTTTAGAAACTACTGTGAATTCTAATTTGTAAGTGAATAAAAAGTGAGTAAAAAAGCGAGAGAGAAAGGAATTTTTAAATACAATGAAAATTTCTGTTTCTATCAAAACGAATTGTCAAATCCCACTCATGTTGGAACAATTATTCACATATTTCGATCTATAAAATCAAAATCGATTCACGTACAATAGTATCAAATCATTCAGAGTATTTCTTTGCTTTCCTTCTCAAAAAATGAATCATTAACATAAAAATAATAATAATAAAAAAAGAATTAAAAAAGAAAATAAAATAAAAAATTTTCTGCGGTTTATTAAAATGAAAAGAAACTTAAAATACCGAAACTTTATAAAATTCGAAATCAATAAAGTAAAAATAAATAGAAATGAAATTTTTAATAGATTTTATTTGAATTAAGTATTGAATAAACATTTCAATATATCAAAAAAAAATTTCTGTTAATTACAAATTGGCTAATCAAATCTAATTTATAAAATGAGAGAAATATAATTACATTTTAATATATCAATTTTTTCTTTTAAATCAAAAATTATTTGCATCAATTCACGGAAAATTATATTAAAAGTATGGCAAATATTTATTCCAAAAAAATTAAATTGAAAAAATATTAATAGACTTGAATCGATACAATTTATATATGAAATGCACACACAGCTTTATTTTTATATACATATGCGTAATAGGGTATGTACATAGTATTTATACAGTATGGAAAATTAGAATTTTGAAAACATCATAATTACGACATGATTTCTTCCGATTAATTGGGGTGTTTACAAATTAATACTAATTCTTACATCATTTTTTCTATTCTTAAATAGATTGCAATCAATTTTCAGTATAAATAATAGTGTATGTACATGACATGCAATTATGACATTAAAAATGATTTGTTTAGGAGTTGGCAATTGGAAAAATTAACGAAAACAAAGGAGGAAAATAAATTATCTACTCTTAATGGATATACTAACCTGTGTCTCCGTTACATTTAATAATTTTGCCATTTCAGTACGTTCACTTGAACTTAAATATTTTTTTATTTCAAATTGTTTTTCTAATTCAAATATTTGTCGACCAGTAAATGTTGTTCTTGCTTTCTTCTTTCTAGACGATGATTGATTATTATCAATTGATTCTGAATCTGAATCATCAGTTGTTTCATGTAATTTTAAACTTTTTGCTGATTTTGAATCATCTGAATGATGTTGTGGTGACAATTTCTTTTTACTTAAACGTACTTTAATTGGTGCTGAAAAATTAAAATAAAAATTAAATATTATTTTAAACAATTAAAAAAAACAAAGGTATATTTCTTATAGTAATAGACGGAACTCAGGTCTTATACAGTTTTTATCATCAGAAGTTGAATATAAATTTGACGTTATGTAGTCAAACATATTACCAATTATCACAATTAGTAAGAATTCCGATAATGGCCTGCAATCAGGTGATTGTCAACTAGAAAATTAGCTGAAATATTACCCTTACATTCAACAAGAATTTCTTAAAAATGTTATACAATCAATAATTGTAGATCGATTCAATTATATTTTTCATTTTCATTTAAAAAAATTATATTTTTAAGGCACGTTCAGTCCCAAACCCAAGTTATATTACAAATTTTTTTTAAATTTCTTGAATAATATTCGAAAATAAAAAATTTTATAACTCACTTCGTTCCTCTGACGTTTCATTTTCTTCATCATCATTTGTAGCAACAGATTCACTACGTTTGCTAACACTTAAATTTAATGGTTGATCTGAGAATATACTGTTATCATCTTCACTGGCTTCACTTGTTGATACATTATGTTGAGGGCTTAATTTTTCTAATTGACTAATTTTTTGAACTTTAATGTCATTTATAATATTTTCAGCTTTCTTTGTACATTGTTTATTTTCTAATATTTTATTTAAATTTGATTCATTTTTATTATTATTTTTTTGTTGAATATTATATTGATTATTATTATTGTTATTGTTATATTGTGCACTCCAACCTAATATATCAGAGATTAAATATGATGTTGGCCTATTTGGTGGCCTAGCATAAACATGTGGATGCCATGATGTACCAATAGATGTTGCTTTATTCGCTTTAGGCAGATTTATTTCTATATTTGTTGTACTAATATTATTATTTGTTGAAAATGCTTTTAAATTCTCGGAACTACTACATACTGATGATGATTCACTATTATTAAATTTATCATTTTTATCGTCAATTTCCATATTACTAATATCAGTTACCGATGATGATGAATTTATTTTATCAATTTCATCAATTTGATCATGTCGATGTTGTTGATTAAGATTTTCATCTTTTGAATATAAACTATCAGTCGAATTTGTTATTAAATGGCGAGGTTCAGAACACGGTCTCAAATTTTCATTTTTATTTTTTAAATATGGTGGTGCTGTATTTGGACGAGTTGCTGATGAACTTATAGATACTTCATTATTATGATTATCATTACTATTACTATTATTTTGATAATGATTATTTAAAATTGAATTTTTATTTTCTAAATTGAAAATTTCTTTTTGCATATCATTCGGTAAATTTTTATCTTGTATTGTTGAAATTTTATCATTTTTTAATATAGTTGAATCTTGTACATGATGATTTGATGTTATTAAATTATTTTTTAAATTTCTATTTGATTCAGGTGGTATTGAAAAAGCACTTGGTGCTGTTATAGTTGATGCTATTGCTGATCTTGTTGGATCAATTAATCTTGTATATAATTCTTTTGGAACATCATAATTTGGAAATGCTGCATGTATTGTCGATGGTGGAAATAAAAAGCTACTAAAATTTGTTGTTGGTATTTTTGTTGGTACTGTCAATGGATTTTGATAGACATATGAGCTAACCATTCTGGTTCCGGGATCGTTTTTTAATCGATGCAATCTTTTTTCTCTCAAAAATTGTTCAATATCGGACATTCTCTATATGTACACCACCTGTTATAATATTAAAATAAAAATAAATATGATTAATTCATGTATTTAAGAGCTGGTAATTTTCAATAAATTTTTAATATTCTTAAATTTTTAGTATATTTTAAATTTTATAATTAAAAAGTCGTCTGAAATTAATGTGGAAAGCAGAAAGAATATTCAAAACTCAAAATATTTTATTCCACATTTGTTTTTGGTTTACTTCTATATAAGCTGATCGCATTTATGTCAACAATTTTTAAAATAATCTGGCTTGCTTTAATAAAATTATTTAAAATAATTTTTCCTATTTTTCATATTTTATTTATTTAATGGTATTTTATTCAGATTCAGGAATACTACTCGAAAAGAGTTTTCTACTTTTAATATGCAGGGATTGATTAAAATTTATACAATGCGTAGATTTTATAAAGTAAGTTCACGTAGTAGACATTAATTAAAATGCTATAATATAGAAAAGGAAACCAAGTTAAAGTAAAAAGAAATGGGAATTACTTTAGCATAAAAGGTATATGTACATAAAAAGGATTAAAAAGTACCTTTTTATTTAATTATTATAGAATTTTACCTTGAATTATTGTTATAAAAATAGAAAATCCTTTTTACTATTCTTGTATACTGAGAACTGGGAAATTAATGCTGTTTTTATTATAATAATTAGGAGGAAAAAATTTCTTTTAATTCAAAATTTTCTTGGTACATAAGAATTTATAATTATTTGCAGTGGCATGGTACTTTAGACTTAAAAAAATATTAAAATTATAAACTTAAAATTAGGAAAAGTTCAAAAAATATTTCCAATTTAATATTAGTAAGTAAATAATTTAAAACAAGGTTTGAAACATCAAGAATGTTAAAGAATTTCGGCTGTTTTTTTTTTTAATTAACAGGTTGTTTCGCGCAGTTCATATAGCATGCTGTCAGAATTAAATCGAAATTCGTTGATTTTTGTTTAGGTTATTTTAGGTTAGGGCGTTTATCAGCTTCATTTTCCATTTAATAACTCCCTTAACAAATGAGGATATATCAAGATAAAACTAGTCTAAAATACAATAACGATTTATGAAATATGATTAACATTCAAGTGAATATTTAATTCGCAATTTGAGACATAGATCTATATATAGTACAATTTCAAAATCTACATTAACGTTAACGGCTTGATATTCGCTAACATAAGCCATTTTCATTTTAAAACAAATTTTTCACTTTATTAACAGTTAACCCGTTTGTAATATTTCTTTAAGGCTATCACTTATGGAACTCATATTTTATCATCATCCAGAAACCAATTACTTGTAACACACAAAATAACATCAAATTTCAAATTTTCTCTTTTAAAATTATTAATAATAACTACAGGACTTTAAACTTAATGTCAAAGCTTTAATCATTATTTATTCGTAGCAACAAACGTATATCGATTTATATTCTATTTATAAAATTTCCTTAAATTCGTATACATGTATACAAGCACTTATATATATTAAATAACAATCTGCCAGATTCAATTTTTAATTAGGTTTTATATTTATGTACCTGCTATAAATAAATTTCCCTATAATTGAAATCCTCAACTACACCCTCGTTAATTTTTTTTTATTAATTATTATTTAATTATTTATAATTGAAGTTTATATGTATGTATATGTATGTATGTTTGTCGTCATTTTTTTTTATTTCTAAATCAATTAAGAATAAATACCAACGTTCATTTAAATAATTAAAATTTAATTTATAATCAAAATTCAGTTTTTTTTTTGTTGCAAAAACAAATGTGTAAGTGCATATATAATCATATAACAATATTGTAATATATAACTAAACACATATAAATTATTGCATGCATGTAGAAATATGCATCATGCAATTATGTATGTCACACTTACATACATTTTTTCATAACCACACAAATAGGGCATAGATAATATACGGTCCGCATCGTATTGGTAAATTTAACCAAACTCTATTTTTAAAATTTCTTGCTACTATACTACGCAGTTAAGTAGCTATGTGCAATAAGCTCTGTAATATAGCATCTCAAAAAATTAAAGTCTTTTACCCGTACCGTACTTGAAAATATTTAACAATCTTACACAACATATTCGAAGATTTCCACGAAATACCAGTTTATTTGTTAAACTAAAGAATAAAGATCTTAAGAGATATTTCGTCTAATTCCATGTAATTGCGACTGACTGCCTATCCCTCTCCTAAATTTAATTATAAAATAAATAAGCACAAACATTTTATTTGATTTAAGCTTGATCGATATAGTGATTCTTAAGTATAGCTTTATGAAATTATCATATACAAATTCGTAAGTAAATTAAAATTAATAAGTACTCAAATAATTTAAACCACAGTGTTTAAAATTTACACAAACGGCTTTTTTAAGAGGGTCACAATTTCAATAAAATTTATCGTCCGAAATACAAATATAGGCGAACCCAAAGTCGTCAAACCTATCATCAATTGAAGACTTTAAACCAACCTAAAAAGTTCCTGGATGGTTATAAACTCCCAAAACAAATCAAACTGGCTAAGCGTTAGCTTTGCTTTATTGTATTTTTGTGTCCACATTCCGTGAAAAAAGGCACGGAAGTGCTGTCTCATCATTTTAGAATAAATCGAGAGGTTTTTTCACTTTAGTCCTTTTGCCCTAACTATCTCACCTATAAGTCGTCAGGCTTCGATATTCACATGCTTTTCCGCAAATGCGCCCTATATGTTTCATGGCATACAGTTTCTTATTTTTTCACTTACACGGAGTACTCCCAAATTGCACTATTGCGCATATACCAGAGAACACCCACCATAATACGACATGTTATCTCTTGAAAACGTTAGCTCAAATAACACATAGAATTGACATACAATTAATTTTTTTTCTTGAATTTTATTTGTTATAGAAAACAATTTCCTTCTTTTCGTTAATAAAACATTCATTCTAGTTTTAAATAACATTTCCTGCGCTGCACAGTTCGTCGAATATACTTAATTAAAACTTATTTTCTTTTCCCTCATTTTACATGTATTAATTATCATAAACCGTTTCCTTTTCTTTGAAAAATAAAAATTAAAATCAATTGTTTAATAATTGACTTCAAAAATTTAATATTTCTCTTTTTCCGATCTGGTCCGAACAAAAACACTTGTTAACCATACCTGACATTATAAATTTCTCTCGAAAACATTTAACTTATACCACAATATTATTCACATAATATATTTTTTATAGTATTTTGCGTTATAATTAATATGTGACATAAAAAAGGATAATGGTTTTTGCATGCATACATACATACTTATATAAATAATATATAAATATATACAGCATTACGTTCAAAATAATATATTTTCCAATAATAATTGCTTTTTATATTTCAACTTTTAATTAAAATAAATTAAAAAGTTTCCACTTTTTATATATTGAATTGCCACGAAATGTTAGTACTAAAGAACATCATTTTTATACAAATGTCATATATATGTAGGTATTTCACATATATTTTATGTTAAGTATATAATTTTTATAACAAAAATTTAATTGCTTATACATATTTTTAACTCAAATACACAAATAATTAATTACATATGAATTTTTGTTTTTAATTTTTAGAATAGCCACTGTAATAGCAAATAAAAAGTCGTAAATTATTATTCTAGGTAGCGTACCGGTCATGCCTCTCATACACTATAGTTGGGTCCATAACAATAATTTGTTATAAATTAAGGGTTATTACTTATTATGTTCTAAGATAGAAATATTTTCATATACTCAAAATCTATAAATAATAAATATCTAAAGTAAATTCTATTATTGCCTGTTCAATCATTATTGAAAAGTATGAAATAATTAACAGGAAACACTATATAACTAACGGAAATTCCCTTTTAATAAATAATGGAAATGAAGAAACTACCGGGAAATTATTCTTCACATTGCTTTACAGTAACAATAACACGCAGTCTAATATTATATTAACATTTTTTTGTATAAAAATTTAAATTTAATAAAATTGTTAGAGATTATCATGAACGCAATACTACAGAACAATAACTGCGCGAAATGCAGTACTGCAACATCACAACGTATTATGAACACGCAATGTATTTTTAGATGTTTTAGGTATAAAATCAAAACAGTTCATATGATTTAACTATAGGCTACATATTCTAATTTCGTTCAGGGTGTTTCTCATAAATTTGCAAATAATTTCAGGCAAAACTATGAGAGATTAAAGAAAAAAATGTATAGACGACTGTTACCTCTTATTGCAACGTATCGAAAAAAAAGATAAAAAAAATTCCCGAGAAATTTCGTGCTTTTTAACTTTTAGCTCGAAAACTAAAAGCCAGTTATAATTAATCGCAAGAATTAAAATAGAAATCCATTAATTATTTTTAAAACGCAAGTGTGTCTAATATTGTTACTCTATGTTTCACGACTCCAAAATTATAAGTTTTTATTTATATTTTTTTCAACAGCCTATAGCTCGAAAATGGATAATTTGTACCGTCCTTCCCTTCCCCAACCCATTCGGTATTGTACTGAAAGTTAATCAAAGAATAATTCCTGAATTTATTTGAAAACTTTAACGAAACACCCACGATATACTGCATTTATTAATTATAATTAAGTCTATGTTTTTATAATTAACTGTTTATTTTTATTACTTATTAATTATCATCAATTCAAAACGGAAATACAAGCAGAAAAAATCATAAAATATAATAAATTATAAAATTTTTTATTTATACTTACATAATAATAATTACCTATTAATTTAAATAATTTAAATCGAAAATTATTTTATTAACAATTAATATTATTATTAATTAGTTATTAATTTTTTTTGTTAATAAAAATTAATTATGACATTATAATTTTTAATTAATGTGATTTTATAAAATAAAAATAATTGGTATTAAATTCAATGGTTCAGTTTATAAGAAGAACAAGGACAACACTATATACACATTTAATAATAATTATTATGATATATGAGTTAATTCCATTCTTATACACTTAATCTAATTAAATAATATTTAGTTTCTTTTTCTTGAAATTTTAATTCAAATAATAATAAAATATTACGTAGGTACACTAAAATGTAATTAAATTTTGTTTTCATGTTAATTATTTTCTTCTTTTTTTTTTAATTTTATATAAAGTCATATTTAATTATCCCTAATTGATAATAAACATTCTATATACATATATATGTATGTATATATAAACATATGTATGTATATACATGTAAATATGTGTATGTATGTGTGAATTTTGTATATAATATTCAAGTATAATAAATTTTAATTGAAGTATAGTAAAAAATATTCCAGTTTTATATTTTAGTAAATTAATAATTATAATACAATTATGTACAATAAAAATAATATTATAAAAATATTTTTGTTATATATCAACAAAAATAATTAATTTATATATAATTATAACGTCTGCATATATATATATATATATAATTATAAATATAATATGCATGTATAAAGGTTCAAAAATAATTAGGCATACCTAGTAAAATGAAAAATGAAAACACCTGATCCATTTAATAATATCAACCGTATAACAGCCTAGTTACGACTATAATAATAATATTAATTTATTTTTCACTTATTTTAAATATTATTATTATATATACACGCACTCATATGTACTACCATATTATTAAGAAATTTATTATACATAATATATATAAAATTAATTTTCATTTCAAAATGTTAATAATTTTATAACCGACATCAACAATAATTTTCAAATATAATAACCTTGTCAACTAAATTATAATATTTTTATTGTTATACTTTTATCAAACGTTCAAATATTTTTTACGCACTAAATATTATAATAACAATATAATAACAAATATTGTACATACCTACGTATATACGCCATGCAAGTATGTATATAACAAAACAAATAAAAAAAATGTCCTTTTAATTTAATAAGGAACAAGAAAAATTAAAACAAGTATTTAATTTTTCCCTATTTTTCTTTCACTTTCCTTTGTGTTAAAAATTAAAAAAAAAAAACGGAGAGCATAATTCGCTCCCTTTCTTTTCTAACTTACTTCATAAAATTATAAAACTTTAATACTTTAATGCATAATACACTATTTATACATACATAACGTATAATAGTCAAGCAGAGACACACTCTCTTATTTGCATAAATATTAAATATACCCACCTACATACTGTATATAAAATCTAACATTTAGTACTTACACTCTAGTTATATACACTTAATAAAAAAATTAAACGAGAAGAAACAAAAAAAAAAAAAAAAAAACGATATATAACAGTTTTATAGACCGACAACAAATAAGACGACCGATTTAAATACATCTTTCAAAATTTTCCGAAAACAATTTAACAAAACTTAAACCAAACAATTTAAAATCATTTAACGGTCTACACTTTTTTTTTTAAGAAAAAAATAATATGATAACGGTACATAAAGTAGAATGAAGAATATAGAATGTATAGAAGAAAAAGACAAAAAACCAAAAAGCAAAAACGGCAATTCTCTCAAATTAAGAAAACAAAAATTTACCGAAACCAAAAGTATACACTATATACACTTAGATATTTAACTGTTATACCAGTAAAATGCATACATATACATTCATAACATATATTATACCTGTATTGTGTATAAAAGTATAATATTATATTTTGTATTAAATCGTAATTTTATTAAAATAAAATCAAATAAAATTTTTACATTATAAAACTCAGAGTAAATGTAAACAAGTACTTTAAATGCATGCACCTTATGTTACTACACTAAACTGACTGAATGTATGTATGTACTTATGTATGTAAGTAATTTTTAGTTTATGACGAGTAAGGAGTAGAAATCGTGAAATCGTTTAAATCATTCAAAATAAATCCCCCATTGTAATTCATTTTACTTAGTAAAATTATTTTATTAAAAAAAAAAAAATAAGGGGCACAAGTCTCTGAAAATCTTTTGACATACAAATTCAATAAAAAATTTTTTTTTACTTACATACATACATACTTGCATAGAAACTCAATTCAACACACAAATTCACATTTCGCCTCGCCTCTCTTTAATATTCTTTTATAAAGAAAAAAATTCACTTAACAAAAATTAAACAAAACAGAACAGTAAAACAAAATTAAATAAATTCTCTCTGACTTTGAATGATTTTAATGATTGTAATCACTAACATTATAATCATTATAATCATTGTAATCAATATCAATCATTGCCATCATTATTATTATCAATTTATTGTTGATGATGTTTTTTTATTATAATTTTTATTATTTGTTATTATTGTTGCATATAATTTATTTCATTTAATTTTACATACATACATACACTTTCATATCCATCGTATATAACTGAAATTCTCTCAATAAAAAATATTCTTCTTTCAAAAATTCTTTCTATCCGTTTTCGTTCCGCTACCCGCCACTCTTTACAATCATGCTCAAAACACAAAAAAAAAATAAACATAATATTATACCGTTAAGTTGAAATTGTAATGTGCTTAAATAAAGTTATTATTTTATAAAAATACTGTTATATTTTATTCATTTTTATATACAAATGTAATGTATGTATGTTAATTTGCATCTTTGTACACCTATATGAGAATGTTATACTTAAGTATGTAAAAGAACAATAACAAAATAAATAACATTGTATTGCGCATATACCGTTATTACAGTTATTTTTCTCAATTTAAACTGTAATTGAGAGAAGAATTAAAGAATAAAGAACAATAGAAAATTGAGAGAGAATTTATATATGTACGTTAAATCATAAAATGTACAAATATAATAATAATGAAAATATGAGCATGGTGTTTTTCTCAAATACAAAGGCACATAATATTATATACCTACATTTGTACGAATGTATGTAGATATATTTATGTACATAAATCATTTTTATAACATTGTTGCGATTTTATTTTTTATTCCTTTTTGTTCAATTTTTCAATTTCGTCCTCCATCCTTTTGTATTCGTTCTCCTCTTCCCTTATATCATCATCATCATTTTAAAATGTTATCTTAATTCTCTCACCTTTTTGACTTTCTCTATTATATTTTTCATCTAATTGAGTTGAGAATATGCTTGTAAAGTAAAAAAAAAAACAAGAAGAAAACATAAAGAAAATAATAAAGTAGACTGGTTAGGTCTGTATAGATCTAATTTTATATTTTTTTTTTTCATTTTTCTTCTTCTGTATAATTTTACTTGTTTAAGAATGAGTAGAACATTTTTATTTTGTATAATCCAATTTAAAACTGCTTCATACTTCATATTATTTTTATTGTAATATTTTGAAATATAAATTTGAAACGAGCTTAGTAGTGAGCTAGGTTAAAATAAGTAGTTTTGAATAAATCTTATTGTAAGACTAAAACTGCGTTTTCAAGGAACCTGGTTCAGACCCAATTTTTAAGAGACTATATAATTATACTTATAATTTATTTAAAAATTATAATTCTTATTTAGTTTTTGTTCAGTCTCGTAATCGGTTTTTATAGAAATGTTTTAAATTTAAGTAGATTTTCAAAATTATGATAGCTATGTTATTCCACTAAAACAGTTGATTCTAGTTTCCGGGGCATTTTTCTTGCTATAATTTGATCACTTTAGAATCTTCTGAATGTGAAGCAAACTTTGCCGAATTATATGCAGTTAAATACACAGAATTATTCAAGTATAGTGGTGCTATCTTGTATTTGTGCCAAGCCGACTTAGACAATTTGGTTTGAGTCAAAGAAGATTTTCTCCTGATTTCCAATTATATGATTAATTAACACGCTTAAAACTCGAATTAATCAGCAATTTTTTCTTAATAAACTTATGTTTTTTCAATAGTATAACAGTTGAAAAAAAATGTCTAATTGATTGATATTAAATTTAATATTCAAATTTTGCAATTAAATCGACAAACAAAAATATTATTGTTCTAGAAACTACAAATTACTTAACGAATTTCTTTAACGAAATATATTTATTTACAATAAGACCTACATATATCATATATTCAGTATATATACTCAGACTTTATATATATATTAATTGTAATCGTAATATCTATTATCATAACAGTTTTATAAAAACATTAAAATTATTTGACAGACTCAAACAAATTCTAATATAATTTTACAAGCATTTTATCATTTAAAATTTTACCCAAATTTATACATTTAAATTAAATACATTGTAGACCTAAATTATTAACTTGTTATATAATGTTTGAGAAATGCAATCAAAATATGTATAACATATATATATATGCATATACATATACACACTACAATGTAAAACCAAATTTTTTAAAAATATATTCTTCATTTAATTCCGAAATGTGTAATACAAAATTAAAATTAAATCTTTTTATGGTTAAAATTAGAAAAAAAATATATAAAATATTGCAAAACTATATATATATATCAATGCTTGTATGTATATATATGTATAATATTTGTATATTTATGTATTCAAGTATGTATTTGTGTAATTAATCTCAAAAAGTCCAAAATATTGTCACATAATGATGAGGAGAAAAAAATTTCATCCATACATACAATATAACAATTTCTTATTTTCATAATAAAAGTAAATTAAAAGTTAGAATAAATGTTAAAGGTAATTGGAAAATGCGAAAAAAAAAATAATTTAACATGAAAATTATAAATAGAACTCAAATCAAATTCATTTATAATTTATAAATAATTTTCAGAATTGAATGTATATATGCGTATAAATATAAGTACATTTCTTGGATAGCTAGCAATAATTGCCTACACTTATAATTCAAGTTTAGTCATTCATTATTTAAATATGAATTCGATTTCTTCATAGTTTCGATTCTACATTCGGCCCAAATTTCGTTAACAGCTTGCAAATTTAAAAGAAAACAGATTTTAAATATGTGTTCGTTATAGGGTTTTATGAATCCTGGAAAAATTGACGCAATTTCTACCTAGTACTCTGACATACCTACAATTTTTTGTGTTCCAATTACAATTTGAATGCAAATTAGTTGTGCGTAAACCCAAGCAACTAAATTATTTGAAATTACTAAATTGCTAAAAATTTAATGAATATAATATTTTAGTTCAAAAAACCACACGCCGCATACCGCAACCATTTCGAATGAAAATACTAAATGTCATTGTCAAAATACAATTTGAAGACTTAACACGCTAGACAGACAAATATCATATATATAAAATAAGAATATTATTAAAAAAAAATATTTTTATAAAATAAATAAAAGAACTCATCAATATTTTTTTTTATTTTCATTTTTCATATATCCTTTTGTATATTTTCCTTCCTTTCATTAATTTCAATTTAACAAGAGAAAAAAAAATTTATATTTTTATATATATACAAAAGGAAAGGATAATTGATATCAATGAGCTTTACTTTAAGTTCATGTTATTATGATTCATATATACCATATATACTATATATATATATATACATAAACATATGTATGTAAGTATGGGTGTGTAAAAATGTAAGAATGTCTATAATACCATAAACATTTTTATACTGATTTTTATTTTTTTTTTTTTTGATGATGATAATGATAATGATGACGAATATTTTCTTCATGATATTGATATTGATAAAATATTTATATATTTGTATGTCGTCAGCTGAGTTCTAATTTGCTCCATTCGGCACCAATACGAATTCGAGAAATTTAAAAAAGAAACTTTTTAATATATTTTCAATGAATTTGAAGCAAATAAAAATTTAACCTTTAATTTTTAAGTTTTGTTTCTTTTTCAAAAAAAATATAAATGCAATTTTAAGCAATTTTACTACATCTATGGAGCATACTAAAATTTACATTAAGAAATCATGCTTTTTTCATGTAAAATGTGCTTCATTGACAAAAAAAAAATTTGTGGAGCAAATAAGCGCAAAAAATCTGTAAAATGTGGTTTATGGAGCAAAAACGACACCGAATATCTAACAAACTAAGGAAGATAGTAAAAAACGGTTTGAGTCACGTGAAAGAACACCCGTCAAAAACTATAAAACCATTCTTAAATCAAAATTTTCGAATAGCGTATAGAGCAAATCAGAATTCAGACGATGTACATATGTACGAATTTAGAATAGAAAAAAAAATATTATTTATTTACAATTTTGTAAAAATGTACAAGCATCCTTTATATACACACATACTTATACATACTTATTTAGATTTTTATAATATGAATAGTTTTTTTTTTTTTCATTTCTAATTTTTTTTTGTACACAAATAAATTAAATATAAATCGGTCTGACCTACTCTAAACAATGTTAAATAAGGCTTATAGACATTACGTATATTTATGTATATATATACAAGTATATAGATTTATAAATTGAAATAGGACATTTTAATTTGATTTAAAAGGAGGGTTATAACTTATTTTGCACCCAACAAAACTTTGACAATGTTATAAGGATAAAATAATTTTTTTTTTTTGTTATTTTGAATAAAAATATCTATAAAAAGTTGTTAAGGATATATTTAAAAAATACTTACAAATTTTACCATATATATATATAATTTATATATACAGATATATAACAAGTATATAAGGCATATATAACGAGTATATATACAAAATACATAAGTAAAATTGAGGATTTATTTTTTATTGTTATTTAAGAGCTATTTGATTCATGAAACTTTATCTTTGCGAGGACATAGATTTCTTTTTTTTTGTGTTCTTTTCTTGATATACAGAAGAAAAAAGAGGAAAAACGAAAAATTGCAAAATGAAAAATATAAGCAAATTGAATATGAAGTAGAAAACTATATATGTATGTATACGATTTGGAAGGGATGTAAAAAATGGAACATTAAGTGGTTTTTCTCTTTTCCTATATTTTTTTTGTTTTATTTAAAAAAAATGTTATAAAATCGTTTCGTTTGTTTCGTTACTGGAAATGATTAAGACGTAAATTTGTATTAATTTACTCAATTAATTGAAAATTTAGGTTAATATTACTTTAACCTCTTACCACCTTTTATATTGCTTATATTATGTTATGCATGTATATAGAATCTTTTACCTGATGTATATGTATATTGTATACTTTGTATTGAGTAACGTTTGGGAAATAATTGCAAAACATGAAATAATTAAATTTCTAATAAAAATGTTTCGATTCCAATTATATTTAACTTATTATACAATATTAATGTACTAGAAAATATTGTCAAATTAAATTAATTTCAATCTATTGTTGCAAAATTTTGAGAATTTGTCATTCAATTTGAGCAATTGAGCATTATTCAAAGAACTATATCAGCTATATATTTCAATTGAATTTTTAAAATATCATAAACAATAGCAATACCGCCTAGCGGCTATTTTTAATAGTAATATCGACAGTAAATAATGCTCCTATCGTCTACTTTTAACATAATTTTATACAGGTTGAATTAAATTCGCTCAATTGAGAGTGTTAGCTATAGGGCATAGGCAATAATATTGCCTATGCCCTATTTCTTATATATTATATAAGAAATCAAATAAAAACTTATATAGAATTTAACATGAAAATTAATTAAAAAAATATAATTGTAGTTGTAGTTTTAAGTTCAATTAAAAATTTAAAGCTAATATTCAATTATTTTTGTGTATTTTTATGATATTGTTATATATTTTTTATTGATTATTTCAATTTTCTTATACAGCATTAAAAATTCTATGCAAAATTTTTAACCATCATGTCCAAACTCCTCTTCGTCAATTTCGCTAATTCTTCTTCTCCAATTTCGTATTATTCTCCTGCTTTCGGAACTCTTTCTGGGTAAAATTTTTTATATTTTTTTCAAAATTCCACAGTGACAATTAATGGCTTATATAGAAACTAGCACATCAGATTATTGCAAAATTAATTTATAAATTAATTTTATACACAATAATTTTTTACAATTTTCAAGGCATGCTATGCAATTTTCTTATATACTTGAAAAAATTTAGATTTCTAATTAATTTCCAAAAATTTTTTTTTGCATCAAATAACTTTCAACTTATAATTTATTTGTTTTTTTGCCTTTCTTTTTTAGAAATGAAAAAAAAAAAAAAAATTACAAAATTAAACCATAATCTAAATCAGAAATTTTTCTCTTGAAACAAATTAAAAAATAAGGGAGAAAAAAAAAGAGCTCAGAAAGGACAAAAATAAGCTTGAATTTTCCATTCCAAATTTATGAAGAAAAATTTATGAAGAAAAAAAAAATTTTTTCTCTTTTTTTTTTTCCTTGAATTTTTTATTCAAGTCTCGTTCACAAATCAAATAAATTCTTTCCACTTTCTTTATTTCAAATTATATTTAATTTTATGAATACACAATCACACACATACTTGCACATATATCCATTCACATACACATAAAATACATATTATAATATATATCCATTATATATATGTATAAATACTAAATATATTACGAGTATAAAGTTTGAAACGATTACTTGTCTACTCTCAAATTATATTTTTATTAAAAGTGAACAATTTCCATTTGTAGCAAAATGTTTCCCAAAAAAAAAAAATTATAACAAAAATGGAACGAAATAAAAAACAAAAATGAAATGAAAACACGAAAGAGAACCCCAAAAAAAAAAAAAAAACAGAACAAAAAATCATAAACAGAAGCGAAAACGTTATCTATATAGAAGGATATCTTTTCCATTAAAAGGATGAGATTTTTATGTTTATCCTTTATAACTTTGGCATAACAATTTTATTTTTATTTATTTTTTGCATTTTTTCGTTTTTTTTTTTTTGTGTTGAGGACTTTAATGTTATTTATTTCTATCCGACAAAATGTTACATACATTGTTATACAGTAAATATATATATATACATATATATATCAAAGTGTACATGTTGAACATCAACTTGTAGCCAAATAGAAAATTCTCAAATCTTTAGTGTACGAAAAATTCTACGAAATTTATACAAACACGTACATATATATTATTATGTAAGTATATATACATGAGAAATATTTTGCTATTTAATCATATATAACAGTTAGGTATATAATAAATATTTCTAAGTATATATGTATGTATATTTACTGTCTATAAACATATAAATATATAATATAATATTTTACATTATTGTCATGACAAAATAACTGCTCTTTTCAATATTTTGTTACATAGATTTTACATATATCATACGTATTAGTACATAATGTATGTATGCACACTTCCATGAGCTATTTAAAATTAATATGTATTTAAGTATATATCTAAGATTTATATCGAAAAGTTTCAGAAAATAATATAAATCATATGCATACCTACATTTTGAATAATCAAAAAAAAAAAAACAACGTAGCTAAAAATTTTTTCTTAAGGAAATAAGTTTCTAAAGCAAAGGTCTCTTTGCAGATAAAATTTTAGTACTGTTACTCAAAGAGTGTTAAAGTTTTGTAAACAGGCAGGCTGACAGACAGACGAAAAGATAAACTGGCCGACAACAAGTACCTTTTTCCCGATTTACCTGGGAAAGTACAAATACGCGAGCATTTATTTTTAAGTAATGCATTTTTAAGATTGAAGTTGGTCGTATATGTACATCATGCATGTTGGTTATGCCGATTGTTAATACAAATTGCTCGCGCTGTTTGGTCATACAAGTCGGTCATACGGATCACTAATTTATATGGGTCATACATACCGATGTGGGTTTGTCATACCGATTTTGTTTGGTTATGCAAATTGGTCATGCCATTCGGTTTTAAGAGTAGATTATGAGTAGGTAAATTGGTCATGCAACTTGATCATGCACCATTTTCTCGTTTCTTTCGTTTTCTAATGCATCTTGGTCAAGGTTGATCATACTTTTTGGTCATGCAAGTTGGTCAAGTCAATTACTCATACATGTCAGTTATGCAAGTTGGTCATGCATGTTGGTCATGCATGTTGGTCATGCAGGTTTGTCATGCCGACGGTTTTATACAATGTTTTATACAATATCTATAAATTACATTTAATTAATTTACTTTCCAACCCGATTTTCTTTTCTAAATTACAATATACACACTATTACTATGATTATAATCTAAAAAATATTTCGTTCCTGTCCAATTTAATTATTATACCTATATCTAATAAAAATATCTTAAAATCGCAGATAAATTTTGAAAGAGGGCAACACTATATATAATTTTATCTAAAACAATTAAGTGAAATTTACCTTTGTTCACTTCAATTTGTATTGTACATGTTAACAAAATATAAATGTAAAATAAAAGAACTTTTTGTTTTTCAATAACAAAATCCACTTTTGTGTATATACAAATATCCATATACTTACTTACATGTATATATTCCTATTGCATTATATTGTTATTTCTCGAAGGGAAGACAAAATGTGGTAAAATTTTTATATTTATTTATTGGATGTGCACTCTTCGACATCGTTAAAAACTTATTTTGCTTAAACGATTTTCGCGGCATTATACATTTATCTTCTTTTTACATATATATACATACATACAATTCAATTTTCATTTTATATATCTAAATCTGTGTATGGAAAGTGTTATATATGCTATATTAAACAAAGTACACTAGCGTACTCTCAATGTTATTCAGCATAACATATACAGTTAAAATTTCTTTTCTTTCTTTGTCATACCATTGATTTTTATAACTATGTATATATATGTGGGTGTATTTGTTGTATATTGTAATGGTTAGCAGGATAAAGTTTTATTTTTAAAGAACAAACACATATACATAAACACACATCCACCTATATATATACATCTTATATATTATATAGAGATTTCGTGTGCTCATTGAAAATATTGAGTTTGTTGACTGTGAACTTTTTATTTTTCATATTCAATCAGTTCAGAAATTTATGCTTTTTATAGCATCATAACGGTATTTTTTTTTATGTAATAAAAAAGAAAAGGAAAAACAATAATCAAATCATGAAAAATGGTTTAAAGTTTCATATTTGAGGTTAGAGGGAAATAAAAAGAAATAATAAAAGGATATATATATATATATATATATATATATAGATATATATATATATATATATAGATATATATATATATTATATATAGATATATATATACATATTTACATGTAATATGTTGATATATATACGTATATATATACATATATATGTATATATGTATATATATATATATATATATATATATATATATATATATATCTTGTTAAAAATTCTATATTGCTATTTATAAATTTTATTATGTTTTCGTTCCTTTCGTATTTTTGTTATTTTGGTAATATGGTTTAAAGGTTACAATATAATTTACTCTGGCAAATACAATAAAAAGAAGGAGAAATATTTGAATTATAGGCGAATGAGCGTTTGTATACTGTATGCTTATATACATAATATATACAGATGCTTACATTAATCATCTTCGAATATCGCATATTAAAACTTTTACATTTATTATCAATATATATACGCTTATTTGTACATATATTATACATGTATATTTATGGTTAACTAATAAATTATTGGAGGCTATAAAAATTAAAATGATTTGGTTTTTTAATATTGGACACACAATTGAAAAAAAAAAATATATACAATTGAAAAATTGTTTTCATTCCAAAAAATTGTTTTTATCGCTTAATTTTTATTTTTGCTGTATAAAAATTTTCCATTTAAAATTGTTGCTAAAAGAGTTTTATATAAATTACATAATTATTAAATAAACACATAAATTCTGTAAAATATTCCAGGTATGTATGTATATGTACATATATGTATAACTATATATAATTTATTAATCCGTATATTATTCCCATATGTAAATTATTATATTTTACGCCTACATGTATGCAATGTTAAATTTTTTGGATTGGCGCCCTTTTACTTTTTTCATATTTTCATAATAGCAAGGCAATATTTTTATATGAAATTTTGTTTTATTGTGTACCATTCTGGATAATTAATAATTTATTTATTAGTGTAAAGAGAAAAACAAAAATGAAAACAAAATTAAATGAAGAGAAATTAAATTTTATTTCATTATACAAGCATACAAACTCACATATTTTTGTACGTATATTCAGAACTAACATATACGTATATATATCATAAAAATTATTATGACTATTTATATTTTATTATGTAAGCAAGAATGTGCATAATATCCTTATAAATAATATTATATATACATATATGAATTGGTTTTATAATAACAAATAAAAACAAAAATTAATAAATAAGCTTAAAAGGATATTGTTATAAAGTTTATTGATTTATTAGCAATATAATTAACCTATTATAAATATGTACATATAGATATGTATATTAAATAAATATTGAGCTATTACGTAATTTTATATTAAACGAGAGATTCTCATATACGCATATATTATATATATATATATATAAGATAATTGTAAATATATTATAATAATAATAATAATGAATAATTAAATGAATAAGTAATTTTAAATTATTAATTTTTTAATATATACCATCTATTAATACATATATATGCATATATATCAACAAGAGTACTTAAGTGCCAAATAATTTTATTTAAATATGCTCTTGCATATTTGACTGCGATTAAGTGCTTTATGATATTAAATGAAAAAAGTATGAATTTACCCCAATTTTTTATAATATTCAAAAAAATTATATTTTAAATGTTTTACATTATTATATTTTCAATGATTTTGCGTTCAATTTGAATTTAATTTAAATTTGTTCGGTTAGTATATATTAGTTTAGCATATTTGGTTAGATAATAATTTAGAATACCTAATTTATAATGGCAGTTCACAATAATATTCCTTCTAAATGTCACTTGAATTTTTTATGGAATTATGGTAATATTAAATTGAGAATTATTCAAAAGTTTGTAGGTCAGTAACAATGATTTCCAAAATGCATTTAGAAAAGTTTAAATGCAGTTCGAATGCCCCAGTCGAGTTTAAAAAAAATATTTTTCAGTAAAATACAAGTCAGATTTTCTGCATTTTCAGCCATATTTACTGCATAGCAGTTGAAAATACAATTAAAAATTACAAATAATATATGTTGAAGATATTGTCACAAATGTCATATTTGAAAGATACAGTCACAAATGTCAAACAAACAAAAATGCGAATTACATATAACATTTGTACAAGCGTTTTTTTAGCATCTATACAAAAATCAGCTAAAATTTTTAAGCTGCTCTCTCTGCTTTTCTCTGCAATTTTCAAGCTGTTCAAATGATCAGAATGAACATTTCGGATCAATAGAGTACATTTTGGAAATCAGTGAATTTTTGAGGGTAGACTTTAAGATTCTATAACACATTATATTTTTTCTCATATAATACGGTATAATAATTATAAATGTTATACTATACATATAAAAAATTAAATTGGAAAAATTCAAGTAATTAAAATGCAAAAAAATATGAAAATTATTGATAAAAAAATAGACTTAATTGAATTAAAGTGACAATTAAAACATTTTTTTTTTATTTTTAAATAGTTTTTCATAATATTTATATTTTAAATAATTTACAAATTTATATACAAACATATATATATCCGTAAAGTATTTAGCATAAAATAAAAATCATTCATGTAAATTAATTTTTAAAATATGAAAAAAAAAAAATATGATAATGAAATTTTTATTTACCATACTGATTTAATAATTTTAATAGCTGGAAGGCAAAATGCACATCATGCCTATTAATTTTTCTATTAAATTACAATTTTCATAACAAGAATAATATAAAACATAATATACTGGAGTAATATTATAAATATACAACATTTATTTGAACTAATTAATTAATTACATATTTCAGAAAATTGCTATTGGCAATTTAAAATATTATAATATTATTATATAATATAATTTATATATGTAAATGATTATTTAAATCAAAACATAATTTAAATAATTAGTGAATTACATAAGAGGCATTATAATCAACATATTGCACATTCAATATAAATTGAAAATTAGTTCATGTTACATTTTAGCCCTTAAAAGAAAATTTATAAATAATTTTTTATCTGAAATGTTGAGCACATTTCATAGGCAATTAAATGATGCTAATATTACTGGAAACTTAATTAAGGTAATATGAGTTAAATATACAAATTAGTACTTATATAAGACTTTTCCCTTCCCTTAAAAATTTTTTTAAGCTTCATACACCCAAATTCTTTTAGTCGTATCACTTGAAGTCATGGGTTGTTATTTAAAAATTTTGTAATTTTCTGATTTATATCAATTCCGAAATTTAACCCAATTCCCAACACTTCAAGTGATGCGACTAACAATATATGGGTAATAAGGTGTAACAAACGTTTTTAGACTAAAAATTGTTTAAGAAATATTTGTTTCTCTATAAATCATAGATTCAACTAAATATATTTTTATTTCAGTGTTACCGTGTTTGAACTCAATTCAAGTTATAAATGACAGATGACAACTATCACAATTATATTAAGCAGAATTTTGTTTGTTCGCCGATTTCGTGTGACGTTCGATCTTTTCCGTGTCAGTTTCCTGGAAACGATTGCTATGTTCGACAAATTTTCATCACCCACACAATAAAATTTATATCTAAATATATATTAACTTTCTATTCAAAAAAGAAAACCATTATGTACTGATTATATGACACTGTCAAATTTATTTGTGTGCATAACCACCGGCACTTGCTAGGCGCAGCTAAAACAATTCTTCGGAACGCTGAAATATTGGCCCAAATAACTATTTTGCTATCAAAATCGGCCGCCATTCAATATCAAAAGAACGCTCCTTAAAGTTACGTTCCGCTACCTAATTTCCATAACTGCAATATTTCTCAAAAATTCAAATATCCTTGATATTTTTCTGCACCTTTTTCATACATAGTAATTTTAATTCATATACTTATATAAATATAATACTTATTTTTATATTCAATTATATAAAATTTTCTAGGAATTTTATTATAATCCATTAAATATTTTATCCGTTTAAATCAAAATTATATATTATTATAAAATACCTATACATACTTATATGTATGTAAATATTATTTTGTATAAATAATTCTTAAAAGTCAATAACGATAATACCTATAGACCTCTACAATATATATGCATGTATGTGTAAACAGGATATTTTACCCAAGCATACTACAAAATATACGTAGAAATGATTTCTTAAAATCTATAACATTTTAAAGCTTTATAATAATAAAATATTATCCTGAATTAAAAACCATTTATAATAATTTCTCTCATATCAAAATCTTAAAAATATTTATACAAAAGTCGTATTTAAGTAATATTTTTATTTTTCTCATATAAAATGCAAGTACTCGTATGTATATGAAAATTTAAAATTTTATGTTTATTTTGAAAACTCAATTTAAAAATTTGTACAATACATGGTTAATAATTTTAGACAGCGACTCAATTTATGACTTAGACTATGATGAGTCGGCCAACCAATTTTTGATTGAAATATTTAAAAACATGATCATTTAAGGTAAACTCATGAAAATTGAGGTTCATGGAAGAAATTAGGCTAAAAATAGTGATTAGAGCTATATATATAGGTTTGCTCAAATAATTGTACTTCTTTTAAAGTGTCTGGTTTTCAACTTAAACATCAATTTAATATTTGTTTTTTTACTGATCCGCATTTTGTGTACATGAAGCAAAATTTTAAAAGAAATGCTTTAATTTCATATAATTTAAAATTTTACATATAAATATTTCTTATATAGCACATATAGTTGGCTTAATTCAAAACTCAAGATAATTTTGTAAAATATTGAAGAAAATTAATAAAAATTTTACATATATTACACATATAAATCGTGTGCTTTATTGAAACAAACTGGTTAATCAAGTTAGGGAAAGAAAAATCTAATATTGTAATTTAATTTTTTTCTTATTTCGAAAATTAATTGAATATATGACGCTTATCCAATTCCAAACTAAATTTGGGAACCAAATTTTAGATTGCATATCCTCTTCTAAAGCATTAATTGACTAGACTTATACTGTATGTGCTACTGTGTTCAACTCACTAACCACCTAGTTCTTACTGTAGATAGAGAAAAAAGTAACTATAGATTCTAGTAAAATTTTTTTGTTTATGCTCTGAATCATATCCTAGTTAGGTAACCTGACAATCTACTCGTAAATAGGTAAATTATTTCTTGTTATTTATTTACCTAAAAGAACTAAAACAATACAGTAGTTGAAATTAGACTTGTGTACAATAGGAACTTCATTGATCAAAACAAACTTTTATACACATATATCTAAAATTAAGGAATCGCATTTAACTAGAATTCTCAGCTCTTGCAACTGCAACTGCAATTCGAATGCAAGAGCACTAGATCTATCTATAAGACTTTTATTCGGAAATGTAATCATGAAAGCTGGAAAACCAATTCTAGTACAGAATTAGTTGCATATGCACATTACATGAATTGCTCTTCATATTAAATATGATTATATTTGTTAAATGCAAGTATATATATGTTTAATGTAAAATTATAATTTATTCACTTTCCTTAATTTTTCCTTAAATATTTTTAAAGAAGCATAAATACAGGTATTCTTATTTAACAATAAAAATAAAAAGTTCAAATATAATAATTTTAAATGTAATTTATGTACATATTTAATTACATGTAAAAGTATATATGTAATATGAATTATATATAACTATATCATTTAGGATTACAAATATAATTATGTAAATTTGTGTATGTACTTTGATGCCTTCTGTATATGAATATGTATATGTACATATTATTTGTATATATATTTATTCCCTTATATCCTTTTTAAATAAATTTTTGCAAAAATAAATCTAATAAAATTTTTAACCTCAAAATTCTGAATATTTTTTTTTTCAATTTTTCCTAAATGTATGTATATATGTATATTTCCCATGAAGTCAATTACATACTTATGTAAATTTAAAATATATATGTATAACGTATATATATATTACTCTTATTCCTTTTATTTAATAATGTTATAAAATTAAGTATTGACGCATTTTATCATACCATGATGGTTATATGAAATTGAAAAATAAAATGATTGCAATGTTATAAAGGAGACGATAAAAAGATTAAAATCTCTTGAATACGATGTATTTAAGTGTATATATATATGTATATATACCGATATATAGTAATTATATATATAAACAGTAATGAACGATTTTAAAAATATAATTATACATAAAATTTCTATATATATAGTTATACAATAAAATTATAAATGACTGAGAAAATTCAAGGGTCACAATGTTGTTATGACATCATTAAACGGTCTTGTACAGAATGGTATAAAATTTCAGTCAGTTAAATTAATATTAGAAATTTCGGATGGTTTGCGTAAAAAAGCAAGATATGTTTTGTATAATAAGTTAATTAAAAGGGTCTGTTAAATGAAGTTGTTCTTACAATTGGAAATATTTATTTAAAAATCAGTTATATACCGTAATATACCGTAATATACCGTAAATATCGCAAATATTTATAAAATTTATAATTTGTGTTAAATAAAAATATGAATATTAAAAACATACATTTAATAAAGTGTAGATGACCATGATTTAATCAAAAAATTATAATACTTAAATCATTAAGTATATAATTAAACTTAAGAATATTATTGAAATTTATAGAATAATTTCTACATGCAACTGCAGAACAATTAGATGACGTAGATTATACTTGAAATATTTTTGTTTTCCTTAGTTCATTTGGGAACATTGAGGGATAGTCCGACATTTTTTGTACTATTATTGTATTGCAAATAACAAAAAATCACAAATTTAACAAATTTAAATAATGGATGAATAATTTGATATACTGAAAGATTTATTGATATTTTCTTTCCATGTTTATTGAAGGAAGGAGAGGAAACATAGACTTTTCTTTGTCAATTTATATATTGTTAAATTTTAGGTTCGCGCTTATGTGAATTGGCTCATTTTTCTAACTTGATTTAAAATGCACAGTTATGAGAACATTTTGATGAAGCACTACGCGTTACACGACCATTACGGTAAATCCTTGAGACATTCCACTTGACTTTTTATAAAAGGCCATGATGAGCCTGCCTTAGTTTTATTTTTATACTAAATATTGAAGGTTATTGATTTTTATTGTTTATCGCATGTTATGGATATATGGGTAATTACTTTTATATTAAACTATTGAATACATACATATTTAGTATAACTCTTTACTTGACCTGACCATAGGGCTTGAACCTGAGACCCTTCGATAAAAGCACCAGTACCATAACAAATGCACTGTTATACGACTTCATCCTAAACATGAAATATATGGCAACTTTTTTAATTTGTTCGCGACAAGAAATGATTCTATTGACAAAAATATCTAAAAATATTTATTTATTGAAAAATCAAAATTTAATTTTTGTCAGAGAAAACGAAGAAAAATATTTCACGCGACCCTGTTTAAAATAATATTCAAAAGTACTTATGATTTGTTATACAAAAAAATACTTTCATTTAATGATTATTTAATAGGAACAGTAGGTTTACCCATACACATGCATACATACATGTTCTTCAATTCCTATATGAAATATACCGTATCGTAAATTTCCAAGTAAATAAAATTTATATACTATTTATTACAAATAGATACACTTACTATATGTTTACTTCCTTTCCATATATTTTATAACGTCCTCCAGTTTTTTTTTTTTTCAACTTTTCTTTCCATCTCTTCTCAATATATTTAACGTACATACAGACACATATGTATTTCTATTTCTATACGATATATAACTACGTTACGTTCATTACGTTATATTTAAATTTTCTTTCTTCTTTTATATGTATACATAAACGATATTTTTAAAATTTTTCTCTCACCCCTCTCTCACTTTTTATCTATACCATTGATTATGTTATCCTTATTGTTATATTATCGTTCTTCATTTTATACTCGCAACAAAAATTGTAAAAATATGTGCACTTTATGATATATTGTGGCGCTCTTTAACGTGAGCATAAATTTTCTGATTTAATTGTGATATAAAAAAAAATATGTACAAATAAACATTTAAAATTCATACTTATACATAAATATACTCATATATACAGACCTCCTTATATACACTTTACTTACATTTTGTAAAAAAAAAAGGGAACAGTAACAAGGCATAATTAAGGACTTAAAATATATGGGAAACGTGATTATGGATTAACTAATAAAATTATAGATTGATGACGTTCTATTTTTTTTTTGAATATACGCACGTTCATCTATAGCGATATACACGATTTGCATCTACACATAAGTATGTAAGCATGTATATTTGTAGAAAAGTAACATATAATTATGTAAATTTTTTATAGGTTGGTTATACAATGGAACTGAAAAGAAAAGGGTTGATAAGGTTGTTTTTCTATTCGATTTTTCAGAGCAGAAAATTTTTTTTTTTAAATTCTACAATGTAAGTGTAGTAAAGGTTTAGAAAGGGCTATATTGTAAAAATATTATTCACAATCTAAAACGTTCATTATATAATTATATAAATGTCAATATATAACAACAAATTTTTATGTGGGAAGTATAAGGTAAAATATCAATGAAATTTACAAGTCAAGCGCATTTCCTTTCCCTTTCATATAATAAGAGCCTTATATAACAGCAGAAGATTATAATAATTATTCTAAAGATATTTATAACATTAAAGTGTTATACTGATTATTGATAATAAAAATTTTCAATATTAGTTATGCAATTCCATAATTATTTATGGTATTTTATAAAAAAATTTTAATAATATATAATTACGTAACTCATAAAATTCAGGATTCGAAAAATTTGAAATAATAAAATTTTTTAATACGTGTATAAAAAAGAGGAGGAGTAAAAACGGGATGGTAAATTCATTATCGATTTATTCGATGACATTTTTTCAAATAAAGTTATTATGCATGTGTGTATGTATATGATTTTTATTTAAGTTGTAAAAATATTGAAATAAAAATTTTATTAAATCAATAATAAAAAAATATAAAAAAAAAAAGTATATACATAAATCGAAACCGCATGAGAATTTTATTATAAAAAAACAATCACAATTGTTAAATATTAATTTTTTTGAGTATGTTAATAATGCCGAATTTTTTTCAAAATTATAAAATTTAAAATTTTAGAAAATTATACATGAAATATGAGATAATGAAACGGTATAGGGGAAAGTGGTGTAATTATGCGCACTTAAGGAAATCAATACTTGCATTCCTCGAAAACATTTTCGACTTATTAAGGTTGATTATGATAGTTTAATATTTAATCTAGCATTTTGTATTTATGTAACGTGAATAATTTCAATCAAAACGAAAATATAGCTGCTTTTGACACAATTACCCACACTCATGGGTAATTGTGAGCAAAAGTTAAAAACGTTTTCAATCCTAATAGGAAATCTTTACTAATTCACGTTCAGAACACAAGATGATATAATATATTATTACCTTTCTCGAGTAATTATGTCCAGTGTATAATTATCGTTTTGTTATTTGCCTCAAAAATATTTAATGAATTTTTAAAATAATTGACTTTCACATCAAACAACAGCACATATTTAAGATTCAAAGCATGCTAAATGAAAAAAAATAGATATGTCCAATTACAAATACCAAAACTCTACACACTATAACACCGTTTTAGGAGGATTAAAAAAATTTATTAAAAGGGAGGATTAAAAAAATATTTTCTAATAAAAAGGATACATGGAATAGTTTTTTTTTGTTTACCTTGTTTGTCTACTACTAAGTGTTTACTTTGTTTTTGTACATAAGTCAAATTAAAAAGAATTTTTGTAAAGATATACTGGTGCGCATAATTGAATCACTTTTACCTATAGGAAATTGCATCTCATTTTCGAAAAGCCGTTTGGTCTGGATCCGTTTAACTTTTCAATTCTACCGTACAAGAATATATCACAATATTGATAACTTTGCGATTCTTGGAATCACGTAAGATAATGGCTGATGTAAGATTTATGCGAAAATAGAGGCTATGGCCAGAATACTGTGTATAGTAAATTAAAATTTTCACTATGTGTACTTTAGATAAATTAAATACTTATTTGGCTTGCTTACCCTTTATGAATATTTTTTATTTCATTTCCTATAAATTTTACTTGCTTCCTATACATTTTTTGAAATATTGCAATAATGCACATAATTGCCATACACACCCGAAGCATTTCGGCTGAATTTGACATAAAAATATTTTAGTTCAAGAGTTAACAACTCTAGCCAGCCTGTTAAATGTGAAATATTTCTTATTTAAAAATTCTATAATGAAAAAATTTTAAATTTTAAAAACAATTTGAAATTAATACATTTATGAAAATAATATGAAAATATTTAAAAATATTTTTGTCTCTCTCACACACACACATATGTACATGTAATCTCTCAACAATTGCTATATATGAAATTTAATTAATTAATTTCCTGTGTATATAAAAATAATTTTTCAAAAAAAAAAAATAAAAAATAATTTGATGTTATTTTAAAATCGCCGCCAAATGAGCAATTTAAATATTTTTTATATAAGAATAAACAAAGTCACATAAAAAAAAAATTTTATTTTAAATTTTATAATGAAAAGAATGAGAAACGTTCCATTTAAAATAATTATGTATAGAGGCTTTTTTTGTTGTTCTTCAAAAATATTTTCTTTCTTTTTTTTTTATAATTAATTGTCTGTAATTAGTTATTTTTAAAAAATTTTTTTTGTTTTATATTGTGGGAAGAGTTTTTTGAGATATTTAACATAAATTTGAATGATTACCAAGTCAAAAAGACTATATCCAAGAATTAGTTCAGCACGTGGGGCATTTACATACATTCTAACGGATAACAGTTTTTTGATATATTATAAACATTGTGAAAAATTTTGGGAATATTCAAAAATTTACATGTCTTGTTAAAATATAAAAAATAAATTCTTAAAATTTATTAAAAAAACATTAAATATCTTTGAGAAAACATTCTGTAAATGAATTTGGATAGTTTCATATTTTCTTAAATTTTACCAAAATATTTAACATTACTAAAAATTCTAAATTATTTTTTATAAAATCTTAATTCTATAAGGAAGTGGTGATACAGGAGTTAACAGGCTACACATGTTCCAAAACAAAACTTTAAAAAATATATTTGCCCTCTCCATTTGGTACAGCGCAGTCGACTTATATTATTTCAATCTTATATTATTAATCTCATACTCATCGAGTATAGAATTGGTAATCCTCAACGATTATACTGTCTTCTCAACGAGTTTCGGTTGCTTGTTGTTTAATAGCTTACCGAGCGTTCAATTTAAGTCTATTCAGAGTTTGATTATTTTTTAAAAATCAAACTAAGATCTTCCATCTTCTCACCGAGATTTTTTTCTCAAATTTTCGTTTTGGGGTTTTTTTTATTTTAGTGCTAGATTATTAGCTAGATTAGTGTAATTGATTTTTCACTTCTTATATTATTTATTTTATTAGTCACTAGTTTTTACGCATTTTACAAAATTATTGATTCCTACTAATTCCTATTTGATCGAGGAAACCAATTGTATATTTTTACTGCATTCTTTGTTAATTAATAAGTTGATTACTTATAAAATAAAAAAAAAGTCTTTTAAAATTTCTTATTTAGCGCGGTAGTAAAAATCAATAAAAACTTCTATTGCTTGTTACTAATGTGTGATTTTTAACTAATTTTGCTTTACTGCTTTCAATTAAAAAATTTAAATATAAACATTTAAAATTACGATATAAACATTAGAAATTTGTCACCCAGGACTTAAATAAATTCTATATTAATAAGCAAGAGTGCAGATTTTTGTTTTCATTTGTTTAACGGCAACACTTGTTTCGTCAAATTGTAAATACAAATTGTGACAGCTATTAATTTGGCAGAAGCAATAATTGTTATTGACATTATTTTTACACTACAATTTAATTATATACGAGTAGCATACTTAAATATAATCGACATTACAAATAATTCGAAACTTATAATGCTCTTATTAATTAAATTAAATTATACTCAGAATTTTTTAATAGATAAAAAAAAAACTTGCCGGTTTTTTGGGGAATATTTTTCAACTCAAAATCTAACTTGTATTGTTAAATTTGTTATGGCACAACAATATTTAGTACTTACCTACAGAAGCAAAATGAGGTCATGAAATCTCAGAATAACACTCTGAAAAATTTCCCTATCAAAAATATAGAATAACAATTTAAATAATGAATTCTAATAAATTGCATTTCTCATTCCTAAATTAAAGTAAATAATATTAAAAAAAAAATAATTTAAATTTCAAAAATTTTATACAAAATAATTTCTAAAACTTATTAAAGTATTTAAAAAAAATATATAAAATTATAATATCAACCATACTGAATAAAAATTTTATATATTTTACAAAAGTTCAAAGAAGAAAAAAATATTTTATATGAAAATCTTAAGATATATAAGAAGCGCAACAAGAACACTTAATTATATTTCCGTTTGCAATTAGTGGAAAACCATTTAAAAATTTTATTCGTGTACATATATAAATACAAATATACAAACTTGCATAAATTGTAGCACTTAAATTTTAATTTTTTCTCTTCTACTTTTTGTTACTTTTTCTATACTTTTTCGAAAAATCTTTTTTTTTTTTTGTTTTTTCAAAAGATAAATTAATTGCGCTCTAAATAGGGATATAAATATGAATGTATGTATATATAGTGTTTTGTAGTGAGTGCACTATATACCGTCGTCTTGACTTACTTTTTCTATATTTATTTTTCAGTTTAAAAAAATTTTCTTTTTTCGAATTTTCTGATTTTCTTTTTCATATTTCAACTGAAACTGAATTTATTTTTTTTTTAACTTTTGCAATTTAAATGCATTATTAAGGGGCATAAAAAATCATTTTAATAAAGCAGTGAACGAAAAATTGGCAGAATAAACATTTTAAAAGATCTCATTAATAAAAAAAAAATAATAATATTGCACGGGAAAATGAGTGACGAGGACGAGGGAATAGGAAAATGAGATGAAACATTTTTTAAATTTGCTGCTAATTACTTTTTCACATATAAAAAAAAATAAAAACATTTTAATGATTTTATCAGGTACAGATGCTCATACATACATACATTTAAATACATTTCAAATACATTATTATTACTACACAATGCTTAATCATAATTACATGAATTTGTTGCCGCCAATTATAAAATTTTATGCATTGTAATTTCAAATTTAACATAGTGGAGTGGAGTTGATTTATATATACGGATGTGAGTAGCTTTTGCCAAAGTATACATATGTTTCAATGTTATCTAATGTAAGTATTTTAAAAACTATTTTCCGAGTCATTTTTCTCGAGCGAAAATCCAAAGGTGCTGTAAAATAATTTTTATTATAATATAACAAATTAAATTTAGTATAAATTCACAAGTATAACTAATACACTGGCGGGTACAAAAAACTAAGACTCTTCGGGATTTGCCTAAAACCAATATTGTTGCATGGAAGTGAAAATGTTGGCACGGAAATCAGGCCAACATTAATACTGTCCAGAAAAATCTCCAATATGGAACTTTGGGAGCTGCCCGATGAAAAGGCCAATATTAATACTGTTCAAGTATTCATAAATAAATGCTTCAAAAGAGTCTTCTGGTCGAAAATGGCGGTAGATGGAGCATACACTTAAGGCAACACAGGCTCATCATGCCAGGAATTTTGAAAAACCACCTGAGTAGCATTTCATTCTAAATTAACAATATACTTTCTTACAGACAAAATTTTAAAAAAAGCAACACTGAATATCACTGTACAATTGTGTAAAAAATTCACTAAAAACATTATTTTTTTCTTGCCTTACACGGCACGGCAATAATCAAGATTCATAATATGCCGGCAACATAATAGATTCTGATACAAAAATTATTTAAAAATGGCAATATTTTTCAACCTTCTCTGTTCACATTCAAATATATATATACATACATACAACTGTAAAAAATTCAATGTTTTTTTGATAAATTTATTCATGCTACTTTTTTTTAATTATTTTAAAATGTACTCTATATATATACTATTTAACCATATTGTTCAAATCTAAATTAAGAAACAAAATTTTTGCATAGAGCCTTGTATAAACATATTTCTGTATATATATACAATAATACAGCAATGATATTAGAATTTAAATGAAATTTCCAAATTGTTTTTTTAATGTTGTATATATAACACAAAATATACTTATAAAAAAATAAAATTATTTTCGGTATCAGCGTTCTTAAGTTTGAATCTAAACTTCTGAATTCTGAAGTATTTAAGTATGTACAAAAAATAATATGTATATTTAAAATATTAATATATTATTCTATAACTGAAAACGAGACAAAATAATTGCAAATTTATTTATTATAATTTTAATTACTTCGAAATGCAATTTTACTATTTTATATTTAATAAAATTGTAGATTAGTTAAAAATTTATTTGCTGTCATTTTCAATTAAATTATTTAAATTTTATATCAGAATATATACAAGTATATGTATATTTATGAGTATTCTTATATAAACACACAAACATATACCACTGAGTTAAATATTTCTATATTAGCAACTGCACAAAAATTTTAAGTACATGTGAAGTTATGACATTTAAAGAATTCTTAATTTCTTAACTGATTAAGCTAATTAATTATTAAAATAAATCAGACTTGGTAATTAACTAATTGTTTAATAGAAAAGTGATAAATTAGCTACTCCCTGATGGTATATCCAAAGTACAATGTACAATTTAAATTGTATAGGCTTTGTACTTTGTACTTTTAACTAAAACGTAATGAGTGTTTCTGAAAAAAAAATTTTAAATTTTAAGAGAAACCGAGAATTAATTAACTATTTTTATATTACAAAATCTGAAATATTATAATTAAAGCTGATTTACACGAGTTCTGCATAAACTTTTAAAAATGTACACAAATGTTTTTTTTCACACATGATTCTTTTTGAAATTTAATTTCATCAATTATGATAGCACATAAATCAGATAATCCAGTTAATATAAAAATAATAAACTTTAACAAATTAATTAATTTAATCTATTAATTAAATATAATATTTTGTATATATATTTATATTTATACATACATACATATGCATTAATAGTTAAATGCCGAAATGAACTTTTTCATTTAAATTTAATTTTTGTGCATTTCTCGAATAATATTATATATGAATATTTATGTAAATAAGCACGATGTATGAACATACAATGTAAATTTACTAAACTTAATAAAAATGTTTTATTTGCATACACGATATGCAATATACTTTTCAGTATAAATAATGTATAGCATATGTATTTAATTCAAAAAAAGTTCAAATGTTGCACATTTTTAACAATATTGTATATTTAGATCAAATTAATTAAATAAATATATTTTTTAATATAAAAAATTAACAACAAAAAAAATGCTAAATGTCAGGTTACAAAAATTTTATTTAATTTTATACATAGAAAATAAATATTCGCTATATAATGTACACAAATACGTATATTAATTACATCTATACATACATGCATACGTTAAGCACATGTGTGTTTACTCAAATAATGAAAAAATTTACAATTAAAATGTTTCTTTTCCAAAAAAATTCGAAAAAACATGTCTGTCCTCCCTTATGTCCGTCCGTTAATCTTTATGTTCATATCCTGTGAAGTGCGAGGTACAAAGAGGAAATTTTATATACATATAAATCTTTAGTAAAAACTTGTCTCTGTGGAAGAAAATTTTTGGTCCACCATTACACCCCGCATCCCCCCTCTCCGCCTCGCTCTTGGTTGACACGTCTACGAAATCGTAAAATTTGAAATTTTTATATTTCCGGAACTGTAAGATCTTCCAAATTTCCATTAAAGCGAAAAGGTAGCAGTTAATACTACGCCATCTTTCGCATCCTAAATGTATGCAATAATTGTACCAAAATCGTATATGTTTTGGGGTATAAATAAAAATATGTAATTTAAATAGAATCGCAAATTGTTTTTAAAAGAAGTATTTTCATTTCTTCAAGGGAAAAATGCTTTTTTACAATCCAATGATTTGATCTAACATTATTCTTTAATTTAAAGAAACAAAATTAAATTACCATGTATGTATTTTTTTTTAAGTTCATTGAAATTCTCTATAAATTGGCCAAACTTTCTACAATGAAAAACCGAAAAAAAAACAAAAATAGCATCATAATTATTATTATACTGTTATAGGGATTCCTCCGGGTTTTTTTTAGCTCAGATGAGACTGTAAAAAAAAATGTCTGTCAAATGCTATTTATTGGGATAACTTACACTCACATTTTGTTCAGCAATGGTTTTTATTTCCGCCTTCAACGAACTTGTATGCTGTTAATAGATGAGATCGTTAGAGACTTTAAATACTTAATATTATTCAGAAAAATGTAGATTTTCATACTGCAGTGACTTTAATAGAAAATTAAGTTCTTCAAGAATGGTTCTAGACTTCGCGTTACCATTATCAATGACTTTTTGTTTGAAACTATATAATATATTACTCCCGGTGCAATATGCTAGATTTGACTGATTGGCATACTAACTAATCCCATACTTCAAATGCAACCATCTTATAAAGGAGTCAAAAATAGAGAGTACAACATTATTTCAAGAAAATGAAGCTCTTAACTAATTTCTGGAATCGTTCGAACTGATATCTTGCAATTATTTTTTGTAAAATCGCTAATTTATGACAGATCAATAACATCCGATCTCTAAAATAGTACTCCAAAAAAATCGGGCACTTTGTACATACATACATAATTATTATAGTTATTATTTTGATAATTCATACTGTTAATATCACTAAAAAATTAATAAATTATTTTTTTTGGCAAATTTATTTTCGTATTGTTAATCGATTTAATTTATACTCGTAAAATATAAAATTATAATTGCATTTTGAAGGAGGATGGGGAGAGGAGAACTGGTTACAAAATAAACATGTTAACTACTCCGATTACGTAATAAAATTGTTTTCTATAGCATATACATAAATACTCCGTGTACATACACATACGTTTCACTACAATCCACTATAATTATACAATATATTGCAATAGCCATTATTTATAGCATATGAACTTTAAATCATTTCGTAAAATTAAAATTTTGCTGCATCATCGCAATAAAAAATTCATAATATCAATTTATATGTATTTTATTTCAAATTAATTTTTTTTTTTAGAATTTGTTCTATTATTCATATTGTTTATTTATACATTTGTAAGTACCTATAAAGTATCAACACTTATAATTGAATATAAAATATTTTCTACTGTACGGAATGGCAATTCAAAAATAAATCGTTTAAAATATTGCGGACATTAGCTGGTTGGTAATATATGAAAATATAAAAATTCAATTAATTTTAAAATTAAATTGTACAAATTTACGTATACAAATATGTACATACATATTTATAAGTATGTTGAAATATAACATGAACATAATTAATTTTCTATATACTTACTAAAAAATCTAATTATAAATAATATAAACACATTTTTAAACAGATCATAATTTAATTATAAAATAATAATAACATTAAAATAATATTAAATTTCATTTTTAAAATTATTTACCAAGCACATTTAAGATTTATGAAATATTTTTCTAATTAAATTATTTGCTTAACACTGCCATATTTTTGCGAACGGGAATCAACATTTAAGTACTCGTATGTACAAATTTAGATTTTTAAAAAAAATTAGGTAATTTGTGCTTTGAGATTCGCTATAAATTTTTGTATTTAAGTCTGATCTAAAATTAAGGGCAAATTTCTGATATTATCATTATTATTATTACTAAATCAGGTGAAACAAGTAAAAACGTTTCAGTCGATACCTGCACCTTTCAATATTGCATAGCAATTACTCGAACCTGTCAAACCATTCTATAGAAACTTCATGGATATATTTGACCTATAATTTGACATACCCAGTTTCATGAATCTCACTTTATTATTTTTCTAAGTATTTTAAATTAGCTGTTGGACTTGCATGGCAGGTGCCCGAACCGATGTAGTCATCCCATCAAAATTTTTAGAGCTTAATTATTGGTTTTTGAAATACATAAAATAAACTCTTTGAGTTGTACGGCAGCTACCCGAACCCGTTGTCCGAATTGGTCCAATTACAATAGGACTTATCCTTGGCACAAAAGTAACAACTTGTGAAAGTTTGGTGACGATTGCATTATTCGTTTTTGAGTTATCGTGCGATCGAACGGACGGACGGAGGGACATGTCTAAATCAACGCAGAATTTTATGCTGAGCATAAATACATATATATATATGCCGATACCGGCGATGACTTCTTCAAGTGGTTAGAAACTCCATATCAAAGTTAATATACTCTTCACAAAGGTGCAGGATATAAAAAAGCGAATTTATGACCCTAACTATATATGGTTTCCTTACGCCCCTACTTTGATTGCGTCCGATTTGATATTGAAGTTTAATAATCCATTTTAAGTTTAATAATCCAATGTGAAGTCTTTTAAAAGGATCGTGAGGAGCTTTCGAAGGAGCATTCCACTTCTAAGCTGACCGATATAACATGGTAAGAAAGTATAACTTAAAGAAAAACTTCAGCCTTAAGCAAGGTACCAGGAAAAATTGGAGACAAGAACCCCATAGCTAACCGTTAGAATAACGCACCATTAAATGACACACCAATAAGTCGTTAAGAACTGAGCTTAAAGCTAAATACTTCGAGCCAATGCGAAAGTATCAGGGGATATCTTCGAAAGTTGCGTCTGGAGAACAATAGCACCTGTAGATTTTGTCTATAACAAGAAATCTCGACGTAGCTTCTTCTGAATTGTGTAACATTTGGTCCACAGAAGAAAGAAGTTTCTGGGTGGCTCTGTTTTGGCAGCGGAATATCTTCGGGAATAGTGGTCGTCAATGAAAGTTCACAATAATAATGCCTTGCAAATAAGTCTTTAAATTACAAATTTCAATTCGTATATAGAAAATAACAATTAATTACCAATTTAATAATTCAAAAAAGCATATTCAATTTGCATATATTCAATTCGATTTATCGTTGATGAGGCGAAACTATATTATACTATTAAACTTTTCTATATATATTATTAGATTATTCAATCAAATATACATACAATATAATTGACTTAACATTGCAATTCTATGATTAAAACAAATAATTTGTAATATTCATTAATTTAATTTTTTATGCATATATGTATAATTATTTGATATACTAGATGCACATTTTATCTAACCTTCATAATATATTTAGTGTACTAAATAATAAAAACAATTAATAAATTAATGAACCTCATGAGTTACAAATATATTTGTAAATCATGTATGCGTGTATGTTAAAATTAAGTCAATAAATTCATTAAAAATTTAAATTTACAACAAAAACATCACTTAAAATTAAAGGAACAGCAAAACTATATATCTTTATTTCTCCATTATACTTAATGGCAAGCAAGAATGAAAACAATATATTAAATTTTTAAAAGCTTGCAAATAACGTCAAGTAAGTTAAGTGTCGTTTCTCTTTTTTTTTTAAGAAATAAAGCTATTTAATGAATCAGCAAATTAAACGAATCACAACAAATTTTCATTTAAAACACATAAATTATTTTGACCCATGATCAAACCGCTTAAATATGAAATTCTTTTAAATAAATGACTCAAAACTGATATTATAAGCATACGGTACTTATATGGAAATATTATTATCGATGGAACAAGTGTATATAGTGTTTGTAGTATATAACGTGAAATAATAATTGACCTCATCGTATATACAATAGGTATGTATGATCATGGTAGATCTTTTGACATAATAGACTCTGGTGTATTCAGAAATTTTTCTTCTTATATTTAAATTAATAGATTTTGTTGTTGAAACTCTATAGGTTTCTATTATAAGAAGTCGTTCTTTTGACTAATTACAGATAATTCGCTTTGTCATATAATTTTTATATTGCATAATTATTGTTACTATGTATACGATAATAATTAAAATTGTGTACAATAAAGCAGAAGAATATTGTGGATCTTTGTTAAAGAAAATTTTATAATGTTGTCGGCTTTTATTATATTCTAGCTAAAAAGTGATCATTTCAGTTTTATTGATGAGTAAATTATTTCTGTTCTTAAAGTTTTGATGTTGAAACGTATGTAGTTATTCATCTGTATAGCTACTAAATTATAAATTATAATTCAAACAGTATGAATTTAAAACTAAATATAATAATATTAAAAACGTATTTTCCTGAAATTTTATAAATAAGCTGCGGCTGGATAATGGAACGCAATGATGGAAATGGATGTTCGAGTTAAATTAGTGAACTTAGCAACCATGACAACCGAAAATAACAGAAACTGGGGTAAAATACAGAACCAATTGTCAAATGTATTCGTTACCAAGTCTGTTGTACGACAAGGAGATCGCCTTGCTCCAATTAAAATGGCAATTAGATTTTTGTTTGAATTTTAAAAGGTATTACCGTCAAACTTATTAACACATGCATAAAAAGTTCTTATATATAAAACAATAATAAAAGCAGCCATAACATATGGGTGTGAAACTTGGACTTTGAAAAACGTAGATGAGTTCAAGTTGAAGACCTTTGGGCGAAAAAATATTAGAAAGATATTTGGATCTAAAAGGGCACCTGATGGTACTTACACCATTCGTACCAAAGAAGAGTTTAAAATGTTATATAATGGTACAAGCCTAGTATTGCATGTTAAACTTTATCGTCTTAGATGGCTGGGGCATGTTGTCAGTGCAGGTAATGAAAGGCCAATGTGTAAAATATTTAATGGCTAGCTGCAAGGCGACAAACAACAAGTTAGAAGACTACGAGCACGGTGCCTGGATAATGTAAGAAGTGAGGCCCAGAAGTTGGGGTTTGACAACTGAATATGACGTCCTGAAGATCGAGTTGTATGGAGGAGAATTTTATATTAGGCCAAGGCTGTCGAAGAACTGTAGTGCCATGGAGTAGTAGTAGTAGTAGATCCGCCTGGCAATAAAACATGTTTCGTCACTTTCTCCGGTATTATTCCACAGAGTTATATTTAAATTTTTGCACATAAAGAGAGAAATAATCAACCATTTAACTTAAAATTTTATCTGGTTAATAACACAACAAACCAGTAAATTTTTAGCGAATATCGGGGTTCGGAAACACAATTTTCACTATAAGGGTCGATTTTACATATTTGACTATATCTTAGGAACTAATTGATAGAATTTGTTCAAATTTAATATTTAAGCTCCGGTTGTTAACGAAATTAACCTGGAAAGTTTGCACGGAAATCAGATAATGAAAAATGAACCTGTATAAAGAACTAAATTCACATTCCACTAAAGTACTACTTTCTACCTTTCATAGAATTTGAAATAAATATTTTACGGAAATTTTTGTAATTTTATGCAACATTTGAACAATGCGGTCGACTATGTGCTGGCTATTTCTAAACTAAATTTTATTAATCGAATTTGACAATTTTCCCAAAATTAATTCAATTTTGAGTTTGTTATAATTTTATCTGCCTAAAATTTTATTAAATCAAATTGATTTATAATTGCTGAAGCCGGAGCATTAATTTTTAAATAAAACTTTGAACTTATAATTTACTCGTAAAACGTTTAGGCAACTTTTCCTTAACGCCACAGTATTTTAAATCAAAACTAATTGCATACCTTAAATAGATATACGTATGTGTACATATTTTATTCACATTATATAATTAGTAAAACTTTTTTTTTAATAAGTATTATATTTTATTATTATCTGGCTATATTGGTATCCAATTAAAATCATATTTTTTTTTGTGTTTTATTGTTCCAAACCATACACATTATTTTTTAAATGAAAAATAATAAATAATTGAAATAGTTGAAAAGAAAAAATTACAAATTAATTAAATAATTATATTAATTTAAAATAAATTACCTTTTGTGCATAAATATTGCATTTATAACAAAATAATGTTATAAAGAGGAAAAATAATTTTGCAAAAATAATAATGAAAAAAAAATAAAATTTGAAATATTTAATCCTTGATATCCGCACCTACACCCATAGTATACATGTTTATTTAATATGTATGTAGGTTATTATAAATAAACACTCATATATTGGCATAATGATGCACTCATCTGTTTGTATGTATATATTGAATATAATAATAAAAACAAGAAAGAAAAAATAATTTATCATCATATTATTTAATTTATTTTTAAATATTTACCTATACATATATTTACATACATACACATGGTATATATTTTCATATTTAAAGAAAAAAAAGCATAATAAAAAACCAAAAATTTATACATAAAAAATGTATTTTCTTTTATTTTTATATTCCAATATAATAAATCACTTTAATAATCCAGCAAATAAGTAAATTGATATCCATTAAAAATCAATTAATTACCGCACAGAAGCAGCAGCAGCAGCAACAGAAACAACATTAACAATTATTCTATACTTATAGTATAATGAAAGAAGAAGAAGCAATAGTAGAAACAGAAGCAGAACCTATTATACAATAGCATAATAAAAATGATTTCAGATAATAATAATTATTATAGTATGTTGTGAATGTTAAACATAAAAAAATACAAATGAACTGTAATCCGGTATACAATAACGTTAACGTTGTCACTGCAAATATCCGAAATATTTTTGTTAGTTTTTCGTACAAAATAAACTTCATTTTTGAAAAACCCGCATGGTGCATACAAAATTCAAGAATTTTAAAAAATGAAACCAAAAAATTTTACATTTGCTTGTTAATTAAGGCAAAATTTTCGAAATTTCTCGAAGTGAAATCAATTAACTGGGGATCATCTTGCGTCTCTTACTTATACTTAACTCAACTAAGGGAGCTACAGAAGTAATATCAACCCAATTTTTCCTTAATAATAAAATTGACTTGACTCATCTTAATGTTGTTTTTAAATTTTTGATAACAAGTAAGTCATATTACTGTTACTGTTAACTCAACCGAACTTTCGATTACTTTAGACCAAAATTACTACCACGGGATCGGAGGTTGTTTCATCACAACTTCAGCCGAGTGTTTAACAGCTTTGAAAATTGTTTTAAATTTTTTTGCCTGATTTTCACTTCTTATTTGTTATTCAAGGTTCTGTACAAGGTTCCTTGTGGATAATTTAGAAAAAAATATAAGCAAAATAATTTAAAATGTTTCATTTCTGGCAAACTACAATTTTATTTTTAGGAAAATATTCAGCAATAAACCGTAACTGAAAACATTGTCTCGCCATAATAGAAATTAAAAAAAAATTGTTTTTCTAATGGAATATCTCAGAAAACCATCTGCTGTGCTGAAAGACGCTTGCAAAAATTTTAGTATTTAGACACTTCTGATTCAAGCTGGTTGGAAATTTGCAAACTATCGCGGGATAAAACAATTTATTTTGACTAATTTTGAAAAGTCGAGTCGATTGAAATTTCATCAACAACCCCGGTTAATGTCTAAAATATTTTCCCTAAGATAAAACAGACATATTGTTTGAGAAAATCAAAATTTTCTTCAAACTTACATTTCGTAATGAATTTTTCGATTTTCTTCTTAAAATTTTTAAGTTTTCTTAAGCACCTAACTAAATTTTTCTTGTTTAAAATTAAAATATAAATTTTCATATGCTTACAGTAACTTTAAAAATTTTATAATATGAAAACATCCACATTTAGGTACATATACATGCATATATACAAATTTTTTATTGTCCAATATAGACTTAAATGTATAGAAATCATTAATTTCCCTATAATTTTTTATTGAACAAAAAAAAAAATAAAACAGAAAACCAGACAAAATTTTAATAAATGATCTCACATATGCTTCCACGGTAGCATTTTTATAAAATTATATTTGTTTGCACATATAGGCATCACACATATGTATGTATGTATTTATATAAAGTGTAAGTATGTATATACATACATATATTTATAAAATTTATCAACATAAAATAGTTATCGGTAAATTTATTTAATTTCAATACATTGTAATTGCTTATATCCTCAAAAATTAAAATAAATGGTATCTACTCTATACATGCACACATATATATATGTACTTACAATTACAATATCCACGTATATGTACATACGTAAAAGCACATGTATAACAAAAATGTTATTATGTTTCAATTTAACATAATATCGCAATCGTAATAAAATTTTGTAATAGCGCGGCATTAAACTGATAATATACAAAAATAAACTATGTATATTATTTGTGTATATAAGTAGGAATGTATGTATATTAAAAACATATATAAACAAGTTAATGTTATAGATTATGCACACAACAAACAGAGAATATCAATCGCGAGAATACCGTTTTATTTTTCATTTTATAAAATGTTTTTTTTTTTTATTTTGCCTTTCTTTCTGCTTTCTGCTTTTTTATTAATTTCAGTCAGTTCTTTTATTTACAAATTAACACCAAGCTGAGCAATTCTAGTAATAGTATGAATATTATTGTACGAGTATATACATATTTATTATTATTATATTATCATACTACACATTATTATACATAATAGCCTTTTATTGTTAAAATAGGGGTCCTATTATTGAATTAAATATTCTATAGATATTTTATATACATATGTATTTAATTATATAAGTAAGAATAAAGTATATTACATTTGATAAATGCTTGTTAGAATTAAGTATGTGCATGTAAATAAGTATGTGTCGTCCTTTATATTACAGAACATAAAATTGATAACATAATAAGTATACATAATATATTTATTGTATATGAAATCTATATGTAAATATTTGTAAGCATGGAGCTACTTATATATATATGCAATATATAAATATATAGGGGAGTATTTAAAATGTATATGTCAAGGATGTATCAATACTATTTATATGCATAAGTTATACATAATATGTTTTTTATAAGTGCATATTAACTTAAGTATTTATATTAAAAAACTATCATCAAAATGGAAAGGGTTACCATCTTTTACGAAAAGTAATTAGATACCTATCAAAATTATGTATTTATCAAAAATAATTCAAAATTCATAATAATTTTTATTAATATTAGAAAAATTTGGTTAATGTAATTAATCGAGTTAAATTTGACTCACTCAATTCAAGTTATTTGCGTAAAAACAACCTTTACTAGTAATTGTACCTTCCCTTAAAAAAAAGGAGAAAAGGAAGTCACATTATTTTTAATTTTATATCAGACGATTACTTTAAGAACAAGTATTTAGTGTAGTAGTAAATAACAAACAACTTTAATTAGTGGTTATAAATAAAATCGTCACAATTTATAAATCGAAAAGGAATGAGGAAGGAAAAAAAATATTAGTCCATAGTATATTAATTTTATTATATATTAATATGTATAAGTGTAATAAATTAAAAACTATAAATATAAAAAACCAAACGTATATAAGTGTACAGATAACAATAAATTAAGAACCCTCTTAATTATATTCGTACAAAAAACTGAGGAATACTTAGAGTTAATTTCGTGCAACATACGCGTCATTTGCTTATGCATCCCATAGTTCGTACTATAACGCGGAAAATTCAAAAGTTCGACCAACATTCAGCTACTGATATTCTCCCTGTAAAAAATTCAACATAATAAAATCTGGGCAATCACATTACCCATCACAAGTTGATGAATAAAAACTATATCAAAAACCACCCTACGACCTGACCTTCGACAACGAAGTCCAAAAGAATACTTTCGTAAAGGGGAAACCTTAACTAATCCGAATATATAAATTTCCGGTTAATGTTCTATAGAATTTCCGGTTCTATAGAAATTAAATGTAATTCTATAGAAACTACGAGTACTACGACATTTTTAACACTCGTTCAAAAACTATTGTAAATAACTCACTTAAATGTAAAAATTTATGAAATTAAGTACATACTTGCAACTTGAAATTATAACAAATTAAAAAAATATCAAAATAAGTTTGTAATTTAATAACTTCAATATACCAAAATAGAACAAAAAAATTTTCATTTAGCGAATTGTAGAAATTGCTAATTTGAAATTTTCATTCACAATAATTATTTTAATAATTTACTGTACTCAAAATTTTACAAATATGGCAACATTATTCGTATAACAATTTAATTCTATTTTTACAAAATTATATTTTTACAATGTATACTTGTATACAACAAACACAAAATGTACAATGAAATGGATGGTATATAAATTCTACCTCTATTTAACCTATAAAGTTAACATAATTGACTTAATACATTTTGTATATCTTTATATTGTATATTGAACCTTTTATATTTTATTGATATACAAACACTCACTCATTACACTGTACAAGTGCATGCATATAGTTAATATCAATAGCTACATATTATCTGTTATACATGTTACGGATTTAGTTTTTGAATTAATATAACAAAATATCATATATATGTTGCACATGTATATGTATATGTATATATATATATAAATATATATATATATTAATAGTTAGCTATTAAAATATTCTGAATTTAGAACTAAAAATAAAGGTTCTATAAATAATACTAAATTGATGTCTACATTGTATTAATATAATTGATTTGTTCATTTTTATTTATTGTCATTATTATTATTAAAAACAGCGAAAAATATTGTTTACATATTACAATCATATATACATACTTATAAATGGAAATAGTATATTGCAGTGTTTATATACAGAAAAAATATAAGTATAAAATTTAGAATGACGTTTTTATAATCAAAAGTTTTTATTTAGATTTTTGCAGCACAGAAGCAGAAATAACAATTTTTTACAATTCTCATTTAAAAATATCATGCAAGTCAAATAGTATTACAACCTCATATACCCATGTATACTTAATAATATTATGACATTACAACTTTATATATGATTTTATTACTTCACACATATTTGTACGTATGTAGTTTTTTGCATGTGTTTATTGATTAAAAAATTTTCTATTTATAGTTTATGTGTTTTAATCTAATTTATAATATTTTGAATAATATTGCATACATATGTGTATATGCAATTTTCTTATTCAAACGAAATTCTATTAGAAAAATAAAGTAAATTGAAATTTAATAACATCAATTTATTTAAAAATGCATAAGTGCTTTATTTATAGCACACATTTTTTTTTAATTATTTTATTAATTTCACGATTATAGAATATTTTTTATTTTAAATATTTTGAAATTGAAATTGATATCATATACTTAGTAAATTTGTAATAATTTTAATTAATTGATTGGAAAATATTAATAAAATTTGTGATGATTGGAATTAAAAAATATTTATAGTAGATTTGAAAATATGGGATTCTTATACAATTATTAAAATATATAATATTCTTATAATACTTAATTAGAAACGAACTGTTTTGTTCTATTAGATTTATAAATTGTAATTTTGAAGATAGTTAAAATTCATTGGAATCGGAGGAGGTATGGGTTATGTCAATCGTGTTTTGGCATTGGGAGGAAATTGTTTTATTTATAGAAAATTTATTTTTTGGATATTTAGAATTGCGAAAATTTTTTAATGGAAGTTAAAGAAAAATATTTTCTAAAAAAATTTAGAATTATTAAAGAAACAATATTTGGTTGTCAACAGGCGTATGTAGTAACTTTATAACATGTATCTCAATAAACACTGAAAATTTTTTCTTTTGAACCAAGAGCTATACTGTTGGGTCAATATTAATTTATTGCATTTATATAAGTTACATGTAAGTGAATATTTGGCCACAATTATTGTAAATTACTACAATTATATTTATTAATAAATATACTACAATTTTAAACATACTAAATGTAAAAAATTTTCAAATTAATGTAAAAATATTCATACTTTATTTATATTAATATTAAAAGTATTTGTCAATATCTTATAGACAGGCTCGGTTCTAAGCTGTTCGACGACCTATGCGGTTCTCAAAAAGTGTGCCCTACTGTTTCAAAACAATGAACAATATGCAGCAAACATGGAATATTGCATATGATAACTACGCCCCTATTTTCTGGCGGCCATTGCATATGTTTACTTTGCATATATGACAGATCCGCCGCTGCTTATAGATTATTTGGAATTTTTAGATTAAATATATCGATTAAAAAACCGAAAATTCTATTCAATAAATACTAAAAATTTAAAATACTTATACTTAGAACAATTCACATTCATGAAAGCAAAATAAAGCCCATTTTACATATGATATTTGTATGTGTATATTTTATTACATTGTGCACCTTGATAACAAATAAAGCAATAAATTTAAAGAAAATTAATTTTCAATTACTTATGTATATTAAATTTTTAATTGTACAATGCGTAGATCACAATTTTCTTCCAATAAATAATGAAAAATTTTCAACATGTTCTGTTAATTGAAGAAAGCGAGACTTCAACCCGTCCCATCCAGCATATAAAATATTAAAGATTTTATTCTCAGTCGTTTGATGTCATAAAAAAGACTATATATTAAATATTTTAATTAAATTGCATACATTATTGATTATGTGTTTGTAACATAAGGTACTTTTAAGTATAGAAATAAAAATTTCTATTATACATATTTATTTGAAAATATTTTATATTTTCAATTTAAAAATCGATTTTATATTTTATTTTTATGTATAATATGTAATTTATATTTAATTTTATAATCATAATCTTATACAGTTTTAAATGTGTATAACAATATTATATAAATAAATGTTACGTTATATTACACTTTAATATATAGTTATACTGCAATATTATGTAAACAAAATTTATTGCCTTCTAAGAAATTTATATAAGTTATATACAAAAATATATATAAAATATAACAATTAAATTTCTTTTGAAATACTTAATTATTCAAAGAGGTTTTATAATATAATTATATGCTACTTCTTTAAAAGATAGATATATGTACATAAATATGTTGTCAGCCTTTTATAATTTAAATTATAACGCATCCTACGCGGTATATATAAATATATATGATTTATTTAATCTGTATAACATTAGAAAAATTAAAAAATTTAACAAACCAGTTGAATGTATAAATTAAAAACAATTATTTTTGTGTACATAGCGTTCAAATCAGAATTCAGAATACAGAAAATTAAAATGCAAATCGAAAGCAAAAGAAAAGCGAAAAAATATATATATATAACGTACATCTTAAGTATAGATAATATGAATAATATTAAACAAAATCTTTTTATTGCAGTAACATTTTGTCTGGAGCTCATTATTATTTAAAATAACATTTCTTATGTTAATAAATTGACGATAGCCCTGAGCTATTATAAAAATTGATTAAAGGAAACTTTTTCAAAAATACGGTTATCAAAATTTAAAGGGCCATTGGACTGAGCTATTCAAAATAATGGATTGCAAAATGAGTTGTTATACTGCATTTAAGCACTTATATCTGGGGTTTACTGCGACCATTCACAATATACATATACTTAATACATTCACAATTCACAATATACTTAATTTAAAAAAACGCAAATATAAAAATATCCGACCTAATTTATTCACCGTAATCGTATAAATGTAGAGATTTCTTCATAAACCAATATTGAATAATACAAAATAAATAGAAATATGTATATAATTTAATTTTATATACTAATATACATATTTAAATATATAAAAGAATAATTTCAATTTGCATTTAAAATTATTATTTGATTTTTTAAAAGTTTTTCAATATTAAATGTATGATTTATTTAATTAACCTAAATGAATTTTATAAATTTCAATTTAAACTTACCAAATTATTAAAAATATTGATGATAATCCTTAATGATATTTTCCTTTTTTATGTAATATATACACTTATGTATATTTTAGATTGTATATAATAATTATTTTTATACATATAACTAATTTAATTTTGTAGTTTTAAACAAATTCAATTTTGAGTAGTCCCAAATTCTTTTTCATTTTTATAGCCGCATATAGAAAATAAATATTAAATTTGACACATGTTAAGATTTTTTTTTTTGTAATTCTACAACCTATACCTTTTTCACTTCAATTTAATAATTTTTGAAAATTTATAATAAGCACACTATTATTTAAATTTAAAATTTTTTATTTTTATTTGTAATATTTAGAAATAAATTCCATAATAATTGTGTAAATGTGCAGTATGTAAGTAATTATTATTATATTTTATTAAATTAATTTTCTTTCATGATTTTTTTTAAGAATATTACAGAATATTACAGTGACTTCTAAGATATTAATTAAGAATTTTTTCTATTTATAATTCAAATACAAATATATTATTTAAATTTGTAATTATTATACTTAGTAAATTATTTAATAATATATACAAATAAAATTGTTATAATTGAATAAATTCAATTGTTGTCATTTTGTTATACATATTACAGTTTAATTTTGATTATTTTAAATTATAATTTTATATTATTCACTTATTAAATTTATTTTTAATCACTTTATTTTTATAATATTTTTAATATAACATTTCTTTCACAATTAATTAATAACATTTAAGATTTTCTTTCTTTGAAGAATATTACACACATAAAGAGATCTACATTCATATTACAAATTAATGTAATTATAATTAAAAAATATTCACAATAATTAAAAGAGCAAAAATGAAAAATAAAATGCAAAAATGTGAAAAAAAAAAATAGTCTACTTTAATTATACAATCTATTTTTAGTATATATACCGTTAAACACAAAATGAAATATTATAATTTAAAAAGCAATTGAATTCTTTTGCAATAAAATACACAGAGAGAAAAAATATTTAACATAAAGAAAAAAAAAACAATCAATTGTAAATTTTCTTACAAATTAATTAAATATACATATATATTCATAATGTATGTATGTAAATATATGTATGTATACACTTATATCACTTTATATATATATGTATGTATGTAAAAATGTAAAAATCACTTTTGCACTTTTCCCTTTAAAAATTTCTTTCTTTTCATATAATTATTATTATTTTTATTATTGTTCGTCGTACGTTGTATGTGTATGTATGTATGTATGCAAGTATATCACTCAATAATAATTTATTAAATCGCTTTTAATTTTTTTTTTTTGTTGTTGTTTTCCTTTTCCTTTTATACATATATTTATTGTTTTAATATTTTCTTTGCGCTTTTATTCTATTCTATATTCACAATAACAATATTATCCCATTCTGTATGACATTTCCATATGATATACACTTAAAATATAAAATATATATAAAGTTAAAAAGATGACACCATCAAAAGCACCGATCAAATTATCCTCAAATGAATGATGAAATAAAAACTATAAAAATTTTCTCTTTTTATTTTTTTTTTTTTGCTTTTTTATTTTCCGAGAATGAAAATAAATAATTTTTCTCCTGTATTTCGTTTTTTTCTCTTATTTTTTTTCCCTTCAGTGTTCCGTTCTTTTTTTTCGTTTCTTTCTTTCTCTTCCATATAAATTTTCCTCGTTTACAAAAAATATAATTTTGTTTGAACGAGTGTATGTATATGTATGGATTTTCCCAAAAGTGAATAATAAAAATAATAAAAAAAAAAAACAGAACTAGTAACGAAGAGAGAAAAATTCCAAAAAAAAAAAAAATTATTTATCAACTTTTTCCGCTTCGTTTTTTTTTTTTTCTTTCCTTCTTCTCTTTCTTATTTTCCCTTATTTTATTCTTGTTTTTTATTTTTTATATTTTTTCAAGAATCAACCGTACAACATTATTGTCATATATCGACTAACACCAAAGGGGACCTATTAAATCCAAATTGTATCCATTTATAAAACCATTTAATATTTATTTTCACTTATATAATAATAAAAAAGAAAAAATAAAAATAACAAGAAAAAAAATCAGAAAATCAAAAAACAAAAAATTATATAAAAAAAAAAAGAGGATATTCTTGCGCATTGAAATATTAAATTGCTGTATTGCAAATAATGTTATTTATTGAGGAGGAGAAGATTTTATTTTTTTTTTTTGTGTATAATAGTAGAGTTGTCATTCAAATTCATCTTGTTATTGCTCTATTAAATTGAATAATAATGACATTAAAATTAAATTAATTTTTTTTTGACTGTTTTGTATTTGTTATATTTAAATTCAAGTATGTTAAAGTACAGATTAAAAAATTTAGAAGTGATTATAACTAATTATGCATTGAGAAATTTTATATACTTATCTTATATATTTTTCCTAATATATTTCAATTTGTAATTAACAATTTTTTCAATTCCCATTTATTAATAATGAGCAAAACTACACACTACAATCACTTCGTTTATATGGCACTTTCAAGTGTACCATTTTATCATAAAAACGTTACATGTCCATAAAAACATTACGTGACTTGAAGCCGGTTTCAGTCAAGTCAATCAAAAATATTGGTTACTTGACTTGAAATATTAATAATAGCTGAAAACCCAACAGTGACATTTATCTAATACATTACAAATCATTATTAACATTTGAAGTAAGCAAATTTTTTTGATTGAGTTGAGTGAGCCCGGCTTTAAATCAAGTAACATTTAAAAAGACATAAAATTGGCTTCAAAAAGGCTTTAAACTGCCATATAAACATGTTAAATGACCTAAAATGTAATAGCTAAATGTCTTTTTCGAGCTTCCAAGCTAAAAATAATAAGAACGCAGCTTGAATTTCGAGACGATGTCAAATAAAGTACTCAAGCTACCATATAAACAAGGTAAATAATGCGTAAATGATCTGTGCAGTTACTTTATGTACTGTTACTTCAGTAAATGAAAATAATGTCTCTTCTTTACAACAGATGGAGTCATGTGTTTTCGGAGTTATTTTTACGTTTAATTATAATACTCGTATTAAGAATTACTATAGTATATTTAATGTTGATTTGTAATTGGAACCTAATATTCTAAATAATTAAATACAAACTAAAACATTTGAATTATTTGTATGAAAAATGTACAATATTTAAACTGCAACAATGAACAATGAATATGATTTAATTAATTCTTTGCAAGAGATTATAGAAAATTTTTAAAAAAGTTAAAGAAAATCAACAAAAAGATTAAATTTAAAAGACAACGTCAGAACACAACAAAGTGGAAACGAAATTTTAAAATTCAATTTAATTTTAATTTATTTTAATGTACATAAGAACCTATATAACATTAATACGTATGTGTAGTATTACAAAAAAAAAAAAATTAAATAAAAAATACCGACGGTACAATTTTTTTCTTGTTATTTAAATTTTAAAACATAAATTATAAATAGAATTTTTATTTAAAATTATAAATAGTACATAATATATATATATATATATACATTGTATATAATTATATATTATTTGTAATATCTTTTACTTATGCACATTTTAATATTATAAGAACAATAAATAAATAGTGTCTTCAGTGTCATTTTAAAATTAAATTATAATATTTCATCCGTTAAAAAGAATTTTGTATTGTATAACATAAAAGACTTGTAAATATTTTTAATTTAAATATTTAAAATAATTTTCATTTTATTATTTTAATTATTATGAAATTAATTTAAAATGTATATTTTTGTATAACATTATATAGAGTATTAAACAATTAATATAATTGCATTTGTTTTATTGTATTAAATTTTAATTATTTTGTATTTAATTAAAAATTTTATAAATAAATTTTTACTTTGAAATAAAATTTGCAAATAATCTAATAATTAAATGTGCTTAAATAAAAAATATTTAATTCAAGCACATTTAATTAGTTTCCTTTTCAGGGATGTAACACTTCAAACCATTCTAGAGTATTATTGGGAAATAATTTGTATAAAATGAACGGTCTTTTAAATGAAAATTTTCTTATATAGAAAAAAAAACTAACTTACAAATTTCAATATTTCCATTTTTATTGAATAATAATAGTAAAACCATATGCATTACAGATTTGACATAAATCTTTCATATATTTAAATGTAAAACCATTTATACTGGAATAAATGTACGAACTAGAGCTTCCAAATGATAGACTGACTTATTATATAACATTCTCAATAAGTATTTAGAGTCTTTTTATTCTTAAATGAAACGTTATATACGATATTAAAACTTCAATTGACATATATAATGTATAATCAATGACATAAGGTCCAATGACATTTTAAAGTAAAATTATAACAGCGTGTAAACACAAGCTTTTACATTTTAATTTTGTGATTCTGATACAATTAAAACCTTCTTCAATTATTTCAAAAATTTTATCAAAATTATATTAATCTTATTGTAATTTTATATTTTTAGCATAATATAACTAGGGAGCTTCACAAATCCTTATTTTTGACAAAAAATAATTTAAAGCAACTTTTCGGACTATATAATAACATAGTTTAAATAAAGACAACAAGGGAAAAGTGCTCGTGTATTTATTTTAGAGCTCAGGGAAACAAGGGAAATTTTTTGTTTTGCAACTATTTGATGATTGCTTATTTGTATTCGATAGGTTTCCATTAAAGCGGCCACACATGCAACTGTATTATCGCATGCAATTGATAAATGCATGCAAAAATTTTGAAATTTGTAACAAATTGATTGAAATTTTTAAGATAACGCAATTGATTTGAATTAGCGCAATTGTTTTGGTTGCTTAGATATGCACGCAACGATTTTACAATAATTGCAATAATTGCAAAACCGAGTGCTTCCATGTCTGCCTACGCCCTTATCTTTCAACATATCGTTTAATAGTAATTTACCACAACTATATAAATCCTATTAATAAAAATTAAAATGCTATATAAATTCCAAAATTATTAATGATTATACCAAAATAATTTCAGAATTGAAGATAGAACATTTTCATTTTTATATGATCAGAAATGAATAAAAAGTACAATTTTAAATCAATTTTATTCCTATATATAATAATAATAATTTATAAATGTATTGTATATTTCTACATACTAATGTATTTGTAACTGATATACATATACATATATATAAAAAAAATTATATAAATTTATATTAATGACTATATAATGCATGTTTAATACAAAAAAAAAAAGTAGAATATAAAAACACATTTTAATTTTTTATTTCTGTTATTTTTAATTTTTTTTTTATATAACATTTTTATATTGCCTTGCCATCATATTATGTCACTTCACATATTATATCTTAAAAATATAATAAATGTATGATGTATTAGGCTCTATATGTATATATAGTTATGTATATATACAAATAATGATATATCTACAATATAATATGCATTATGTATGAAACTTTTTGACTTGAACTTATATTTCATATACAAATTTATTCTTACACATATCTAAATCGAATATATGTATATATATATGCGTGCATATATGGTATAGATAAAATATACATACATAATATAAATATACGCTTTTAATTTTAATAATGTTACAATTGTACCAATGTACATAATACCTTATGTATTTACACAATATGAGAATAAGATATACAAAAGCAAAAAAAATATAAAATATAAATGTATAAAAAAGTTTGAGTTGACAAAAAATAAATGCAAAAAAAAATAAATGAAATCAAATAAAATTTGAGAAAAAGAAAAAGCCCGTCAAATTTTATATTTAATGCATAATATACATACAAACATTCCTATATTATATAATCATAATATATATAGCAAAAATTTAAAATGTATAAAAGTATAAGAGTAACGTATAATAAACAAAATAATGCACACTGACATAACAACGGTAGCAAGCAGCATAACCATTATTATATAAATAACAACAAATAATCGTATAACAATAAAAATTTTTATAATAAAAAGATAAATGATATATATAATGGAAATATAATAATAATAAAAAAATATAACAATAAAAAATATAACAAAAAAAAACTTATTTTTTTTACTGTTTTTTTTATCTAATAATTTTATTATAATAAAATGCTCTTTGAAATAATTTTGAAGACAACCGACAACCGAATAGAGCCCAAATTGAACAATATACTTATATATTTATGTATATATAAGAATCTTTACGATTTGATTATTATAAAACTAAATAACTAGTAATGTATGTATATACATATGTATAGATAGGTGTGTTTATCAATATCCATAATCTGTATTATAAAAATTCATAACATCCATATATAAAAATTGAATAATTTTGTTTATTATGCTCGTGGCTCATATATACTATGAAGGATGTGCCTTTATTTATTGTATATTTATTGTATACTTAATAATTATATTGACATATTAAATTTGAAAGTTTCGGAAATTGTAAAATTGGAATATGTTGGTGGGTATACCAGAAAGTATTATTAAAATTCTATTAGATAATTAATTTTAATTAATATTATATTTATTATATATTTTAGAAAGGAAGTTAGATGGAATACTTGCACGCTATTATAAAGAATAGATATATGGCGTCTCAATTTCAATTCATTATTTGCATAAAATTATAAAATTAATCTGATGCATGAAAATTATTATACTATTTTTAAATTTTATATAACAAATCGTAAATCGCAATTCGATTGAAATATCGTAAGTCTATGCCTTTAATTATATTGATAAATTGGCAATTACTATTTTAATTAGTATGTGTAAGTAACTGAAATTATTTGATACTGTAAATCAATATTATATATATTTTAACATTAGTTTTAACACTTTAGAAAATAAGCCATTCCTGTTCTAATAATAAAAGAGTGAACATGTAAAAGAACTCATATCGTTATTTTATATTTTTTCCATAAGCGAAGTGTTCTTATGGTACAGATACTAGAAAGCACTTAATTATTAATTTATTTTCACGTTCAAAACTTTACAGATCTCTAAACTTTATCTATATTCTAGAGATTATTCCTAAATATTTCAATATTATCCTTAAAAATATCTGTACCAATTTACATACTATATTAAACTACTTCTTGAACTTTGCAATTAAAGTTGAATTTAGTTAATTATTGTAAATTAAAAATTGCATGTTTGTATTTCAACTAATTTATGAAATTATTAAATAATTAATATGCTATAAAATGTATTACAAATTCATATTGATTAAATTAAATAATTCAATAAAATTTTTATAATGTAATATAAAAGCATATATATAATATTTTGTTGATTTTAAATCCGAATTTATACTTAATGGCGTATAAAGCAAATTAAACCTTATATTTCTAAATTTTTTAATTTATAAAATAGAATTTAAAAAAAATATATTTATTGTTATTTAATTTTTAATTTATTTAATTTAAAATCATTAATAAAGCTTAAACTGATCACGTTTCCCGATAAACTTAATTCCCATAATTAAAAAGCTTTTAATTTTAATCTGTTAAATATGAAGTAATTTTATGAAACAATTTAAGTAAAACATATATAATTATAATATTAACACATCACTTTTCAAAATTGGTAAATTGCTTTTAATAATTAAATAAAATATAATACATATATTTATAATATATTATACTAGTACTAGCATTATATTTGATTTACATCAATTATCTATTATTTAATAAGCACGAATCTTCAATTTTATTTTATGATTATATACGATGTAATAATTATAATATTAAAAAATCAACATGAAATATCGTCGGAAAAATCCAATTCCAAAATACAAAATTTCACTAGCAATACTGTTATACTGCAAATATACTGCAAATTTGGCAAATAAATATACCTTATTGTTTTAATCAAATTTGTTATAATTTTGTATACGATTAATAATTAATTAATTTATTTGAAAATTAATAATTAAATTAATTTATTAACATTATTTTATATTAACATTAAAATAATTTATACCATTCTCGAATGTATTAAAATGTAAACAGATGCATAATTATTGTATATAAATTGGTGATTTATTATTAATATTAAAATATTGTTATTTCTTTGCTCAACAGGAGTTGGAATTTCTCAGGAGAATTTATATGGAATTTAAAATTAAATCGAAAATATTAAATATTTTTTTAATTATTCTATAATAGCACTAAGTATTTACTTTATTAATATATACACATAATATAACATAATTATGTAAGCTTTGTTCTAAAATTAACAATAGATAAACAATATTATTAATAATTATAATTTGCTTAATATTTTATATTTTCCATATTGTTTTAATTAATTTTAAAATTTAAAATACTTTAAAAATAAATCAAAACTATTTATTTATTTATTTATAGACAATTAAAATGAATTTATTTATTAATTATTAAAAATATTATTGTAAATGTAAGAACACAAATTTAAAAAAGAAAATTTCTATTCCTTTTATTTATTAATTTGTTTATCTATCTTATTCTTCCTACTAATTTCTAATTAATTCACTTAAATAATGTTATGTTTTTTTTTTTGTATTTTCATTTTAACTTTAATTTAATTTTCCTTCTTAACAAATTTTATTTTTCTCTTTTGTTCTTAAATTTTTTTCTTTTATACTTCTAATAAAAATATTGTAAAAACTCTTATAAATCAAAAGGATAAAGAAATAAAATACAAAAATATTTTCCGGTATAATTTTTTGTTTTCTTTCCTTCTTCTTTTTTTCTTACTTTTCTCTTTCTTTTTTATATACTCTTCTTCTTAAAATCTTTGTTCTTCAATCTTTTCATACATAAAAGTATTAAAATATATGCACACACATAATTACACAAATTTTCATTATAACAAAAATATTATAGTCATACAATCAAACATGTGTGTGTATGACTGTATGTCAAAATGTTATACTCCATTTGTTTTCGTTTTTTTTTTCGTTACTTTTCTTAATTTCCCATTAAATGATTTCACCCCGTCATATTACAAATAATAATTATTATAAATATCCTCATCGTTTTCGATTATCATCGCATAATATTCTTATATACAAACATACATATACATACATACATAAATACAATCGTTTAAATAACTCAAATTTATCATAAATAGCAAAAATAAACCTTTATAAAATAAATATGAAAAAACGCAACTAAAATAATTCTTTTTTTATTTTTTAATTTTTCTTAATAAGTTTATAATAAAATATTCTTGCAAAAGAACACGCTTTTTAATATCTCATTTAATAGTAATATATATATATATATATACATATATGAGAATAACCAAATATAATAATAATAATAAAATTAAAATCAACGAGAAAAAAAAATATAATAAAAAATATTTTTATAAGTATATTCGCTGTTATACTCGTATATCAGTAGCGCTACTAATTCAACTCAAACGTCAATTTACAACTGAAAACGAGATTTACCTTCTTCTTTCTAAAAATATTCGTAAAAGCAAATATGAATATCTCAAATAACAAAATTATCAAAATCAATATCATCATAATAATCAACGTCATCATGCTGAGTGTTGTATGTATGTATGTATATCATTATCAATATCATCGTCAAACAATTTTGGTCGAATCCATTAAAATATAAAAATATTATATACGTTAAGAGTGTATAAATGTATGTACATATTGTATATATGTACTTAAATATTATAATAAAAAATTCTCCTTACAGATAAATGATTTTGCTCATTCGACAAAATAACATACAAAAAAAAACAAAAAATAAAAAAAAAAAATGTATAAGTACACCCCCTGACTGACTGACGATTTTCATATTCATTTGTGAGCAAACACAATCAACATATTATTTTTCTTATACCTACACACATACATAAATATAAATGAAATTATAGCTATAAAATAAAAAAATAATAGAATATAAAACACATTACATCATTACTCATACAAATTTATCCCTAAGATGAGTATTAATCCTCCAACAACTCATATTTTATGGGTGTTTTACACACATAAATACATTCCGTCAAACATAAAATTTTTGTTCAATGATCCAGTTCATACAAAATTCTATTTAAATAACATATATAATAATATATGTAATTTATATTAATATATACATACAAATCTATGTATATATATGTATGTATTTATAAATATTGTATGTAGAAAAATTTGTAGATATTTTTATATTCAAATAAACATTGTAACATTATAACTTTATTTAAAAGAATGTGTAATACTAACACTAAGGTAACCAGATGTTCTTTTTTATGTTTTCTTTCAACAGCACAAATTCGATATTTGCGTTACCCATATGTTTTGTACCACATGTGGAACAAAAATTTGTTGTTGTGTATTTAGCTCGAAGCTTCTACCTAAAGGTCAAGCCATAAACACAGAAATCAAAGTATTCAAAACCTGTGTAAAATCAACACTACTATATAGTTGTGAAAAATGTTTGACAGACGCAACTTATATCAACAAAATACAGGTATACATAAATAAAAGTCTAAGGATAATATACAAATTGTTGTGGCCCATGACAAAAACAAATGAAGAACTCTGGAAAATTACAGAACAGAATCCTGTATACATAACAATAAAAGAAAGTGAAGATGGGTTAGGTCGAACTCTGCCAAAAGCTAACAATACAATATCGAAGCAAACAACTTGCAAATCGCAAATCAATTTGGGAAAATTTGTAAATTTCGCATTTTTACATAGTAGGCCTTCAGTACACACTATTCCTTTAAAATTTTACCGCCTATCAATATTAAAACCAATTAAAATATGAAGTACTTTAGAGCCGATGGTAACCCTAATATTAAAAATATAAATTAGTATATAAAATTATAATATTCTAAGGAAAATCTCTCTAGTCATACAATAATTTTTGTAATGTTTTGTTTTTATTTAATTTATTTCTTAATTTTTTTTTATTTGATATATTATATTATATCTATGTATATCTACGTATGTATGTATCTATGAATGTTCTACAGACTGAATATATTTTAAAGCAATTTATACAAAGTTAATCGACTCCCGCAACATTCTACAATTCATATTGAGTAAAAAATATTCTGACACACACACACACACACAGACATACATTTATGTACACTAATAGGTATTAAGAAACATACAATATAAACGATGTTCTGTTGATCACAACAAAATATTATGGTATGTATGTACATTATGTATGTATATAAAATATATCCATATTATATTTTATTGTATCACTCAAAATTTTTCTTTTAATTGATTACACTGAGAAAAAAAACAATTGAATATTGTTTATTGAATTCGTCCCCTTTTTCAAATATAACTATGTATGTATATATGTCGCAATAGATAAATTATTGTTTGAATATCAAAATTATTATTGATTTATTTTAATACATAATTAATTATAAATAACATTTTTGGAAATTAGTTTCATTTAATTGAATATAAATGTACATATATAGTTGGTACACAATAATTATGACTATTCAATTATATTTTCTTTGAATTTTTGTTGATATCATTAAGAATATACGTACCATATATACATACATATGTGTATTCGTACATGTACAAAGTACAATTTACGTATATTTACGTAAGTGATTCATAACTCAAAAATTATTTTATTTTAATTATTTATAGGGTCGTGTAATTGTGTACTTTTTTGGTTGGTCTATGATATTATTGAATTCCATTAATAAAATTAGTGTCAATAACAGTAATAAAATAAAACTTAAAAGCAAAATAGAAAAATTTTTACACATGACATTTTATAAATTTCGGTTGACAGAACGGAAGACCGTATGACCTTTATAACAGCCGCATTACTGGCAAACCCCAAAATCGGCCATTTATAGTTATGTTTCTCGAAAACACATGTAGTAAAATTTGTTTTTAATACAACAAAATTTGATAAAAGATAATAATACCTCCATAGTTTTATGTGTAAGACGTGGCGGATTTAATTTTGAGATTATCGCAAGCGTTTACTGAAATTATGAAATTTCGAATAACTCCTATTTCTACATTAATCAATTTAAAATATTTATTGTTTACTTGAATAAAGTCAATTGTTTAATATTTCGGTACAATCTCTTGGTTTTTTTTTAATACATGCGCGAGGATAACAGATGGCAACATTACAAAATTATTACCAAATTACGAAATTCCAAAATTTCAAACGAATCATTTTGTGATTTTTTGAAATTTATGTAATTAAAAATTTATTATTACGTAATTATTAACATATATACACACATTATAAACAATAATTTATTAACTATGTATGTGTTCATTAATGTAAATGTGCCACAACATAAAAATCTTTGTATACAAACCACCAAACTCTACTTTTATTCATTAAACATTTAAAATTTTCTTTAAATCAAATTTTATATTTCTTCTTAAACAAACCAGAAAAGGGAGCAAATTTTGTTTTTGTTCCGAAAGGGGCAATAATAATTTTCAATATTTAAATTGCATTTATGCGTTAAAACACGAAAACAATAAAAATCATTTAACTCATTAATATTTCTCCTTTTTCTTAATACATACTCGTATATAATTCGATACAAAACATTATATAATATTTAAACTTTTTAAACCTCTTAATTAATACTTCATTATAAATAATAAAAATTTCTCATTTATAACACATAGCTAAAGCTATAGTATATAAATTATTTTTCTTTTATACTGTTTGTTATTGCTGTTATACCATATATATTCAATTAAACCCTCGCTCACTCACTGGCAACCAAACTAAATTTTTTTTTTTTTACGATATAAGTATGCAGAGAACATGCAGTGTACATGTTTGTGTGTATCTATAAAATATTTAAAATGTAATATATCACCATCAAAAGAAAATATTTTATATGTATAACAGAAAAGAAAAATTGAAATGGTAAGTTTCGCATTAAGTTTACTCATTTCGCAAAATGAGTAAAAAGTTAGTATACTTTATCATTTCCCTTGCAAAATGCATTCGTTTTTAATAATTGAAAGAGAAGAAGAAAACGAATCTATCTGTATAAAATAAAGAAATTATTTCAACAGTATATGTTATATATGTATATATACATATATATATAGCACACATGAATATGCTTATATAATTATGTATAACACAATAATCGTATATAAACTTTACGAATTTTCTATTTAATTTTATTTAATTTCTTCTAGTGAAGATGACATGACAAGTAAAAAGCAATTGTAAATTGCAAAAAGTATATTTAAGTACTATAGATGGCCTGCCTCATGCCTGCCTCCTTCATAAACATATACTTTTATATATACATAAATGTACTTTTATATTGTACAAGCAAACACACATAAGATGTATATAGATTTGATCTTATATAACTTTTAAATATAATTTTCTTTTTATTCTATTATTCTATGATTAAATGTTTGTATGTAAATATTTCATATATATATACTCGTATGCATGTATATATATTTAAATTTTGTCTTCTCTTTTAATATTCTATTCTCATCTCAAATATATAATTTAGTTTTTTTCTTTTTTTTTTTTAATTTTATCATCCTGTTGCCCCACATCATCATCATAATAATATAACCCTCGACTTAACTCGACCTGTGGCACACTTTATTCACTTCCAATTCAATATAACAATATTGATGATGTTGATTATGATGATGATATTGATAATGATTTTGATGATGATGATGATGATTATGATAATTGTAATGTTCTAACATAATTTCTATTATATTTTTCATTCTGTTGCTGCTACAATAATAATATGTTTACTTTGCTACTGTATTTAATAGATTTTCTTCATTTTTTTTTATTTTTTTTTTTTTGTGAAACTGTCGTGAGCATTTTAACATTTTTATTCTTTTAAAATGTTTTTTTTTGTAAGTTGTTGTTGTATCTTTTGTTATGTTATTTAATTTTATGATTTCAATTTGGTTGTTGTTGTTGTTGTTATTTAAGTATATAAATTGTACATATTGCAGTCTATTCATATTGCTATTTTCCATTTTAGATATTTGAGTAGTCTGTACTTTATAATATGAGATCCAAAATTATTTAAATGTGTTGCCACGTTTTTTATTCTGTTTTTCATCTTCTTTTATACCAATTTTATTTATAAGCTCCAGACTCATAGAATTTTATATAACATTGTTATGTAAGTATGTATAATGTGGGTTGTATGTAAGTACATGAGATCTAATGAAATCAAATTGCTCTATTGAATCTTCTTTTGCTCTTTTACAAAGTCAATTGTATATTTTATCATGTTTCTTATACATTCTGGTCCCATTATAGTGATTATATTCTCATAAATGGTAACCTTTTAAGTTTTATACTTTATATAAGTATATAAGTATAAATATGAAGTATATATATATATATATATATATAATGAGCACATATATTATATAGCTAGATCCACATAACAAATCTCAAATCTCTTCAATTCTTTGTGCAATCCCTTTTTCCTATATTTGTTTTAATTTCGTTTTTCTTACCTTTCTTAATGTTCTTTGTATATACATACATACATTTATGCTTATAATCATTATATTATATGCAGATATATTTATTTATATATGTACTTATTATATATTTGTCAATATGTAAATAAGTGTATATTTTTCAAAAGAAAATTCGGAAAATATTAAAAAGGAAGAAATAAAATATAAGTGGCATATTTGGTGCACTTTTATGTGCTATACAAATACGTTATACTCTGGAATTCTAATGGTTGTGATGACAACTGACAACGGCATTAAAGTTTAAATTAAAAAAAAAGAAATAGGTAGGTATGTATAGGAAATATTTTGTAATTACGAAGGAAATAAGTATTTGGCCGGCGATAGTATGAGGCAAATGAAATGTTTACTGAAAATTTCTAAAAATTCAGTTCTTATTGTTAAAATTTTTATTATCTTACTTAGAGTAATTTCGAAATTTATGCAAACGAAATTTTGTAGAAAAATCAAACCGACACAACGCTGTATTAAAGTCCTGAACATAATCACAAGTAAACTATAAATTTTTTTTGATTATGAACGCAAAGTAATAATTATAATGTGTAGTGCGCATTACGCGGGCATTAATACAATTAAATGAATATTTTTGCAAAGTATAATCGTTATTATATTTTTAAAAATGTATAAATTAATTATATGTATACGTGAAATTTAATAATAATATTTTTTATATACAGTAGTCGCTCTCTTAAAGTCCGAAATCTTTGGGACTTCAAACGAAATGACTCAAAGTGGGGGTTTATACCAAATTTTTATACTTGTAAGAAATATGAGCCCTACAATTTAAGATTTTTAATAAGAAAAAATGAGTTTTAGTTAAATGGTAAAACTCTTATCGAATTTTTTATAATTAAGGTGAATTTGTGCGAGAGATTACTGTAGTGTTATGTACTTAAGACAATCAAATGTATTAAGACAATTTAAAGCTTATAAATTTGAAAATTATAAAAAACACCTTATAGTAAAGAAATATTGCAATATTTTCGTAAAAATTTTATGAAATTAATATAATCAACCCCCGTATATAAAAAAAATTCTTGTCAAAAATGAATACATGTGCAGATATTTCCATGAAATTTCCAATTAAAATTAAAGTGTAAATTTTATTATAATCAAGAAAAAGACTGCAATTTATTGTTCGAAAGTCCTTAATATGTTTTGTATCGTAATATGCATGAAAAACCGTATGCTCAAATGTTGCATACTTTAGGGGGCTTTCAATATAAAAAACCCTACACGTTTATAATATGTTTTATGAATCTAACTATATAATATATGTATAACATTTTATTTCGAGTAATGTAGTCTATACCTTGGATTCTATACATCGCTTAATATATCATTTTATATAATGACTTGTTACTTAATTATTATTCGAAAAGTAATCTTTAATATATTAAACGCATATTATAAAGTTGTATTGTATATATGTAGGTACATACTATATTTTCATTATTAAGTAATAATACACATATTGACACTCTTGTTATACTCATATATTAGATAGACAATATGTATGTATAAGTAAATGCATGTTATACACACGGATATATATTTTATTATTTAGGCGAATCTCTATGAAATTAAATGACGGCGTTACATTATTATTTTAATATAGTAATTTAATTATATATATGTACATACATATATACCTATGCACTTTGGCATTTAATCAAATCTATATGTATAACAAATATTTCAGATATGCCAAAACAAAATATGCGTAATAGGTGATTTTTTTTACCACTTCCTTGATATGAAAATTTAAATCATACTTAAACCGAAATATCAACAATTATTTATACGCAATCAATATTGTTTTTCAAATCTGTAATCATTCTTAGCAGGGCATTTTACATATCCACGAAAATAATATAAGGCCATCATATCGCATGATCACAGCGGCAAATTGACTAACTACTTACGGAATACATTCTTGAATAAATTCGAATCTATTAGATTAACCATTTTTCATCTTATATTTTGATTTCTTGTTGAAACCACATGTGAGTCACATCCAGCTTTTGTATTTCGGGCTCGAAAGGTGAAGTAATAGAGTCCTATAATTGCAATATTCAAATAGAATTAATGTTACCAAATCAAACAGATACAAAAAACCAATTAAACAAAAAAAAATCACCCATTTTGAATGCAATAAGAGCACAAATTATTTATTTAATAAAGAAATAAATCTTTTCACAGACGCAAAATTAAAATGTTTTCTACAAACATACATACATACATAGATACTCATATATATTAAAATTAATTAACTTAGGTATTTTAAATGTGACGATATTTTTTTTTTTATTTTAATAACATAAAGGCAAAAATTCATTAAATGAAATTTATAATGTGCGATGCGAGTAAATCACATACAAAAATTTCATATTTATTAGTAGGTAGCGTTCATATACCTTATTATCATTGCTTGTTTATTTAAACTTGTATACGCGCATTTACATTTTCTATATCGTTTAAATATTAAATATATATCCATATTTATATCTGTATGTATGTAGCTATATGAGTTTTCATAAATTGTTTGTTCTCATTCTAATTTTTCATCTCTTGTTTTCGATGATATTTTTCATTTTCTGACTGCTCTTTTTCATCTTTTAAGCAATTCGTTATAATATGTTTATTTTTAAGTGTTATATATTATATACATTATGTTATATATGTTTGTGTATATACGATATACGAAAATGAATAATGATGACAAAACACAGAGAAAAATTTATTGATTATTATGATAAAATAATTATTTCCTTTATTGTACTCGTATTTTTATAAATCATGAAAAGAGTATGGAGCAAGTCTTATATAGCAAATAAAATATCCCGTAATTATATTATAGTATATATTGTAAGAGTTATTTTGCATATAGTGTTTTTGGAAAATATATGTTAAATTTGACAAGGTAAAGAGTTTATGTATGATTTGTAATATTTATTGAATATTTACCAGGATCGTACCAGGAATACTTGTCAAATTTTTTAATTAAATTACCTTAGCAACACTGTTTTGACAATGTTGTAAAAAAGTAGTTTCGATTTTTCCACTACGCTTTTTTGCTTTTTTACTGCGTAGTTGAATCGTATTTTTGCAAATTAGACCTTGCTACATTGTATATATTTTTTACTCTACAATATAAATACTGCATTTAGAATGTCAGGGTGTGTTAAACTTTTTAAAATAATATCTCCAAATACTAAAATATTCAAGATACATGAAATAAATTAATAATGCAATTCAATTGCCCAATTTAGTTACTTATTTTGAAATAAATCTTCCCCGATTACTGTCCACACATATGCCCAAAATTCAATATATGATTGTCATTCTTATATTTCTTGTATTTTAAGAAAATAATTTATAAAAAATTAGTAACTAAATTTTACTTTAATGTTATAATAAATTTTATAATATGTCTAAATGATTTACCCTTTATAAACACCTTTTCACACACAAAGTCTTATAAAGAAGCCACCACATTATAAGATATAAGTACATAAATCTTCTTCATACATATACACATACAGTATATACCAGAGAGTACAAATTTCTTAATGAATATGATTCATAATATACATACATATATATACATAAAGAAAAATAAAATGTTGTTCCTTTCAATTATTGTCTGATATTATTATTGTTTAATATTAACATAGTGCCACCCAGCCTACAAGGAAACGAAATTAAAAGATACAAAATTTTTGAAATTTTATTTTTTAGATGCGAAAATATTCCTTATTTTTTTTTTTCATTCTGTCTGTATAGCAAGACGATTACGCTAAAAGATTATAACCATGTCTCTTTTTTAAATATATACTTATAATATTTATGTACACATTTAAATACACTGCAATGTACTCGTATATTACATACATACAGTATATATACATAAGTTATTTATAAAAGAATGAAGTAGGTACATATATGTATATACATATATAGCAAAAAAAATATAGAACAAACGAATATATAATTTCGCTCGTGGAGAGATGGAATTCTTAAATGATATTTTGATGAACAATATGATATGATGAGATTGTTTTATGAGGTGAATAATGCTGTTGAAGCATTTTATTATTTTTATTATTATTATTATTATTTGTAATATGCACATACATATTGCACACAATATATGCGTTTATATGTAAATACACAAATTGTATCTGTATAATATGAGACACAGATGGATAATGCAAGAAAAAACTTAAAAGAATACAGAATATAAAACGGGCACGACAGGGGGGATTTTTACAAAATATTTTAGAAAAATTTCATTTAGAAAGAAAAATTAATGTTGATTATGATTTTGATTATAAATATAAAATAATATTGTAAATGTTTAAAGATTTACAAGGATTGTACAGTAAACTCATTTCATATAAAACAGTTATTAATTTTTTATAACCGATAAACGTTTTTAATTCATTTGTTAATACTTCACTCATATTCCACGAATAAATTTGACTAATTTTAATTTTCATAATTGATTCCCAATATTAACTTGGGACTGTTGAATTTATTCCTGAAAAGGATGTAAGGAACCAATGTAAAGGGATTCTCGATAATTTGGACATGCATTGAAAACTTTAAATTTAATCTTAAATTCTAAAATGCTTCTAATTTATAATTTCTTTGCAGTAGTTATAAAGAAATTTAAAATTTCCTTTAGAATTTAAGCAAAACTGTCATTTTCGAATATATTATTTTTGCAGATTTTTCAGTTTGGATTTGTCTACGATAACGTGTTTAGTTAAAACAAGGCCTAGATTTTGTTTTTTAATTTTTCATAATAAATTTCTAAAACAGTATAACTAAAAACGTAATTACATATTAATGGCTTCGAATATTATTAAATCAAAATATTGCATCAACCATCCTGTTTAACGGAGTTTCAAAGTGCCTGTGATGTAATACGGGTAAATAGTAGTTTAATAGCCTAATCGTGTATCTCAAATTTTTCTGAATTATTCTGAATCTAACATTTTATTCATACTAAAATAAGAATTCTCCGTTTTTCAAATGGGTATTTCATCTTTTTAATAAGATTACTCTTTTCTTCTCAAATTATCGACTGACCGCGTCTTATCTTCAAAAACAAAATGAATAAATTTTTTATACTTTTTAGAAAAAAAACGAGATACACAATACGAAATAATTTGTTTCCTCAAAAATTACATTATACAAATATAAAATAGTTACACTCACACGAGCAATCACGAAATACACGATAAATGTATAAAAAAATTAAAATGAATACATGAGTTTTGGGCAGAAAAGAAATCGTATTGAACTATTATATGAAGAATTATTGAACTACGAGTATAAAAATTGAAATCTTAAAAATTATCAAGACATCCCACTATCTACATAGAATAACACATTACCCTATTTTATGTCGAGAATTCACTGTAATATAAATAATGAGAGAGAAGAATAATTTAATAATATTGATGTAAGAAATAATTCAACTTCGCTTCCACTCTTGGATATTTATGTGCATATGTATATACGTTATACAGTTTATACACATATACAAAAACCAATTAAATTGTATATATATAATTTTATGTAGATAATATTTAAAATTGTTTTACAGAGGTGTGAAAATGTTTTAATTAATTTCCTTAATTAACTTATATATGCGCTCACTGTACACGCCGAAGAGAACTTTGAGCTTTGATTAAATTCATTTTTTTTTGTAATAAATTAAAAGATTTTTTTTTACGAAATTTATGAGGAAAAAACTTTATTATAAAAATTATATTGTTTTAATTAATTGAATAAATTAAAATAACACGGTAATTGATGCATAATAAAGCATTTTACTGAAAAATAAGAAAATAATAAAAATAAGTGAAAGCATTCCACTTTCTTATTACAAAATTAATTTTAGCAAATTATTATTCAGGGGGGTTTTGCCAATTAAAACGATATTGTCTTGTCTTGTATTTTTTATGTGTATGAGTACATGGAAGCATGTAAGTACTTTATTTATATTGTGTTATTATTGTGTAGTATGACTTATTGTTAAGGTAATGCAATATTAATTTAAGTCAAGGAAAGAAAATAGGTTCTCTGAAAATATATATTTTTTTTGCAGTAATTAATAAATGCATAATAGTATTAGTTTCTTCTTAAAAATACAGTTCTGATTTAGTACAAGACTGCCAATGTGTATGCTTAATAAGAGTGGCTTAAAACCGTACAAACCATTACTAATTAAAATGTAGAACTTCAATAGCAGCTTTCTTGAAAACTATACCTGCAAATAAGACATTTTAGAAATTTCATGTCTATACAAATTTTAGAATGCCAACACGCATGCTACATTTTCGGAAGAACTTATACTTACGAGTTTATATATTTACTGGTTGGAGTATTATAATGGATTTACGGGATGGAGGATTATACTGAATACTGGACTTACGGGATGGAGTATAATTCCGTTTAACTTCATTTTCAATAAACTATATTATTCAATAAGCAATCGAATTAGAAGAAATGACAAAAATTATTCCATTTATAGTACATAGAAGTCGTCGCCACCCTGGCACTTCCATCATTACAAAACGCTTAAACTTTGCTTTTTTTATTCAGGATATTTGGCTCGGCATTTTATTTCAAATTATAACTTTATAGCACCAATTATTTGAATTTGGCATTGATCCCAAGAGCCCGTTTTGGCATTGATCCCATTTTAAGCGTGCTATAATTGATTTTAGGTCTTACTTGATATGAGCGCTTATTTTAGTTCCTATAATTTTTAATAGACTACTTGACTTAATCAAGTTAGAGAATAATATTACAGGGTTGACTTAAAAACTTATGGAATTTGGCTTTTTAGTAATGAACCTTTTTGCAAATTTAATATATATCCAATGTATATATCCAATGTTTAATATATATCCAATTTAATATATATCCAATTTAATATATATTTAATAATTTGTCTTTTTTGTTTGCGACATGTTTTTTTTAAATACAAAAGGTAGGATTTATAAGATTTATACAAAATGTATTTCTCTCAATCATTTATTTATTAAAATTGTATTAGCTCTCTTAATTCAGTCGTCACTTGTTTCAACTTGAGCAAAATATTGACTTTACATTTATGTATTTTAGTTTTTAATTCATTTATTTTTTTATTCAACTTGTCTCTGTTCTAATTTTTAATTTTAAAATTAATTATTTATCGAAATATTAACAAAGAATTCATTTTTTAAAACAAAAAAATTTTTTCTTCATTCAAATTGGCAAAATTTAATCATTAACTAAAAATAATATTTTCACCTTCAACAAACTGATTAGATAATTAATTTTAAATTAAATATTCACAATTGAAAATTCACAATTTTAAATTTTTTTTTTGTATTTTTAAATTATCAGTCCATTATTACTAATTTTCACTTCAAAAATATAATTTTGGTATTGTAGACAAATAAAAATGAAATTGCAAACCAATTTTATACATTTTTGTTATTTTCATAATTATATTAATTATTATGAATATGTATATGGTTATGCAAATATACACACATTCATATGTATGTACATTAAATACAAAAATCAATTTAAACAAAAAAAAAGAGAGAAACAAAATGTCACGTTCAAAAAATATTCAAATAATTTTAAATGAATGTTTTTTTTTTTGAAATTTAATTGGGGCAAGAGAAGGATTTCGCGATGAAGAAAATTAAAAAATAATTCAATACAGAAAAAAACAAAATGAAGAAGAAAAATAAAGAAGAAAAAAATGAAATAATGAAATGTTAGATACAAAATATTTAAAATAAAAATCATTAATTTCTGTGACAGGTCTTAAACGTTTCTCTCTAATTTTAAAAATTACATATTTTATTTCATTATTTATTTTCAATTTGAAATGAGTTGAAATAAGTTAAATGAGGCAAAATTAGAAAATTAAAAATAATTTTTATTTTTTTTTTCTAATTTTTCTTCTCTTATTTTTTTTTTTAATTATTTTTAGACAAAAAATTATAATTGAAAATCAACTCGAACGTTAAATAGCTCTACAATTAGCTTACGTATAAGATTTGAAATTCTTGTTTTTCATTTTTTTTGAACGCCTTAATTTATGTAGATATACATAAAAATATATTATACAAACATACATACACGTTTAATTGAATGCTATACAGGAATATTTTTCATATTATTACGCCTTTAGATTTTTTTTTTGGACACTAAACATAAATCTAATTGCTGGTAAATAAGTATGAAATTAAATTCTTTTACTTTGGAATTTTCAAATGAAAAAAGTGTCCCATAAATTTATTTACTTTAGCCCCAAAATATAATAAAAATTAAGTATAGTAATTTGCTTATATGCTAATATAAATATTTAATCTCATAGAATTTTAATTAAATAGTGAAAAATTTAAAATAATAAATTTTCGACCTGTTTAATAAAATATTTTTCTATGATATTTAAGTTTTATATACATATTTTATTTCTAGTAGTATAATTCGAAAATAGCACAAAAATTTAACTGGGGATGACTATAGCATAAATTTAGATTTTCTGTATCTAAGTTTATTTTGAGTTAAGAAAACATTAATAGTGAAACGCAAATCATAATTCGTAATTAATCGGAGTTCGACCGACAACATCAGATCTGAAATGCTATACTGTCTGAATGAAGTATACTAAATATACACACTTTATCAAATGTTGATCTTATTCTATTAACGCAACAGTAATAATTATTTACTTATTATTATCTGACACGACCAATTTACCTCTCTTCTTTATTCTTACATTACTCTAAATTCTTTTTATGTTTATTTATTATTATTAAACTAATATTCTTTACAGTTCTAAAAATTATGTTATGCTATTAGATCAAATAGCCATAAGTATGCTTTGCAGACGGTCGTCCCACATTTTATATATCCATATGCTCTAATACGAATTTCTTTCCTTTGTCTCTTTTATGCTATTTTACAGAATTATGAAAATGAAAGTAATTGGTAATCATATATTCAAAACTCTAGTAAAATACTGTAGTCTTCTTACAGTTTTACATCATTTAAATGTTTCTTGAATCTTGTTCTTATTGGTACCTTCGCTTGGCCTATTTATCACAATAACTGCTTCTTATTTTCCAACAATATTTCTTTAGTTGAATTTAATGAGGTAATCAGTAAGTATTTGCTACGCTGATACAACTGATGAAGGATGTCCGAGTTTCTTGTGCATCCATTTAATATATATAACTGTATACAAGCAAATATTTATAAAAATGTATTGTACTCGGAAAAGCTTTATTAAAACTTAATCCTTTTTCAAAATAAATATATTTTATTTTGACTCTGTTATTTCTTATTTCTCTATTATAATATACATTTAGATAGTAAACTATAAGCTCTTATTTTAGGATTAAAATTAAATCTATATTATTAGACCAAGAATTGCCGAATTTCCTGCTTTCTTTCTGCATTTTAATATTGCATATATACGAAACATGAAATCTTAGACTATACTCAAGTTATCACGGTACGTACGACTTGCTGGAATTGAAGAAATTAAGATTTTTTATAGCTCAGCGGTTACTGTGAACTGTGAATATTCTCGTTCCTATACATTGAATACTTTACATATAAAATTTAAAATTACGCTATAAAATTGAAATTGAATAGAAAAAGTAAAAACTACTTTTCAATTACCAGCAGTGCGCCTAATTTTATTTCAAATTGTTGAAAAAAGTTTTTCAAATTGTTGAAAAAAGTGCTAATTAGTTGTCCGTCCGTCCGTCCATTCATGAGCCTGCTTACAAAATTTTGTGCCATTTAAGATAGAAAACTTAAATTTTATATAAAAATAGATTTTACTACAAACTTATATGCGTAAAAGAAAATTTTTACCCAAATCCCCTCCCTCTAAAACTTAAAAACTCTCAAAGTCCTAAAAATGTAATTTTTAACTACTTATTATAACAAACAGTTTTTAAACTCTGCAAAAGCAAAAAAGTAGTGGTTAGTATCTTCTATCGCGACATAGTGTAGTTAAACATTGAAAAAACAAAATGGCCTTTAAATTCTAAAATTCATTATTTTCTACCATAAGTTGTAGAACTCTGAAATTCTAGCAGTTAAGTTTATTTCATTAGGAGAAAATTTTTTAACGACTCCACCCCATCCCAAGCTATCACCGCTCGAAATTCATAAAACTTGAATATTCAAAAATTGCTATACTTTACAAATCTTGACAGAACTATAATTTAAAACATAGTTCATTTTCTAAAAACATAGTTCAAATACTGTGTAATCATAAGATTTTATAAATATGTGCATATCTACGCAATGCTATGACTTACACTTGTGCCAACAGACGCTCATATATGTACAAAAAATGAAACACTGCATACGTATATGTAAATGTATAACACTATGTCTCACAAAAATTTAAATTACTAAATTATATATTTAAATTAATTTTGAGTTCAGGCATTTTTTTCTAAAAACAAAAAAAAAAATAAATAAAATCAAAAGACATGATGGCGTGGCAATCAAAAGAATTAAAAACAAAATTTTTGTCGCAACTTTTACATGTAAACGATGTGATCGTTCCCATATATTAAATATACTATACATACAATGTGTTACAAAGATCATTTCGGTTTTAAATGAAGATAAATACAAAATATGTAAAAAATTTACGTTGAAATGAAAAAATTAAATAGAACAATAATAGAAAAATAATTAATTGAAAAATGTATGCGTTTATCATCAAGAATTCAATTCGTTTTCTCTATGTTTTCTAAAAGTAATTAAAAAATGATTTTTTTCATATTTTAATTGAATTTTTTTTTCTTAATTTTATTTTTTCTCTTGGATCTATTTTCTTTCTTTTTTTGAACTTTTATTTTATAATTAATTTGGGCAAAACTGACATCGCATCTTTGAATGTCTAAAAAAAATTAAATGACTAAAATTAACTAAATTATCATATAATTAAATTATATTGTAAAAACACATAAATTATTTGATATATTATGCTAGATGGCATTGCTATTACAAAAATTTTATTTAGTGTTGATTAGTTTTTGGTGTTGTGAAACAGTATAATAAAAAAGAATGACATAATTCACTTACATTTTATATCAAAAATACAAAAAGTGAGTGGAATAATTTGAAAATAGATGATGCTGTTTTAAATGGAAGACGTATCTTATGTTTATACAGAAGTGTAAACTAACCCATAAATTGAAATGTCAAAAACTTGATGCTTATTTTCCATTTATGTATGTAAGTACCTGAAGATATCTATTGGAATAAATCTGGGTACGCAATTATTTTTTTAGGCTGTTGTTTTATATGATTTGTTGAATATTGTACAACCTTAAATGGAACACAAACATTATAGCAAAGTAATAAATTTAAGTCGCTTTTTAAAAGCTAATCGTAAAAATTAGATATATTTCAAATGCTGCTTAAAATATTAAAATAAGTCTATTTGAAATTATTAGCCAGAACTCGAAAAGACAGCAAAGCGTTTTAGTTAGCAGTTTGAATTACAATACATCAAACGAGAGGGACCCTAGCAAAGGCCCTACTGACCGGCAAAATAAAAATCCTGCTCTCCCTGAGATTCCTTCTTAAACACATCAGAGCACCCCAGAAATAGAATCATATACAAAAATGATAAGTAGTGATAATGATAATTAATTAGTGATAAAATCTCAAAATAGCTTATACAATTAGAATTTAGTCGACAGACCAAATCTTTAATTTTTATTATTAAGACATTATTCATATTTTTTATTTACATAAAAAATCTTATAGGAATATATTCAAAAAGAAAAAATTAAGCGTATGTGGGATGTGACGATCTTTATAAATCTATTATTATAAACTATAATTATATTTATTTTTGTAATTCTTAAATAAGTACATGTGTACATAAGTAAATGCAAAAGAAAAAAAATAATAATCCTCTTCTATACTTACAATTTTTTAATTTAGTTTTTTGTTCTTTAACTTCCGGATGAATTGTTTTTGTTTATATTTGAATCTTAATATTAAAAAAAATGAGTTAATTTAAGTATCACTTTATTTCATATCCGAAAAATAAAAAAAAATCAACCAAATCATGAGATTCTTCATTCCATCGAATAAAAAGAACATTTCTTTGAAAATTATTGATAAATAAATAATTATTTTGTATATAAGAGTTTTATGGGTATACGCAATATACAATTGTACCCTGAATTCGTAAAGTCGGGAAATTTACAAAGCATCTGCATTTATGAATAAAAATATTTTATGGATAACCACATAGTAAGAAAAGAAAAACGAATAGAAATTCTTTTAATGGAATTGTAGTGATATATACAGGGTGATTCACAGACAAGCTAGAGTAGGCAATCGAAAATGAATTAAAATTTTGTTGGGAACATAGTATCCAAATGGAAGAAATTCCGAGCTACACGGATTTCGGGAATATTTGACGAAATTTTGAGACGCCTATAAGTTTTTTGCATACCTAAATTTCTCCGGACCTTATGCTTTAATTTAAGTCACGAAACGTTGTAAATTGCAGATAGTAAAAGATCTTTTGGAAATTCCTGGTCGAAGAGTGCACCATGTCTCAACTAGAAATATCTCTCAACGACATGTCCCCAAAGAGACTCTCCACACAAGCTGTCCTTTCAATTATGAACAACCGCTTCACACTTATTGAAAACGTGCATCGGTTTCTCCTTCTCTTCCCCACAGAATCTGCAAGATCCGTCTGTTACTAAGCTCAGTTTGCTTAGGTGTTTCTTAAGCATACAGTGTTCCGTCAGGAAAACCGCGAGAGCTTCCACGTGATTCTTCTGCATCCTCATAACCGCCTTAAAGCCTTAATAAAAAAATATAAACTGAAGCAACAAATCGGCACTATTTTTGCGTTTTATTAATTCAAGGTGCTTAGATAGGTCCTTATTCTTATATTCCAATTAATTCCAATTACTTCTTTCGAACTTTTTCCTAAAAATTGGAATGGCAGTAATAAGCAAAATTAATTTTGGAACGGCATAGTTATAAGCAAAACAAACTTAAGTATGTTACAAAATTTTCTTAAAATCCTTGTAGACCAAAATTAGTTTCGAGTTGACACTATGTTCCAAACTTGTTGCTTAATCACCCTATTTATATACACACACATATTTACATAGGATTGTAAATTAATTGAAAAAATTTAACAATTTGAAATGAAAATATTAAAATGAGTACATAACATTCATTTTAAAGAAAAATATTATTATACATATTTAAGGAATGCCATCTTTAAAAACAAAATTTTCTAATTTCTAATGAAAAATCAATAAAAATTTTTTATTCTCAAATAAAGTTCGTGAAAAAATGTTGAATTTTCTTTTTAATTTGTATATTTTTATTTATAAATATAAAAATGCAGTTTCAATTTATGAAATTAGAAACATTTTTCAAAATAATTTAATTTTCATAAGTTTTTGGAATTTTGAAAAAAAAAAAATTTAAACTAAAGTTGACAATGTTAAAGGCGCGTTGAATTCTTTTGTACCTTAAACGATATTGCAGTTAAAAAAAGCATTGTAACAACTGTCTCCATTTGCAGTATAAGTGATAGTGCACAAAGCAAATGCAAAATAATTAATAATGCCAATTGTTCATCGTAAAAAATTTTGTTTTTGCACAAAACGAAAAATTTTAAAGAGCAGGGTAAATTAATTTTATTTAAAGAAATAACATTTAAATAAAACGTCAAACTCAAATTATCAAAAACAATTTGTCACTAAAACAATTGTCAATCTACACTAAATTAATTTTCAAAACACAATTTTATATATTATATAAGTACAAATATTTTTTTTTTGCAATCTAGACCCAAATTAAATACTATGTGCTGTGAAATTGTTGCTGTTCTTGTGATTGCAATTTTGTACATTTAGCTATACTTTACAAATACAATATATAAGTTTAAACAATCTTTAATTTATAAATTAAAGTGTGATTTTCGAAGACACCTTATTTCCCAGAAAATACTAAAATCGCCGGAAAATTTTTATTGCAACTACAACAAATGAAATCGGAAACAGTGTCGCCATAGTACAAAAAAATAAAATTTAAATAAATGTTTTAAATCAAATTTTCATTTACAGTATCCTTCCTATACTCCTTATTATCTGGAATTTTATTTTTCTATTATTTTAAATCTAAATTTTAAATTAACAACAGAGCTATTAAATCCCAGTAATATAATATTTTTATAGTATGAGTTCTCACCTATACTCAGCCACATACCAATTAAAAATTATAAGTAAAATATTCAAAACACAAAAATTTTTATATGTAACTCACTACATGTGTCTGTTCACATGAATATTGTTGCAATAGTAGATCTAATATATGTAGTAGCTCTAAAATAAATGCATCTAATAATATAAGTATGTATGTATATCTATAACAATTTGTGCCTTATTCTAAATAGAAATAATTTTCATAAAGTAAAATCACTTTTCAATAGAGAGTATAAATGTTATACTTATTTTTGAAAAATTTAATTTACATTTAAAATAATAATCTATACAAGTCAAATAAATCCGAATTTTAAACAAGCATAAAATTGCAATATAACATGTATGTATATATGCAATTATGTACATATATATTAAAATCTATTACCTTTACTCTTATTTAATAATTCATGTATGATGGGCATATATGCATTTAAATGTATAAAACACAAATATATATGTATATTATGAAATAACTTTATATAGAATAGTAGTATAACAGTATGTATTTTATATTGTATTCACATATCCATGTAACTATGTATGTACACTGCATAAATAAAATATAATAAAATTTTAAATTTCGAAATGTAAACAATGTTAACATTGTGGAATGCACATACATGATAATAATGTTATTTATTATGTATACATATACGTGTATATAAAAATAAAAGAGGGTATTAAGTTGCAATACTTTTAACATTAATTGCAAATTTTATTTTTATTCAATTTGGAATTCGCTTGTGTAATGAAAATAATAATATTAGCTACTTATTGCTTTTAATAACACACAAAATAAAATAATAACTGACATCAAAATCAATTATGTATAAAAAGGTTTTTATTATTCATTTTGTTTTTTTTTTTTTGTTTATTTATTTTTTCGCATACTATGTATAACGATAAATTTTATTTTTATATTCTTTGTCAGAAATTCAATTTAATATTTTATAATTTTGATTTGCGTAATTAATTTCATATAATATTATATTCATTTAATAACGGTATAGGTATAGGTCATAAAGCAAAAAAAAAAAATTTACTTATACAGATGCATGTACAGAAGTAGGTACAAAAATAATATTATTATAACACTAAAATATGTATATAAACAAATCATTGAACTTTTATTGAATTTAAAATGAAGCGAAAATGAATTTAAATTTTTATATAAGTAAAAGAAATATTGTAATTTAATTTGAAATTATTCAGTATTTAGTAATGAAGTAGAACTACTACGAGGAATGTCATCATGCAAAGTTGTTCTTTCCATTATGCTCAATGAAGTTCTTCTTTGAGCTGCTTGGGATAGATCGAAACCGGGTCCGTGTTATTATTGGCTCTTTCACTAAGCACTATCCGTTGAAATATCACTTGCACAAATTAGGTAAATCAGATTTAGTGTAGCTTCTGTGGGGGGGGGGGTGTTGAGGAGACGACGATACATATTTTGTGTGACTGTCCTGCTCTGGCCGCCAGGAGGTGCAGATTGTTTGGGCGGGACTTTCTCAGTGTTGCGGAGTTTGCATCCAACTCCCTGAGGTATATTTCCGTGTATTTGTTTTAACTACCGAATTAGTTTAAATGCGATATGGTAGGGCTACATGAGGGGTTGCGGTGATCGAAAGGAAGAAATCCCTTTGCCCGTAATTCTCTTCGAAAAAAAAACGAAAAATTATTAAGTATTTTTTAAGTGTTTATGCATACTAATGTATCGTATTTATTTGTAAATAGCAAATTACCGTGACATCCATTTGACAAATAAAACGTTAAACTAAGTGTGTCACTTGATGTAAGATAAGAACTGTCAAAAACAAATTATATGACAAGAATTGATAACGTTGTTAGTAATGCATTATTTTTGCAGAATAACAAGATTATTTTATAAACAATGCTTGTAGGTGCGTTATTTGTGCAAATTTTGCAATTTCGTTTCCAAAACAGATGTCACAGTTACTGTACTAATTGATGCTTCTTATTGCACGCTGCAATTGATTCCATCTTTAAAAATAAAATCATACGTATTCAAAAATTTTATCCTCTTCTTCAGTACATCATTAATGCGAATGGCACCTCTGTGACCACAAGTAAAACGAACTCTTATCACTTATGTAAATTTTTCTTTAATAAATTTTTGCTGTTCTATTTTATAATCACAAATAAATCTTCTCTAAAACACAAAAAAATATTAATTATTTTATTATAATATTATTTATCTAAAACCCAAAATATTAGATTTGTAGCATATATGTACTTAAAAAATTCAAAAATTGAACCTATGTACATTCTTTGTAAATAAACAAATCTATAGACACTATATATAAGATCCACTAATATAAATAAACGTATTTAATTTTTAATTTGGTCATTTTACTCTACGTACAGTAATTGACTTTCGAAATCAATAAAATATAATATTAAATGGGCTTACAAATTTATGAGATATGGATACGTAGATTCATTGTGTACATTATACTCGTATATAGGCAATAAACATGCAATGAGAAAATCAATAAATTCGTACTATATAGCCTTTTAATTCTGCTATTTTGATTACATACCGAGATGTAAACAAAATTTTACTCATCATTCACATTTACCATATTAAGTATAGGGGAAAAAATTCTGAACATTTTGCCATTCTACAATAAAATGTAGATTTTTACATAATTTGTGCATTGCGTGCATATATTTGGAAAAATTTTATAAAAATTTTGAATTAAATGAGCATTCTATGAAATGTTCAGCTTTTGTTCGTGTTTTGGCACAGAAGTGTTGTATCAGCACTTTCTGTCCTAACCCTCTCCTCTGTAAATCGGGAGGCCCGATTGCCCTCTTGCTTATTTCATCACTTACTTCGGATACACCTAAATCTCTATAAACCTCACCATTGCGTACATACCGGGGAGCATCCACCACATTAGAAATCGCCTTGTTCCGGAAAATCTGTATTTGCTTAATTTATATGTTTCCTTGACACAATCCCTAGCCTGTATACCATATGTCTATAGAATTTATTATTTGAATATATATAAACACTTTGTAAGGTTTCCGATCTAGGTCTACTACCTTAGAATCCATTGTCTCTATATTTGTTTTCTAATTCTATTTTTTTCTTCTAGACATGTTCCTTCCATCTGAGCTTGACATCAAAAGTCATTCCTAAATACCTCTTGCAACATTTAAATATGATTGTGGTGAGGTTTACTAAATTTTTTTTTATGAAATTTACCATTGTTTTCATCATTCATTCATCAATATTTTCATTTTAAAATAGAACGGAAAATTTTTCAAATGAACAAAAAAAAATTCCAATCTTTACTAATTACATAATTTGTAATGTATAATAATATAATGCTTTAATTTTACACATATAGTACAAATTACAATATAACATTTATAAAACAAAAACTGTTATACATATATGATAATTAATTATTGTTTAATTCTTCAATCCAAACAATATGATTGAACAATAACCGTACATCAAAAATAAAAAGAATTAATATTGAATACAAACATATGCAGACAAATATACATATACATACTATACAGACATGTGCAACTTCCATGCCTATATTTACAAAAAACAAATTTTCGTCAGTGATAAAATTGTTATCCTTATCTTGATTTTATTAATTGTAAATTATTACAAATTATTTGCATTAAAGCTATTATTGAAAAATTATTATAATAATATTATGAAAGCCGATTCAAGTCATTGAAATGAATACAAAAATTGACACTATTATACACATTGTAATAGAGTATAATAAAATATTATGATATTAATATTACACATATATCGTACATACTTATTATGATATTTATTGAAAAATTATTATTATTAATATTATTATTTTACTTGTATATGTAATTGAAATTATTTAAAGAGAATAATTATGTATGTATATAAAAATATTATTGTTATCATTTTATATTGTTTAAATGATCTTATTTATAATTTTCTGTTTTAATTTATAAAATCTATACTTATTGTAATTTATATCTTTGTGAAATAATGAAATTGTATTGGATTTTTTATTTGGCGAAATTTATATAATGTGAATTATGAGCATATATATATAGTATACATTGTGGATATTACACAAATACTATATGTGCTTATATTTATATAAAATGCATTTATTATACTATAAGATAGCAACCACAAATTTTGTTGAACGAATGATAATAATGTTATATATTATAATTCAAATATCTATATATGCATATATACATAAATATAAATTATATTATTCATTATGATTCCAAACTACTTATACATACTCGTATAACAAATTTATAACTAAATATACATATATTACAATAATTGAAATATTATTTGTTTTAATTTTAAATAAAAAATCTTTTAAATTTAATTTAATTTAAATCGAATTAAATATTTTGTAATATTTATATACTTGAAAAAGCATATGCATTGAAAATATTTTCATATTTTTATATTTAAAGAAATTTTTTATATATATACATACGTTATAATATAAGGAGAGAATTTAATATTTTTTAATTAATTTAAATTGATTATAATAGCAAAATTCAATGGTTTTTATTGAAAGTCATGTTTCAGTTCTAATTCAATACTATATAACTTTTATTAAAGATCTTGAAATATGCTTTATTAAATTCAGAGTCCTTCTTTTATCTTTAAGATGCACCTATGAGAAATATAAAATAATTATTATATAAAGTAATTATTTTAAATTCTTGTAATCAATGTAAATGATTCTTATTAAAATATAACTCAATAAAATGAATGCTATACGAATAGAAAATCAATTGATGCTTACTTGGTGTATTACTTACATTTAAGAATTCATAAAAAAATTAATATATATACATAATATAGATATAAAGATATAACATTTATACTAGTACTATCTATTAGAATTAAATTTAAAATTTGCAAAATTATCAGTTTAAATTAAAAATTTATAATAAAAAAATAAATATTTATTTTGTTATTTATTTATAAATATTACCTACAAAATATAAAAATTATAATTAATACAATAAAGCACTAGCTACACCAAGTCTATAGCCTCCTTGGCTCGCATTTTGAAAAGTGATTTTAATTTTCAATATTGATATTGTATTGCTACTCAATATTGGTAGGTATTGCTTGGATGGGATAAGAGAGAGAAAGGGATTATGTGTGGAGAAAAAGTAGAAACGAATTTGTGATAGAGAGACTGACATTCTGTAAGAATGTGATGTGATCGACAGATATAGTAGAATTTCTGCAAAATTGAAACAGATGTTAAGCACTCTGCTATATTACACATAAATGAGTCATACTGGTATGACATAGTTTGACAAAGCATCTATTTTTTATCCTTGTGGAATTTAATAGTTGTGAATTTTTAATATGTACATGTGTCGTCGTTATTTTACCCACTCAAGATAATTCTGCAAACGATTTCTTACAAGATGCTATAAATGTGGAAAGTGAGGCCTAAATAATCAATTATAGCTATCTTAGCTGTGTGAGCATTACCCCTATATGACCTGGGATCTACTTAAATTTTCCTTACCGTCTCTATCAATTGAATTTTCAAATTTTGTGTCATTGAAATAGCAATAGTCACAGTGCATTTTCTAAATTTGTCTTTCGCAACATAACTATCAATTATTCTATTTATCTTCGTTTGACTTAACTTACATTATATAACATTATATTTAATTAAATAAAATTTTTTGCAGTTGAAATAACAAGGAATTCGACGTATTACAGATGATTACCGTCGGAACTTTGTATCACATGTATATGCATCCTAAAATGAAAAAATTTACAAAAAAAAAATTAAAATATTAATAACGATACTGCAATACATACAGAAACTGCAACTCTTATTATCCTGCTATTAATATTAACGAATAGCATTGCATATTATTGAATTTAAAGTTCATCTTTTGTCAACTAAATGATTTCTTTTTTAAGCATAATTTTTTGCTCTATTAATCATAAATGTCAACCGAATTATTATTATTTTTATAATTTTTTATGCTACGCACATATTTTATTGAACCTTATAGCACATACGTAGTACGTGTTGATTTGCATGTGTACATTTATATGTAAATTGCTATTTTCAGGTTTATTAAAATATTAATCTGTCATACTGTACAAAACAAAAAATTTAATTTTAAAAATTTTAATATATTTTGTATATAAGTAAATTGTATGAAATTTGTAAATGACTGCTTCTTATTATTTTTCAACAAAATTATAAATTTGTAATATTCAACAATATTAAAAATTATTTTTTTGAAGAAAATGTTATATGCATACTTTTGTGTATTTGTTATACGAGTAGACATATTATATTATAATATTAATACGCACATTATATAAATATTATACAGCATATTCATTTTCCTTTCTGTTCATTTTTTTGAGGTCCAATTGATATTATTTTAATGTTTTATTGTTATATAAATGAAACATAATAAAAATCAGTTTTAATTGTCTATAAATTTCTCTCTATATAACATCACACATTTTATATTTTTATTTTTTTGTTTCTTATATAAAATTTTCTAATTTTTGAAATTTTAACACTAATGCTGAACACCAGATTTTTATATTTTTTTATTTGTAATTATTCTTTTTTTTTTTGTTGATGAACCTAAAATTAATTTTATTTCAACAAAAAAATTTTTATTACCCAATAAACAGGGGGTGGAATAAGAAGGCACGATCCATATAGCATTTTAAACATATTATTAAGCATATGAATGGTAATATGGAAATACACATGCATGTATGTAAGTATGTATATTTGTACATATGTATATAAATTTAAGTACTAAATATAATGTGCGTTTATAAAATTTAAATATTGAAATATTTCTTTAATGTTTTGTTAATATTCTTTAATATCTTTATATTACCTATTTAAATACATTTTTATTATTCTAAATGGTTCTCATAAATTTATTTTCTCCTTACAAAATAAGCGAAAAAAAAGTAAAAAAAAAATTTATCATCTTTCTTTAGAGACTTTTTTGTATATTTGGTATATATGTATACAAAATCATTATATTTCATATACATACATATACTTACATGCTATACATATATGTTATATGAAATCATGAAATCAGAAGACAAAATATCTCGTAAATATTAAAAATAGCCAATTCGAGATGATCTTATTATACTATAAACATAAAACTAAATTATATTATGTATTTCTATATTCATACACGGATTTAAATGAGTTATTCACCTATGAAAAAGCATTATATATATGTACTTTATATGTATAATTTTTTTTATTACAGAAGATCCCCTTGGGATAAAATTTTTTTTTCATTTAAATTATTTAAAGAGTTGTCCCAGTGAATATTAGGTAATAATTAAATTCAAATTTTACTAATAAAATATAACCACAGACTGATCTGAATGACAAAAGGTGTAAACGATAATGTCAAATTGCAGGTCGACAGAAATTACATCTGACAGTCATTAACCGACAATCAACAATTTATACAGAACACACTCTTGCATAACAACTTTTGTACACAACTTTTGAATAATTGCTGCTAAAACAACAAATTATTTTCAATTTTTATACTTCTACAACTAAATTTTATTATCTAAAAATAAAAAAAAAATACTTTTCCTTTTCAAAATGTTCCATTTTGCACGAAAAACAAAATCACTTAAAATTTTCTTTACATAATTAGTTACATTACAAATGTAGACATTTGTTGACAGCATTAAAAGTTACAATGCTTTTGTCAACAACAATATTGACGCTAGACTGAGGTTTAATTAGGGTTAAGTAATACAAAATCAAAATATGTATGTAATTAAAAAAAAGACAATTAATTTGGATTGTTTGGCAAAAGTTATTCCAGCAAACTGATTCATACTTTTTACGAGAGAAGAAAAAAGTTAGCAAACAAAAATTTTATAAAAATTATTTCAATATTTAAATTTTATAATAATCCGCACAGTTGCATTGCCACAATAAAGTTAGGGTTGAATTCTAACACCCACATATGTATATATAAAGCTGACGTGTAATCAACTCTTTCATTGCTGATTCATACTTCGTGACAAGAAATTACGATAAGAAACTTTGGTTTAAGAGTTTTAAACAATAAGCAATCTAAAAGGATAAAAAAGATATATTAAAAATTTTATATATATAATCTTTCTTATATTTCTTAAATTATTGAAGATTTTTAAGTCAAAACTAAACGTCAAGTTGTAGGATTGGAATTTTTACTGTCATTTTAGTTATTTAAGGTTTTTAACTATTGCGTCCAAGTCTAAATATGAAACAATTTATTTGAAAATATTAAAATTTATCAAGCAACAGTCTGTTTGGACGCTGTTTCAGACTTAATGATTTAGAGCAATTATGATGGTATTCTTGGGCATAAATAACATCCATCGCCGGATTACCATATACACAAAGTAAGTATTTGAAATTAGCGTTGGAAAACAGGAAATCCACTTACAGCACCGAACAAGTCAAAACAGGGCCTGGTAACACCACAATACTGTAATAATAAAGTAAATTATTCACACTTAACGGTAGTTAACGGTAAAAGTTTTAATTAACAAGATCCCTCTATTTACAAAATTAGCGAACAAGATGGTGTTTAGTGAACTACATTGAAAAATTGGAACTATAAATTCTATCATTTCAGGAATAAACGTAATTACATAACGTCAAAAATATTTTTCAACAATTCAAATTAGTTATAAACTTAAAATCAACAGCAGAATCTATTTCGCTATATTAATGATAAGTGAATAATATGTTTTGAAAAAATAATACAACATAAAATGTAATTTTTTAACTGAGAAAAAAACTAAAAAACAATTTCATTATGATTTAATAACGGTAGCCTTACCAATAACATTTACAACCGCTTTGTTCCTGTTTACTTTTTTGTTCTCAAATACAATTTAATGCAGTTATATACGTATGTACATACATATATTCCATATAAGTTCTGTTTTCGGTCACAAATAAAGTCTCCTGAATTAGGAAGAGAGAATCAAATAATTATTTTATAGCCATGACAGTTCGTGATGTGATTACAATTTTGAATACTTAAATTTTGTCCTATAAATGTATAGATTTTTCAATGCTGTTTTAATACTTCGTATTTTAACCAAAATACACATATATGTATATACATATTATAAGGTATGTACGAGTATTTATGTACTCATACTTGTATATATGTACGTATATAAAAATATGGTAGCACATAAAGTACAATGAATGGAATATTTATTTTTATGATTTTTATGAGATATTAAAGAGATCAAAGTACCAAATTGAATTTCGCTCCTTTTTATTATCATAATTTTAGAATTTTTATGATTTAATTTTTTTTAATATTTCTTCACATTAAATTGGTTTAAGTTATTGTATATTTAAATAGTATATTAATTTTAATTTTACATCTTAAATGCACTACAAAAATAATTATTGTGACTATATATACTATGTATATGGTACCATCAAAATTCTCATAAGGGTTCGCAAACAAAAATTTCATAACAATCATTTCTGTATTTAGATTTTATAAATGAATAGTTTTCATAAAAATCAACATTTAGGCAGACAGACATGCAATTTTTAGTTTTGCAATTGCAATTGCAATTTTGTCTGTCTGAGCCCTGAGGAATTACTACTTGATTTTAAAATCATTGCAAGCACATCTAAGCAACTAAAGTATTGCGTTAATTCAAATTGAGTGCATTAATTAAAAATTGCAATCAGTTTTTCAAAAATTACAAACTGTTAATTTACTTATAATTGCATGCGATCATACAGCAGCATTTGCATGTTTGCTTGAATACTAACCCATGGAATACCAATGAGCAACAAACTGTTTGATTGCTGAATTACATGCGATCATTAATTGGCATATACATACATATATTGAATATGGAATGAAAACCTATGGAATACAAACGAGCAATCAAACAGTTGTAAAACTAAAAAATGCATGTCTGCTTGCGCCCTAAAACTCTGGTATGTAATCAAAATCTTTCAAAGTATTCTATAGGCGAAATATGAATTTCTTATTTCAAAAACTTTTCCCGCAGCCCTTTCGTATTACTCACATGAAGTCAAACACAATCTAAATTTAAAAGAACTTTACTAAATTGGAACTAGTTGATGTGACTACCTATGTACATATGTAAATTGTATAAAAACTAGTGTAGTCTTTATACAATGACCTACATACATATAATATGTATGTATATTATTTCAAATTTTTTGGCACTTATTTGCACAAAGTGAGTCAAAAATGCATACAACAATAAATGTACATACATATGTAGTATACCATATTGATTAGGGGGCCGAAAATGTAAAAAAATCTTGTTTTCGAGTGAGCTCCACAGTATGTCTATCTTAATGGAAATGCGCAAATTTATGTTGATTATCATGTTACAAATGCATATACATATTTTACAATTTATTTACATTATATAAATACAAATCAAGCAAATATTGTATTTGTTAATTTAGTCCTTTAATAGTAGTCTGTATAAATAACTAAAAACAAACATTAACTATCGCGGTTTTAAAACTGTTAAATCTTTAAATAACATAAAATGCCCTTAAAAAATAAAACAGCCGCGGCGACATCTATTGCTAATTTTAAGTGAATTTTCCAAAAAATTTCCGTTCGTCAAAAACGAATTTTTCATTTGCTTTCATATTGCTTAACACACTACCTACTAAAGTTTAAATACAAATATTTTCTTATTTTTGAAATTAATTTTTTATTTGAATAATAACAATATAAACAAAATTGACTTATCAGATTAAATAGTTTTACCAAAAAGCCGATAAGAGTCGCTAATAAGCATATTTAAAGCTGTCAAATGTTAACTGGGCTTTAAACTTTGACAATACTATGACATTTTTGCGAAAGATTATAATGACATTTAAACGTTTTAATTTGCAAGATTTTCATAAGCATTTTTATTGGCTTATTGTGCAAATATATTTATTTAAGAATTTTGCAAAAATTTTACATAGATTTGAGAAAATTGATTTTTCATTTAAAGTTGTAAATAATTGTTAGGGATATTCTTACAGTAAGTAGTTTTAAAAGAAAAAAAATAGCAAGTATAATATTATCTACCTTAATTGTTTTGCTAAAACGTGGATTCCGTTGTAAAAATGGCTACCTGTGAGGATCAAAGTGTTAATGAATATAAAATTGATGTTCCTGCAAATAACACGTATGACTTTGAAAGTTTGCTTAATGTAGATTATTCATCAACAGAAAACAGTGAGACCGATACAGAAGATGAATTTATACCTGAAATGATGTCCCAATGGGACTGTAGTGATAAACGTTTACAATCACCAGCTAATTCAAATTCGAACAAAATGAAAGTAGAACGCCGCCCAACAAGAAAACCTGATCCTAAAACTTGTAATAGAAATGCTCTGATGGCGAGGGAAAATCGCAAAAAGAAAAAGGAATACGTTCAAAGGCTTGAAAACAGCATTTTACAATATTTAAAAACTCAAAAAAACTTGCAGAAAGTAATTAAAAAGCAAGCTAAATTTATACAAAAGATTCAAAATGAGAAACGTTATTATAAAAATATTTTATCTAACAAATCCGAAATTCTGTCGCTGGTTAACACAATTAAGCAAACATCAAATATACCGAAATCATCTTGTTCAACTAAAAGTAGAGAAACTCCAGAAACTTCACCAACTTATAGTGGTGATTGCTTCAGAAGTGATTCATTTTCTTCAGAAACAGACTATCCAAATTTATTCGATGATAATTTAAATGGTACAGTTATAAACCAGGATGTGAATTTATTTTCAACAATTTTTGATAATGATTATTTTTTCACAGATTATAATTCCAGTGCACTACATGATAGCTGGGATAACTTAGAATATAATAATTCTATATTTTCCGACAGAATATGTGACGAAAAGGTAAATGAAAATGAGTATAATTTTCAAAATATAAGTGATGAACATAATTATGTTAACACAAAAAGTTCAGATGAGATCGATAAAGCAGACGATTTTGGCGTATGCTTACATATTAATCGCGGAAAAATTTCACTGGAATTTTGTCCGAAATGTAATTTAAGATCCACTACAAAATTAATTTTCGATTCAGAATTAGATGTTAACTAAAATTAATGTTAAATGTTTCTTTTTTATTATAAGATTAGTAATAAGCTCATTTGTCAATCGATTCATTCTTTCCTACTTACGAAAAAAAAAGAAAACAATCACATTTCCTATCTACTCTAGAAACATTGTTTAAAAAAGTTTACAAAATTTTACAAATTTTTATTGGTTCATTTTATTATTATGTGTTTGTTTTCTTTTCTTTTTTTTTTGAATTAGTCTCAGATATTAGGAGACAGGGTAGTTATACACAAAGAAATTAACATAGATATAAAAATATAACTAAACAAAGTTTTTAAACATTCCAGGGGAGATGACCATTGTTTTCACTTGGTCTTACAAAAAAAGGTGGGTTATATCAGAAGCGATTAATACATGTATATATAATATTGTATATATATAGAAATAAAAACAAAAAAGGCTAAATTAGGATTTGGAAAAATTAATATTCAAAATTTAATTTAGCTTTCAATATCTTTCTTTAAAATTTAAATCTAAATCAAAACTTATAAAATGATTTTTATAAATACAATTTGGGACATGCAAAATAAATTTTTATTTTGGAAATTTACTTTAAAATTAAGAAATTTTAAATGGTAGAACATTTTAAGGAAAGATTTTGTTTAAATAATATTTCAATGAGCAAATATTCTCATCATATAAAAATATTTCAGCGTTTGAACATAACAAGATTTTGCTTGAAGTGTGTTAACACATTGGCTAAGTATGAAAAAAATAAAGTAAAAGTATCGTTCTGAAATTTAAAAAAAAAAAAAAAATGGCGAATATATTTGTTTATAAAAATACTTTTAATACTTTTCGGCAGTTTCAGGTTTTCGTTTTGGATATATTTTTAACAAGCCAAAGCTGCAAGTCATTTGAAAAGAACCTGATTTGAATGGTACGTATTCTACCCTACTCCTAAATTTTTGTTTTTTAATATGAAGGTGGAAAGAAGGATCGAATATTTTTATTAATGTAGAAACAATATGTTTTATTTAATTTAAAATATTTGCAAATCTAATAAAAATATATAATATAATTTTTAAGGAAGCAAAAGTATTTATTATTCCTCTTTTATTTGCATGAAAATGAAATATTGTAGTGTTGGAAAATCCTAAGTTTTTCCCAAATACATATGTACATATGTAATTATAATGAATTTAGGCATATATAAAGAACTATAAAATACAAGGTTTAAATAAAAATACTAAATATTAAGAAAATTATTTAAAAATTTTTTGTTAAAAAACTTGTTTATGACGACTAAAAATTTTGGATTTAAAATCTTTCTATTTAATAAAACTTAAATTTCTATTTAGTATTTTAATATCCATTTCAATTATTTTCACAGCAAAATAAAAAATATAAAAATTTTGCTCAAATGCTACAAATATATAGTATAATACACAATATATTAAATATTCTTACGTTTAATATCTGAACAGTTCTCAAGTTCTCGTAATATGTTTGGTGTACAACAACTAAATTTATCACAATTACCACATTTTTCAACTCAAGTTAGTTTGCCTTTTTGCGATAGTCAAATTTAATACAACATAATTCTTAAATTGCTAAGCATAATTCTTAAATTGTTGATTCCAAAATCGAAAATCTTTTTACCAATAAATTGTAGTTTAGTAATTTGTATTTTTGGGATTGAAACAGCTTGAATTTGAAATTTGGGATTTGGGACAGCTTGAATTTAATAATTTTAGTTCTTTTCATTTATAGTCGACTTCAATGGTTGGCTGTAAGAATTTTTAAATTTATTATTACAAATTAGTAAATCTTTAGTAAAACCGGGTCTTGATCTTGTATAAATATTATCAAAAAACTTTGGTACTTTTTCAAAATTAGTTTTTTTAAATATTTTTGTTTTTTCTTTTTCATTATCTAATTCTTTTTTAAGCTTTTCGTTCATTAAACAACGACCCTTTTCGTTTGAATTAGAAAAAGTTCCTTTATCTTGGGATAAACGGTTGAATTTTGCACTTTTTTTAGATTCTTGAATTGCTTTTATTATAGCTTCATCTTTTTCTATTTCTTTAATAATTTTTTCGTTTTTTTCTAAAATAAATAAAAATTTGAATGTGCCCATTATCAAAAGAGAAAGATTAATATAAGAATGAGATTGCTAATCTTGGTATAGTTATAAAGACTACGAATTTTTTCAACCTAGGATTAAAAATAAAGATTTCAAGGAATGTCCAAAGTTATGAATTGATTCTACGAAATCATTAAAAATTTATGCATAAAATTCAAATGCATGGAAATATTACCTAATTCAATTTTTATTTGGTTCAATTCATTTTCTAATTTGAAAATTTTAAAGAATTCTGGAATTTGTTTAATGTTCTCCTTATTTATTTCTTTTAGCTTATATTCAGCGGATGTTAATTCATTTTGTATTCTTTCAAGAACAATTTCTTTTTCTTCAAGATTTTTAACTAAATTTTTATTTCTTACTTTTAAAGTGTTGTAGCTCTTATCTAATATTTGTACATTCGTTTGAATTTTCTGTATATTGAGTTTTTGATTTTCTAAATCTTCCTGCAGGCAGCAAACTAATTTTTTTTGCTCTTGCAAGGTACTTTCGTTTTCTGCCATCTTTTTTTCATTTAATTTTGATACCATATCCTGCTTTATTATAATCTCATTTAAATTTTTAATTTCATTTGTTAATATTTTTTTTTCTTTAACTGATACAAAATGTATTTCATTTAGTTTTTCATAAGAATCTATATCAAAATCATATTTTCTTTTCATATTTATAATTTCATCTCTTAATATTTCAAGTTTTCTTTTGTATTTCAATTTAATATCTCCATTTTCTTCATCATGTTCTGCAAAATTATTGGAATAACCGATAATACTAGATATATCGTTGCAAAAATTTTCTAAATTTTTTATTAAAACTTGATTTTCATTTGATAAACATGACATTTTTTCATCATCTTCACCACATTTTAATCTTAAATCGCTTAATTCCTTTTTTGTATTTTCAAGTTCTATTTGAAATGTTTGGTTTTCTTCCAAATTGAAATGCATTTCTTTTGTCATTATTTCCGATTGGTTCACCAAATGTTCCTGTTCGTCGAAAATGTTAGTCTTGATTTGGTTTTCATGTAATAATTCTTCAATAGCAATCTAAATTAATGTAAGAACATAAAATAATGAAGGTTTTTTTACTATATAGATTTATTTTTAAAAATAAGGAAGCCTAATTCAAATACAAATAATTGAAAACAAGAAAAACAATGTATTTAAATTACCATGGCTTCTTTTAATTGAAATTCATAGTCTCGTATTATTTTTTCGTAAAAATAAATTTTCTCATTTGCTATTTCTAGATCCTTTTCTAAACCCTTTGTCTTATTGGAAACTTTGAATATTATTCCACTGATTTTTGTTTTTAATTCATGATGTTCACACTAAAAATTTAAAATTAAATACTGATGTAGTTTTAATCATTTAAATACAACTTAATAGAAAAAATAACACTTTACAATAATATTTTCGACGTTTTTCATTTGCTTTTTCAATTGTTCGTTTTCCAAGTGTATTTGCAATTGTTTTCTTACAAGCACTTGGTAAAATAAACATTTCTGTTTTGTCAATTTAAGCTGCATTTCCAACCAATCCGTTTTTTTTACTTTTTCTATCATAAGTTTAATTTTACCGCGACAGCTTATTATGCGACACAAGTGAGACCGTAGCCTATTGCGATCAGCAAGTATTTTCTCATATGGCTCCTGTATTTTTACTGAAATAATTGATTCTTTTAATATATTTTCATTTCCTAAATATTTTTTCAAATTTTCAACAATATTTTTTAGCTTCACTACATGATTTTTCAATGTGGCTTCTTCAATTCTAATCGAGTTTATTAATTGTTTACAATTTTCATCAATTTTTCTTGAATTCATGATTTTTATTATATTTTCTGTGTTCATTTTAACTAATGTGCATTCAATAATTTGCAGTTTTTGTGTCATCTGATTGAGCTCATACAAATAATCTTCATCTTTTGAACCCAATAAAGTTTGACCCTTACGAAAATATTAAATTGAAAACTTCTTTAATAGCGTTTGCTAAAGGTTATTTAAAAAACATCTTTTACTTACCTTAGAACATGAATTGATTACTGCGGAAACATTATCGCTTGAGAGTTTTAGAATATTAGAAATATTAGGTTTACATAACAAAGATTTATTCTACATGAAAAATTAAAATCATTTTAACTCCATAGATTATATTGTAAAGGAACGTAAGTATATTACCATTCTATTTGCTTTATTTGACAATGTCTGCATTTCAAAACCTCTTGTCTTCATTTTGAATTTATCTAATTTATCTTTTAGTTTCATAACTCCGATTTCAGAAAATTTTGCATTTAATTTATTATTTGCCAAATTGTTGTTTAAAAAATGTTTTTGAGTTGAAAATGCCATTTGTTTAACTTTCTTTTAATTCAATACACAAGACTTTTTATACTTTTTTTAAACGCTATGGATCAGTTGAATCAAAACCTAATCAGCTTTGTTATCTATGCTTAGTATAGTATGTTTTACAAATATTTTACTTAAAATTTTATAACCAAACGATATACAAGCACAATACATTTTTGGTACATGTTCACAATTTAAAAAATTTTTTGATTAATTTTCTCATATTTCAAGTATTTTATTTTACGTTTACTCTGATTTTTATTTTTGTTGTACACTTCTTTGATAACATTAACGTTATTATGGAATATGTTTTGAATAATAAATATACAAAATTAACAAAATGAGTTGATTATTTACTCCAATCCTTGAGCTCGTCTTATAGCTGTTTCTTCATCTGAAGTATTCATTCCCAAATACCCAGACGGTTCCATTGTCATAGAAGCATTACCCGATGTTATTGTCCTTAATCTACTTGAATATCCTGATAGTTCTGCTAAAGGTGCTTTTGCTTGTATAATCTGAAATACATTAAAAGTTATTAAAAATTTATGAAATAGTAGAATTATTATTTACTTTATTGTTTTGTCCCTTAGAATCAATATTTATTATTGTAGCTCTTTTCCCTGACAAGTCATTTATCACGGTCGAAATTAATTCAGAAGGGCAAACTATTTCAAGAAGCATAACAGGCTCTAATAGTTTAGTTCCAACTTCCCGTAAAATTTTCTGAACGCATTGAGCTGATATTGCCATTATGAAAGGATCAGCAGTTCCACGACCTATTTGAATACTATGTAATAATATTTGTGTATTTATAACTTGACCTCCAATTCTTGGTCCACGTTCTAGCGCTGCGATTGCACCATTTTTAATATTTTTGATTTGTCGAGGACGTAATTGTCTCAAATTTTCTGCATACTCAGGTGCATTATCTAACCTTAAAGTAATAAGGCAAAATGAAAAAATTAAAATAGTTAAATAAACTATTATACTACATAAATATCTCTTTCGCATTTTTAGTTAAAGACATTGTAATTGTGACAGATTGCTTTGCTCCACCAATTTCCTTTTCTACAGCTAATGTTGTAGTTCCTTTCTGTGAAAGCGTTTCCTTATACGATATTTGTAAAGGTCCTAATTCGGCCTCAATTTTATATTCAGTTAAAATTCGAGATTTAACAATATCCATATGCAATTCTCCCATTCCTCCCAAAACTGTTTGGCCTGTTGTTTCATCATAACTGACTCTTAAGCTCGGATCTTCACGTTGGAGCTGACGCAAGGCATTTTCAAGGGCATTCTGGTAAGACATACTTGGGGGTTCTATTGAGCAAAAATAAACAGCATCGGGTATTTTAGGTTGCAAAGCAAATTTTTCATTTATTACGTCTTCATCAACTTCATCTTCCGAAGGATCTAAATTTTGGTTTAATAGTTTGGATGCTTCTTTTTTTAGTGATTTCTGAGCATTCCTAAAAGACGTAATACTAGAAATAAGCAAATCTCCCGTAATGGTACCCTAAAAAAAGCTTGAGGTTAATCAATTTTATAAAATGAAATATCAATCTTATTTACCTTCATTCCACTGCATACTGCAATATCACCAACCTCTGCCGAGCTAACTTCCTTATATTCGTCAGCTAATGGTTCATATAGTCTTTGAATAGTTTCTGTTGATCCCCTATTTGTCACTAACCGAGAACCTTTTTTACATGATCCTCTAAAAATTCGAACCAAAGTTAAGGGTCCTTTCTGCTTATCATGTACTATTTTAAAAACTTTTCCTGCAAAATCATTTCTAGAATTGTCAATACAATATGATTAAAGTTTAAGAAATCCACTGATCAAGAAATTTATGTATTTTTACCCAAAACAATCGAACACGTGATTTCTCTCCAAAGGATGAGGTAAATATCTTATCACAGAATCTAAAAGAGGTTGTATACCAATGTTTTTGTAAGCTGACCCTATTAGTACAGGAACAAGTTTGCCTTGAATTGTTGCTTTCCGAATAGCTGCATATATCAGTTGATTCGAAACATTATCAAAATTCTCACTTTTTATTACATTATCCGCTATTTGATCATCTATACCAGATAAAAAATCAATTAAATCGTTTCGTTTTTCTGTGTAAAAAATTGATTCATCCTCTTCCAATTTAAGTTTTTTAAACTCTCTTCCAAGTGATTTCTGTTCGAAAATTATTTTTTGTTGTTCGATTAAGTCAACCACACCCTCCAAACCATTTTTTTCATTTCTTAGTGGATATTGTAACAACATTGGATTTGAATCAAATTTATATTTTATATCGTTTAAACAAGATTCATGACAGGAATCAACTCGATCCATTTTATTAAGAAATATTATCTTAGGTAAATTATGCCTTTCCGATTGAGACCACACTGTTACAGTTTGTGCTTCAACTCCTGCTGATCCATCTAAAACTATAATAACTCCGTCGACAGCATATAACGATTGCTCGACTTCCATTGTAAAATCTATGTGACCTGGTGTATCTAAAACATTTATTCTGAAATTGCTCTGTTATTGGCGTTCAGTTGATTCATAAAATTTTATTACTTAAAATCTTTCCAGGGAAATGATACTGCAGAACTACATATAGTTATACCCCGATCCCTTTCTTGGGTTAAATAATCTGTAACAGTATTGCCATGATGAACTTCTCCCAACGATCTTGTACGTCCAGAATAAAAAAGCATACGCTCTGTTGTTGTCGTTTTTCCTAATAAGAGCTTTAATTATTAAACTAAAATATAAATCCATTCAGCATATCATTTTCATTTACCAGCATCAATGTGAGCAAGAATTCCTATATTTCTAATTTTGGAAACATTTGAATTATATCTTGTGGGTACTAGATATCTTGGTACTAATTTAGATTTTATAATATTTTTAAATAAATAGCCACTTTTTAACATTTTTTTTTCTTTTTAAATTTAAATATTTGATATAAAATTTAAAGTAACTAATATAATTGTAAAAAAATCTTGTTATTTAACATTCCATTTTTAATCCCTAACCTAAATTGAAAGAACGTAAATAAACCCAATTAACATGGATTTAAGAAGAATTGAATTACAAAATAAATGACAATATCAAGTTTTCTTTCTAAGTTTATCTAGAACAACCATACCATAATAGCACATACTTATTTTCCAATTATGGAGCATACATTTTCAATTACGAAATCTCTCCTATATTGTAAATACAAATAACTGTTGAATACAAAGTAACTAAGTATATAAAATATTCAACTTTTGATTTGCAACAATTCGTTATGCTCCAAAATTAGAAAAATTTCAAATTGCTTATGAAAAATTCAGAAATGTAAAAATTCAGATTGGACTTTTGTATATGTTAACTGAAGGAACGCAGAAGTTTTGAAATGGAATAAAAAATAACGACGCTGATAAAAAAAATTTAATCAAAGGATATTTATTATGACACTTTTTTTCAATAAGCAAATATTGCACATACCCGTTGCACTTTACCCGTTGAATAAACCGATTCAATGTCAATTCAAACGACACTACTAAAAATTTGTTGTTGTTTTTTTAAATAAAGTTATATGATACAGCGACACATAGCCTAGCGACAAATATCCAAAAGGTATTCTAGTCAATCAAGATTCCAGATACTTGTAAAATATAAAATTGAAAAATTTGTTTAGTGCTAAAAGGGGATTACGACCGGTTCGTTTCAAAAGAATTTTATCTGTAAAAAAAAACCATGATTCGTTAGCACTTTTTAATTATAAATTATTATTATTCTTTTTTTATTTAAATATTTAATGTTAAGTTATTAATTTCATAATTTATAATATTGTAAATATTAAGAAAAAAAAAAAATAATTTTCAAATTTATCATGCATTTGTAAAATATATTTAAGTGTGTTTTTTTACGTATAAGTTGTGCCTTACTTCAAAAATTATTAAGTTACGTTTTGTATACAATATTTAAGTGTATGTAATAATAAGTGTGTATCCTATTTCAAAAATGTATTACATATAGTTATTTTACCACATTCTTAATTTTCCGTAAATTAAAATATGAAAAAAAGCAGGTGCTATATAGTTTCTGTTAAATAAATTTAAAATACTTATGTATGTACATACATACATATGTATGTTATTTAAAAAATTAATTTTATTTAATTCAAAAAATAAAACGTGATTTTTATTAATTGTTCATAATATCATATTTAAAAAAATGCTAGAAAATGCCATTTGTGCAAAGAATAGTCACTCCGACTTTTTTATCACGATCCTATGGAAAAGGAAAAGCTGGTTTTGCCTTACAACAACAAATACAACAACAACAGCAACTAACACAACAAAAATTACAGAAGGGCAGTGGCACCAATGTATGCAATTATTGTAGGGCTACAGCAACAACTTCTTCAATAAAAGCAACAACAACATCAACTCCATCATCATCTTCATCATCATCAACATCATCGCCTCCATCATCATCATCATCATCAACATCAACATCAAATAATAGTAATGTTGTTCTGGCGACGACAACATCGGCGACGAAAAAAAATACTTCTTCTCCTTCCACTATTCCTTCTATAAATGCTCGTGATAATATTGATGATAATAATGATCATGATGATGATGATCGTCGCACAATAAATCAGAATGAAAATCAACATCATAATCATCAAAAGAATAGTTGTTGTACTTGCACGACTAATGAACTATTAAATAGTAAAATTCATAATAATATTAATGATGAAGTAGATGATGGTGGTTTAAATGCAAATAATATAACTAGCTATACCAATAGTAATAGTACGAGTAGTTCAATAGTAAATGGAAAAGAATTTGAAACTATTTCCAATATAACACTAACAAACTGCTTAAGGCAATTAGCGTCTGTGGTCATAATAGCAAATGATATATTTTTGGATTTAAATACAGAATTACAAAGAGTTAGTTGTCGTACACAAAATATTAAACAAAAAATTTTAGCTTTAGAGGATAGTGTTAGTAAATATAATCCGAAGGAAATTGAAGTTCGTAAGTATTTTTTTCATATATTTTTTTTTCTTCTGTTTTTTTTTTTTATATTTTATAAACATGAATACATTATAAATAACTATAGTAACTGCACTGCATAACGAAAAACCAGAATTAAAAATTAAATTGAAATTATGAATGAATTTTTTTTTTTTTTACTCTTCCCCTTATTTGAATTTCCATACAGGTTTTTTGGTTTTTTTGTTTTAATTTTTTTTTTGTTAAATATTTTTGATTTTATTTTTTTCTGTTTTTCTCATTAAAAATTTTAACTGCATTTTAAAAAAGCTTCATGAAAATGCATTCATTTTTTTGAATTGTGAGCGCGACGAGCGGTTATTATCTCTAAAAGAGTAGTGAGAAAGATAGCAAGGAGTTTTATTAAAGTTTTATAAGATGTGTGGGTATTCTGTATTTTAAAGTACAGATTTTAGTACGATTCGAGGGATAATATGTATTTAAGTGTATGAATGTGTGTATGTAAGTAAATTGACAATAAAATTTTTTAAAAAAAGACAATACTTAAATTGTTTTTTTAATTTTAAAAAAGATTGTATTACGTCAGTAATCAATTAAAGAAAATTCTAAAATTTTTGTTGGAAAAATTTCGAATAGAAATTGTTGAAAAGCAAAATTTCATATTTTTCGACATAATTCTGGGATCTGTGCTGTTAATGTTTAAATGATTTTTATTTAATAAAGTACGTAATTGTAAATGTTATTGCAAAGACAAATTCATTGCAATTATTGTGTATGTATACATGAAAATTGCTTTAAGAAATTTTGAAGTTGTAAATTAGAATTTGAAATAGGTAATCAAATAGAATTAAGAAAAAAATATCAAGCCATTTGACATGCTTCCATAATAGTAAAATTGTTTTCATTATGGAAGCTACTCGTTAAATGGAAAAGCCATTTAAGTTATTTCACAAAAAATGTTGTTTTAATTAAATTAAGGAGTCACGAATCATTTTAGCTTACGAAATTTCATTACCAGCTGAGGAAGGCTGACTTGCTACAGGAACATTTTAATTCTAGAACTTCGATGAAAAAAAATTTCTTAAACTTTTAAATTATTGTCTTTTTGGTTCTTCAATTTTTTGTTTTTTTTTTTTTTGTAATGTAAGAATCTCTACATGAGTTTGAAAAGCAATTTTTTAAAAATTTATTTGATTTAAAGCCTGTTTGTTCCATTTGCTTTTCACATCTATTCGGCTTTGTTTATTTCTTTAAAATAAAAAAAAAAAAAAAAAATTCTTACCATCCTTACTTCACCTTGAATAAATATTATTGCAACATTTTATTTACAAAACGAAGGAAATAAAGTTATTCCAGTCAATTTTCAGATATCATTACATTGTTACAAAATTAACTTTTTTTTATTATTATTTAATTTTTAAGCAAATATACATAAATTCATCTCCCTTCATTATAACTTTGTGAGAGGAATTCAAACTCAAAAAAAATCAAAACGTCAACATTTAAAACGATCGTTCTCTCTTTAAATTGCTTGTTACGTGTGATTATTTCTTTCGTAGATTATTGACATTTATTTTTACTATACGAACGTAATTTATGATTATGTACATTTCTACAAGTATTTATAGCAGAATTTCAGTAATTCGGAATTGACGATATGATATTCGTAATTTTCGAAATTTCAATTCAATGAACGGAATTCGTGACATGGACCTAGTTATTCTCAATTCTATCGCTTAAATCTTATGATAATAAATTATATTCAAAGTAGGAATTAGGAATAGACATTAAGAATGCCTATTCCTAATGCCACATTGAAAGATTCGTGTAGGCATTCAGAATGATAAAAGAATTTAATAACACTCTAAAAAAATTTGACGTGAGTACTTACTTATATGAATGTGAAAAAATTCCAGATTTATTTAAGTTTTAAGGATACTTATTTCAACATTTTTGTTTCATACTTACACTTAAACAAGCTACAATATATTAGTTTGTTTTTTTGTTCGAATTTCCTCCTTTTTGGAATAAACATAAAATATTAATGTAATTCTTAAAATATTGTTATTGTATGAGTAAATTTTTTTTAAACAAAAGACAAAATCATTGTGTATATTTTATTTGAGTACCATAAGGCTTACATAAGCCTGTTCATATGTGTACATGTTATAAATAAGTATAACAACTTCCTTGTCGTCATTTCCGTTTAATCTTAAGATCTTATCTTTTATAATTATTTTTTTTTTTTGTCTCTCAGATAAAAACTGCAGTCTCGCACTCTTGTATCATATTTCACATTATGTATAAAAGTTTTTGATTTTTCAAAAACAAATTCAATGTTATACTTACTTAATTTTTTTTTTTTTAATAGATAATTTAGATATTGGCGGTTTTATAAGAAAAGAAGAAAAAATCTTTAAGTCTTGTTTAGTTGTTTTAAATCAATTGAGAAAAGCATAAGAAGACAAAAAAAAAAAGTAAATGTAAACATTTAATGTGTTATACTTGTGTGCCTTCATTGCATTCATCAAATAAAGAAAAAGAGAAAAAAAATATATGTATAGAAAAATAAAGGGAACTGTGAAAATTTTATTTCACATTGTTGCCCTTAATTTTTTTTTTCTTCTTTGATTTTCTATTTATTTACAATATTCTGTTAAAATGATAAGGGTGAAATTTAATGTAAACTAAATAATGTGTATGTGGTTGTGTTTAATGTTATATTTTAAGTTGAAGAGAATGTTCATTTTTGGAATTTAACAATGTTTACACAAATTCATAGTAGGTACATAATATACATAGATACCAACAATATATACTTATAAATAAGTTGGCATACATGTACATGTGGTATATGCACTTATCGCCGTATACATAGATAAAGGAAATAAAAGAAATATCAGTGAAATTACATCAATTATTACTTGATAAGATCTAAGCCGAACATTTTTTATTAGTAACTTGTAAAAAAAAAAAAAAAACAAATAAGCAGGAAAAAAACAATAGAACAAATAAATTTTTTAATTTTTTTTTTTTTATCGAATCTGAAATCTCTCTATTCATGTAGGTTATGTATATGTAATTATATGATAATATACATAATGTACACAAATAAGAATACATACATATTATGTATATCTAATATGTAAGAACATGAAGAAAAACATACACAAATGCTTAAATAAATAAATCACGAACAGTAGAATAGCGTAAAACAAAATCATTTTCTAATATGACATTTTAAGGAATTTCAAAATTTTCAATGACATATCTCGGTACTATTTGTTTTTTTAAGTAAATAATATAATTTTTTTTTAAATTTTGATATTTTAGGCAACAATTGAACATTCTTATATAGAAAATGTCTGACAAAAGTGTTAACTAAAATATGAAATTGCCAAGAGCACACGTACAAACTTATCGAAGACGTAATTTTTGAAATATTGTAGGTATATATATAATTTTGACATACTGTTCAAAATAAACGCGTCCATATTGTTTAAAATTTAAACTATCAAGCAACATATTACATGTTCGTCTCAACATATTTATTATTGTAAAAAATTTTTCACTATTGATGAAATCAAATTGACGTATCTTGACTTCAAAACTTATGACAATTCAAAACTTATTCATCTACTCTTCTGATACGTTAATTGTGTTTGAAGACACTTATTTCTTTGTGTTGGTATTTTCAATGTACTTACTTCCCGACGTATTCATTTTGATTTAGATCACAAATAATCTATATATAATATAAAATATTTTGTTTGAAAATTTTGTTAAGCTGTACTTGAAGTGTTCGGAAACTATTAGCTTGATATATTGGAATCGAATGTCAACGGCAAATAAGCAAATCTACTATTTTTGTTTTTTTTTATAGCTCTGTCATTCTTGGTATTCATTAGAGGTAACAAATTATGAATTAGATATTCTACCGATAAACTTTTAAATTTAAAAATTTTGCAATGCTTTAAAATAGTGGCTGAAAGGAATTAATTTCAGAGAAAATTAGATTTAACTGCTTGAGCACTCAATATTTTAATTATTTTTATACAAAAGCAACAAAATGAACTCCAACAATGCATTCCCCTCTCAAATATACTTAAACAAACTTTTGTGCAAATAGTTATGAAGTACTTAAAATTTCGAAAAAATTTTTAGAATTCAGTAAGTTTAAAACAAAAATTTAAATTCAATTTTACGAGAATTCACTGTTTTATTTATATAAATAATATTTTTTTTTCTTATTTTCTTCTTTTGGATCCCTAATGTGTTAACGTAAATGTATATTAAAATAATCTAGTCTAGAGGTAAACTTAATTGGTTAAAATAGACTGCATGGCTTTTTTTTTATGAATATTTATAGCATGCATATGCTACTAATCTAAATGGAATTAAAAGATTTTGAATAAAATAAGAAAAAAAACAAAGAGAAAAATTAATGCAGTATTTCTGTACCTATACTAAATATAAAACATATGAAATAAAGTGTATGTTTTGATGTATGTTCATTAATTTAAGTTTTGACATCATTGAATGAGTGTCTGTTGAGAAAAGACAACAAAAGAGAAAGGAATAACAAAATTAGAGTATAATTATAAGAGAACATAATAACATCATATATGCAGCTATATAGGATTTGAGATTCAAGGATTCAAGTGTTTTCTATAAAATTTAAGCAAAAATAAAAAATAAATTTCACCGCAAATTAATTTTAAAGTTGAAAACTTTTTAAGTCTTTATGGTACGAAATTTTTTTAAGAAGCCTTTTCTAAGCTTAAATTCCAAGACATTCTCAATATATCACTATTTCGGTTAAATACAGAACCCCAATAAAAATGTGGAATAAAATATTATGTGGAATCAAGTAAATATTCTTAATTCAAATATTAAAGTCAATGTTATCATTAAAATTATCGCTATGGAGAACATGCTTTACATTTTTCGAATTTTCTTTTTTGTAAAATTCAAGAACCTGCATATGGGTTTGTTTTATTATTTATGAGTAAATTTCATTCAAATATAAAAATTTATTAAAGTTCTTATAATGAACGTTCCCTACTAAAAATTTAATTAAAAAATTTAATTTGATTATAGTACGTAACATCCTACTTTTTGTATAAGTTCATTCATTGTAACAAAAAATACACAAACAAAGAGTCTTGTGCATGTTCTATGTATGTAATAAATGTAAAGAAAACTAAGAATTTATTTACGGATGAAGTGAGCAATGAGCATCATCATTTAATTCAGTTAAAGGTTATTTTACTTCTCTTAATTTTATTTTTCATTCACCATAAGTACTTATTTATTTATTAAAAATATCTTAAAATTTATTTTCGTAATCTCGAAATTCTTTTCTGTGGTTAAATTTGAGTTTAATATTGACATAAGTACTTACTATGTAATTAGTAAGTACTAATGGCAGTATTAATTTCAAAGAGTAAGTACTAATATTTATTGAGCATAATTTAACACACTGAAGAATCTCTTTCCGGAATCAATTTTAAGAAGATGAAAGTAAAATGCGACCAAAATGGTGGAAAATAAAATGAGACGACTCCCTTTAGAGCAGAATGAACGAAAAAATTTTACTAATTTGTAAATGTGTGATAATACGGCTTGGTTTACGATTAGAGTTTTTATGTGTGTTGTTTTGTATGACATCGCTAAGCTTCTTCTAGTCTTCAATCGAAGTAAAACTTGTCAGAACGAGATAATCAAATTTTACAAGCCACCAGTAAATGGAGGAGATCCAGTTGGGGTCTTGGCCCTCATACCACAGATATAAGAAATTAAAATGTAATTTGAAAGACTTAAAGAATTGCTTATTTTAAAAACAATCCCCTCAATCGCATAAGCTTCTTATAAGAACTTGAAATTTAATTAATTTTAAGATACCATAAGTAACTATACTTTAGGGGATAATAAAACTTAAAGCAAAATATTTCATAAAAATCACATTGAACAAGAATATTGAACCAGAATAATTTAAGCACCTTTTCATTTATGTCCATATCTATATAACCACACAATTATATATAATATGTATATATGTAAATAAGCATGTATGTACTTAGTTATGATATTTAGAGATTTTTAACTAAAGATTATTTCAAAAAACTTTAAATACTTTGCGTGTTATACTATAAATTTTGAAAATTCAACGTGTCAACTAACCTGTTATTTACTACATAAGTTCTCTTTGGTTCAATGGATTAACAGAATAGTATTTATTACAAATTGAATTTTTTTTTACATTATGTACAATTCTGTACAAACACATAAGTTTTAAATATTGTATATTTAATCTTTGTATAAGCTGTATATATATATGTAGTTTTTCTTATAGAAGCAGTAAGTGCAAACAAAATGTGTTATGCATGTTTTTCAAATTACTTATATAAAAGAGTTCTATTTTTATTTTATGAACTTCACGAATTTAAGAAGGAAACAAAAATTTTTTTTATTGTTTCGGGCTTTTTTTTTTTTTTTAATTTTTAACTCTTTCAACCAATAAGTACACGTTTAAGTGTTTATATAACACGGCACAATAGAGCAAATCAACCTGTATTTTTATAATCTACTATAACACCATTTACATAGTTAGCTTTAATTATCTATAATTACCTAAATTTGTGAAAATGAAGCTCCAAATTATCATGAATTTAATTAAAATTTGCTATTAGAATTACGTCAATCAAATTTTTCTGTTCAGTAGTTTAAGTAACCTGCGGCTGTCACTTATATAATTTGACACATGAATTTGCACCATTTTGAGTAATATCCATCTAAAGGTGAAAACAATGCAAAAGCACACTCGTGTACTACTAGAATATATAAATGAAGGCGTACATATATGAATTCGCCCAGAAGGAAGCGAAATTTTCCTTGCTGGCAACATTTTTGACATCATCTGCTCGTATGCTTGTGGTGACATTATATACAAAATATTGAACAGGTGATGTTGCTGCTCGGCCGTTGTTCTGCTAACAACGAAAATCGTCTCTACTTCTGAAATAAATAAATATAAAAGTATTTTTCCCAGCGACAAATACAAACGATAAAAATAATTGATTTAAGATTTTTAAACTTTTAAATATCTTTGCAGACTAGTTTTAAAACTGTAAATGTAGTTTTTGACACTGCTGTATTAGTATAATTTATAAGAAACTTATATTAATAAACTTACTAACATTTTAGCAATGTCAATTTGACAAAATTAATTTTTTAAAAATAATTTACTTGAAAATTATTGTTACAACATTGTTTATGATCAACGCCCATTTTACAATCGCCACAAAAGATGGCAGCCAACCGTTTTAATAAAGTCAGTGTCTCAGTATGCATATGTGCTTATAAGGTAAAATTTGTAGTTTCAAACTATTAAAATCAAAAATTACATTGAATTCATTCTTTTTTTGCATTTATTTACTTATATGTGTATAACAAGGTACATAATATGGCAATAACAATAACTATTATACTTACATGTGCAAGTGCCTCCTTATTACTGACTAAGTAATTTATAAATTAAATGGTATGCAATTTTTCACTTACTTTTTATATCTTAAAATTGTTTTTTTCTTTTCTTGTACTTATTGTTATATTGCATTTAAGTAACCATAAATTTAATGAATTATAAAATTAAATTTATCCATTTACGTGTTAAATCACCGCAAGTCATTATGAAAATTACTTCCATTTTTTTTCAAAGAAAAAAAATACTTAACTAGCTTACAACAGCAATATGATTTTTTTCTTCATTTAAGGCATTGTACTCAAACTTTATAAAACCTTTCTAAATTACTTATTTAGTTATATTTTATTATTATAATTGAATTGTTGCATTAAAACGAAAGTCATTAATTACTCCATTCAAGTAAGTATATGTATATTCAAAATTTTATGGTGTATAATAAATTAATAGATTAGTTGATAAATAATTTACGGTATTGCATTTTTAAATTGCATATAAACTGGGGAAACGATTGTCCGAATATGAAAAAAAAACTCCTGCTTTGATGTGTGTTTCTTTAAATTATGTAATGAAGTTTACCGCCCTAATTCGATATACTGAATTACGAAAATTTTATGCAATTTTAATTAATTTAATGTTTAAAATCATAATATGGCAGGTGCTGTTTACATATATATACGATAAAATCTAAGATTAAAATTTACGATAAAATCTGATGATATTTTGCATATTTTATTGAAATTATCAGAGACTTTACATCAATATTAATGAAAATACAGTAATTATTTATGTATTATTTCCTGTCAGACAGTATGTGATGTCAAACCGGGATTACATACACATACGACATTCATCTAACTCACGTGTATTTAGAAACAGCAATTCTCATATTAATTATGTCATTGCAATTAACATGTGTTATAATTATAAACAGCCATTAAATAAGTAATGAGCATAAGCTCAATGCATACACGTGTAAAAAGGTCCAATGTCATTAACATAAATATTTAAGTAAATAGTAGACAAACTAAACACGCCATCTATATACATATGTTTTTATTTTAACCAGATTCTAATTATTTTGTGTAGCAGTCTTTAATTTTTAAAATGTGATCTGAAAAGGGTATTCTTTGGCATAAAATATAAAACTTTTCTTTGGAATTTTCTGAAATTAGGCACTCGAATCCTTTTTCTTTAAAATTTATAAAATTATAAAATTTTTCAAATGAAAACTTTTCCATACACTAATAAAGAATCGTGAATTAAATTTGTGAACCAAACCTTATACTCGTACCAAACGTTAAAATTAATATGTAAGTACCAATTATAAATAATAGAGTGCGCTGCACCTAGTAAATTATTTTCTATTTAAATCTCTAGAGTATATTGAATTTCTCTAGGTAATTCAAGTATGTATGTACAAATATGATCGAATAATTTTGGTATGATGGTGCAAAAAAAAATTATCAAAATAATTGCATTTAGCAGTAAATAAAAATCAATTTAAAATAAAATTAAAATATCATGATAAATGTTTAAAAATTAAATAAAATTACACTTAATAATCTTTTAAAATAAAATCGGCATTAAGTGAATCAATTAAATTAATCATTTTTTTTGCTTTACAAGTACTTCTTATTCACCAATAATTATAATTACTTTTCTTATTTGAAAAATTTCAAAAATATTTTCCATGGAAAGTAAAACAAAATTTTTTTCCTTGTTTTTCATTCTAATTAAGTTTGTAATTTCTCTGTATTTATTAGAGTTTTAAAAATATAATGCCAAAATAAATAAAGTTGAAGGGAGAATTTCGGTAAGCCAATCTAAAATTCGATTTATAAAACATGTGATATGTCTATTGTCGCGAACTGACTTCTATAAATTCAGCCAAATCAAATTGAATCATAAATATTTTGTCATGGGTTTTACAATTAAGTACTTAGTCGTTTATAATTTGACATTGGTTGAATTCGCGTTTATAGTTCTGATTGCAATGTTATTAGTTAAAACTGCACTGCAATAGAGCTGCTAAAGCAGCGTTGCCAACAATAACTCTGGTGTTAAAAAGTTTGATTAATATTTTAATGACATTTACAGCCGTTATTATATTTCAATAATGAGTTCTCTACTACTTAATTAAGGTTATGCCTATAAAAACAGAAAAAAATTTTAGGTTGTCGATTTGACAGAAGATATTTGTGAAGTTCTACCAACAAAAATGCTACCAACAAAAACTACAAAAACGTGCTGCTATTGCAGATCTTTGTTAGAATTGCTAATCACTGTATACTCTTTTATTTCCTTGTCTATAGTTTTACTTTAATTACCAAATTTTTTTATAAAAAACTTAAAGCTTTTTTAAGTAGGATTTTTTTTTTTTACGAAATTCTAATTTATAAATCTTTACTTACTTAAATGATTTTATTTAATTTTTCCCTAAGTCTATCTTAAAGTCAAAACATAAATTTATGTTGAATACACATATGAAGAAACTAATGTAATCGAACAAGAAATCACTAAGTACTTACCGAAAATGAAAAGAAAATATTATTTACTTACATATATGGCGTCTATTCTTTTAGTTATGGTGCACTCTAATTCATTACCCTGTAAAAATAAACGAGTACTATAGTTACTTATATAAATATTTTTAAAAAATTGTACATATACATACTTATCATAGCTAGTTTCATATGAATATGTACACATATTTATTGAATTTATTGCAAGTATTTATGCTTACTTATATAAGGTTATGTTTAATGAAAATATCATACCATAATTTCAGTTCAAATTTCTTACAAAATTAAAATTCAGCATCACATTTTTTACATACATATTTACATCATATGTACAAATACGTATAAAGTACTTATACGAGTTTTCTGTATAAAAACTTTGATTTATATGTACTTAAAATAATGACATAACCGAGTATATATGTATATGTAACTGTGTACATACTGCTAAGTTCCTATATGCATGTAGGTGTGTTTTCAGGTTATAAAAGCACTTGCAATAATTTGATTTGAAATTTTTTAAGTTAAAATTTTTGTTAAAATACTTTTTTTTTCTTCTTGGTTGAGGATAAAGATATGTACTCAGAGAGAATCGTATACATTAATTTATGCATATGTAGGTATGTTATAGATAAAACATAAATTTTTAGACTTTAAACATTTAGCTTTATGAAAAATTAAAAACAGAATTTTAACTAGAAAATTCGACTATCCCTGGCCCCCTTCTATTTACCCCTATGACTGCGACAATAAAATTCCGAATCGTGACAGTTTTAGTTTTACAACAACGAAAAACTTTTGAATCCGCTGCATTGTACGAAAAAAGCAGTCCCAATTTTTTTCGCTAAAGCTCCGCTCTTGTTTTATGTTACTATCGAATCCTCAGTCGACTAATTAGAATAGCGTACAATTTCAATAGCTTTTAGTAATTCATTTTGAAATATAAAATTCATTGTAAATTTTAAGCTTTCGCTGAGTTTTGTAAGTCACAGACATTCAACTTCAATTCCATTATACCAACTTCAGTTAAGTATAATAAAGAAATTTTTCTCTAATCATAGAGCAGTCTATTTTCACTCTATTTTTTAACACTCTTGAGCTCAAACTCACATATTGCCTGTTTTACAATCATTTAGATAATCTTTTATCGTCTAAAACGAGTATACGTACTTCGCTTAAATTTACATTTACTTTAACTCAGACATATTAAATTTTGGAATAACTGGCAAATGCATAACTTCAGTACTTATTGAAAGATATTTTGCGCTACTTATACTTGCAAAAAATTAGTTGATTATTTTTTTGCTACTGTATAACTATTAATGAAAATGATATATGAAAATTTTAGAAAAAGCCATTTAAATTGATAGTTTTCAATAAAAAAGGTGATAATTAACAAATTAACCTAAAAACTTTTCAGATTTTAATAATTAATTATTATGATTTATTATACTTAATTTTTTTAAATTCAATGAATGACGCAAATATAAAAAATACAGTTAGTAAATAAATAGTAATATGGCAACTTTTAAATTTCTTATAGTAAGTATAGGGCAAGTAATCTAAATACCTACTTAAGGTTTTAAAATAATTGAATTGTTTAAGAATTACGTAAGAGTGTGAAATTTTATTCAATTCCAAAAGAACTCATTGAAATTACTTACTTAGTACGAAAAAGTATATTTTAGAATTTGCAATCACAGCAGTTTTTAAACTTTATTCAATTGTGTGAAATATGAAAATTACTTATATTATTTAATAATGTGAATTTATAAAAATAACAAATTTAAAATTAAATTATAAATTTTATTATTACTTCCGTATGTATGAAAATTATAGATATATTCTACTTAAAACCGTACTTCTTAAACTTAGGTTACTGCCCAGTATGAAATCAGACTAGTTCTACCCTCCGAGAAATGAATATTGTAAATAACCGCAGATTGAGTTTTTCAAATATAAATAAAGCCTTTTCTTTGTAAATGGAGCTATAATATAAGTATTAATTAATTATTTACGTTAAGCAAAATTGATATAGAACAATTAATAATAATAATACATAGATGTTGCTCAACATTTTGTTGGGTAACATTAGAAAATATGCATATATTGTAATGTAAATATTATTTACTTTATGATATTCCTAAATTGATCTCTAGAAATTAGTTTTTGACGTCCCCGGGTTTCGAATAAAATACATGATATACTTATACATTATCATTAACTTAGATATATCAGTTACTTTTGATTTCCAAACAATGTTTCAACGAAAAGCTAATTTTTTTCAATAATATAATCTGGAGGCAGTAAATTTGGTAAATGAGTATTTATGTATAAAAATTTCTAAATTGTTATTTAATTGCCTATAATATCGATAGACCGCCTTCTTACCTAAAAATATAGTTAAATATGGGTAGTCGAAGCTTTTCAGAATATCCTGTTGAATAAATGACCATACTTATGGAAATTGCAAATGACGTTTTAATATTTTTGACGTATACGCTTGATTAGATACAAATTTTATGTACGAGTACAATATGTAAGATATGTACAATACTTAAACCTAAAACTTGGATCTACATATTTAAAAATTCTATCTTTATGAATAGGCACTTACTTATTTTTCGAATAATTCTCAAACTTTACAAAAATTCTGTTGCAAGAACTTGCAAATTCTCATAATTCACAAATTAATAAAAACTCTATAAGTACTGAAAATTTAATAAAAATTCAAGTATGATTATTGTCTATTTAGCGAGAAAAAAAATCAAAATTTAAATATTTATTTTTCTTATATTGAAATCACACCGTTATGTTTATTCGCTTGCTAAAATTTTATTCTATTTGTTCAAATAAAAATTTTATTGATTTATACCTATGTATGTATATGTATAAGTATGTACCTCCTAAGGTATTCATGATCAATAGTTGATAGATCTATTATCGTCTTATGTATTTGTTTGTTCAGATTATCGTATACTTAAGTATACGTATAGATTTGATCGTTCTTATAAATTTTTGATGAGTGTTCTCTTGAGAGAATTCTAGCCGTAAATTTATATATGTCTATTCAAATATACATATATACGTATACATATATGCAAAAAAATATAAATGTGCTTTTATATATTTTTTATTGCTCGCTTTAGCGATTATAATCTTCCTTCGACCCGAAATCAATAGCACATTAGAATATTATAAATGATAATGTACCTAAAACCAAGAAAATATAGTAAATAATTTTTGAAAATTAATATTTAATAATAAATTTATTGCTATTGAATTTAAGTATGTATATATACATATAGAAGAATTTTGTACTCTTTAAAAATTTTACTCTCAACTTGAATTAAATCAAAATGTAGTAAGCATACTAAAGTGAGTCTGCTGTATTTAACGATATTGCACCGAGTAAGTTTAAGTTTTCGCATGAAACAAGTAATATTTATTAATACAAGTTGATTCAAACTTCTTGCGATTATGATTATGTCAAACTATTATTAAAAATTTTTTTTGAAAAATTTGTTGAAAAATTTGCAAAAATTCTCACAAAAAATACTTCTTTAAAAAAATTAATTTTTTTTTCAATTATTATGAAATTCTCACGATAATTTTCAAAAAGTCTCAATTTACTTACTTAGATAATAAGTACCCTGTATAATAAAAATTCAGTCTTATGTGTCATATCGCTCATACTAATATTATTATAGTGTGTGAAAATTGATTTTATTTTCTTTTTTTTATAAAAATTCATGTGGATAAGCACAACATTGTGTTTGCTTAAAGCAAACAAGTTTATGTTTGCCTGTTTTCTTTATACATATATATAGGATACTCAATTTAATATTCAATATTACAGGTAAATATTACCAGTTTAGTAATTCAATCCGGAACAGAGAAAAAAAGATAATCAAAATCGAAAACAATTGAATACAAAAAAAAAATAGAAATAAACCAATATACTTAAAAGCACTAAGTAAGAGAGGTACTCTTTGATTTTATAAAAAAATATAATGGATACTTAAAAATCGTATAAGAGAAAGAGGTGAGGGTTTGTTTTTCATCTTCAAGATTGGTAGCAAAAACAAATTTTCAAAAATAGAATGAAATTAGAAAATAGAAAAAGAACTCAATAATAAACTTTCATTCAAATAAATACATGCATAAAATGTGTGGTTTTAAACTACTTATACACGCATACTTACATAATATGTACATATTCTTTAAGCACTTGAAAATTTTCTTGTACTCGAATGTACATACTATTAGAGTGGCCATCTTGCATATAATTTAAATTTTTTTGTCTACTTATGTATGTCTAATCTTAGAAAGCTTACTGAAGTAAGAGCTAACTGCTCAATAAAATGTCATACTATTTACTATACCTTTTTGACGGTCATGGTCATTATGTACGATAAGGCTAACTTTTGTCTTAATTACTTGTAAAATACTCCATTTTTGGTGCAAGTTTATAAGAGAACCTCCACATTTCATTACATGTATTTTGTAGAAAATTTTGGTTTTCTTTTATTTTGTTGGCTTCTAAAACATATATGAGGGGTATTTTTGTGACAAAATATAATTTCAGCTGGATACCAAAAATTCAATCGTCAATATTATTCAGAGCGAATACATTTAAATTAAAAAACACGAATATTGTAACCTAATAAAATTCAATTAGGTAGGCAACCCTAAATAAACTTATTTCTTACAATTATTTACTTCTGTTGTTTACGTACGCATTTCATACATCATACATTTTTTTTTTCTTCTTACATACTTAAATTTTCTTCTTTACTTTATATGGATTTCCTAGAACAAATCAACTTAAAGTATTGAACAATCAAAGTTAAATTTTCTTAAAAAAAAAAACCAGAAATATCGATGGAGTTTTTCAAGAATGTAATGAGCATGTAAAGCTAAAATGAAAAAAACCAAACAAGGCGACAACATAATATTACATACATACATACTTACATAATGTGTACAGAAAAATATGTAAGTAAACTAAGTAAATGAATATTTTAGATGCTGAGATTTTATGTTTTTTTTTAATAAAATTCATAAGTTCTTATTTAAATAAAAAAAAGGAAATTTACAAACAGTTATTTTCTTAATAACTGAGTCTAGGATTTTTTGATTTTTAATGTTCAATTTTAAGATTTGATTTCGTAAAATAAAAAGTGTTTTCCCTACACATTTTGCTGCCTCGAAATCATCGCGATTCCAACCACATTTTAATGTCTCGACCAATCATCACGCCACATTATTGCGCACATAACGTAAATCAACCACACATTGGTCATATATAAACCAAAAATTCGAATACAGTCCTTACAAAAAATCTATGTCTGTACAGATAAATTTTTTTCAAATAATTTTTCGAAAAAATTTAATGCAATATTCGTTAATCTGACAATGCAATAAAAAAGTTGTAATTCAAAAAATTTAACAAATTGAAATGAAAATTTCAAGACTAAAAAAATTTTTTTGAAATTAATGAGAAATAGGACATTTACAAAACTAAAATATGAAACCATCTGAAAAATCATAGGGCTAAGTTATTAATATTATTGAGAAATGAAAAAATGAAATTCTGACTGCACGACTATTTCAAAATAAAAGCACTGTAATTGAAATAACTATAAAGAAAATCGTATACTGAAATTGGAAAACATAACAATTCATAAATAAGTTCTTGCCCGTTCAAATACTCAGTAGGTATTACTTATACAATTGCACATTAAAAAAGAAAAAGGAACTGTTTAAGGCCAAATTACTTAAAGAGTTTAATTACACTTTGAAGTAAATTCCGTAGAAATATTCAATGCCGAAATCTTGTAAGGCAAACAATTATTACAAAAAAAATATTCAACTACTTTCACATTTCTGCTTCATCCCTGGAAAATTAATTTCTGTCAATTACTGTATTTATGCTTATTACTGAAACGTGGTTGCTATATTCGATGATCTTTAAAAATTAAATTACAGAAAAATAAAAGCACTTTCATAATATTTTTTTTCCCCATTTTAGAATATTATCGATTTTCATCTCTAAAGTTCACCTACTCATTCTAATTTCTTTGAAAAAAAAATAAACTTTGACGATTATTTTCCATAGTTTGTGTTAAAAACTTTAATATTAATAAACGCAATAATAAAGATCAAAAATTTATTTTTTGATCGAATAAATTTTTTTTTTCGAGATAAAACCATAAAAACTGGAAATTTACTGTAGAGAATGCTTATACTCTTAAATTTAAAAGAACGGTTTATTCTATTGAAATTTTATATTTTTATAACCGTACGAACGCATGTTTAAAAAGTATTATAAATTTGTCTTACCATTTGTAACGCTAAGAAATATTGCGCTGAATATAAACATAGGAGTATGCTTTCGATCTTCGTCGAATTCTGATTCGATTCTACCATGTCTTCCATCTGTCCCAACGATAACTCAAAAACTAAAGTGAAGTAAATTAAGCGCACCAAATTTTCACAAAAGATTTATGAAAATAAGTAAATGCCGGAATCCTATTGAAATTGGATGAATGGTATTTAGTATTAGATCAGTAGTATTTACCCTATTTCAATTGGATATGTTCGAGCCAATAATTCAAAAAATGCAACTTCAAAAAATATTTGGGTATATCTCAGAAATATGTCATTGCAAATTGGTACTGGGACTGTGATAAAAATCATTGAAATTTCTTGGTTCCTTATAGTTGTTGCCATACAACTTTTATAGTTGTTTGGTCACACCTTAGAAACTATTCAGAATACAAAACTGAAGTTGTGCGTAATGTGGTAAAACTTACAGCAATTATTATTTCGTTTAAAAATAAAAGTCTGTGATATAGACGTGCATATATACACTTATATTCTTTCTCGAATTAAGCCGCTGTCGATCGTCTAAACGATTAAGCCATGTCGATCCATCTTAGTGATGAGTGAAAATTCGATAGAGCTGAGATACAAAAAAAAAATTTTTCACAAAGAGTTTATAGCAGCAAATTCCAACACCCTATTTAATACGGACTTAATCAAACTTGTAGTTTAACCAGCTGCCCTACAAATTCGTTGGGTATCAAAGAGTTGTCATTATCAACTCTATTTTTCTCGTTTTTTTTTTCTACAAACAAAAGTTCATCTTATTACGTTAATAATATATTTTTTTTTTCTTTGATATTATGAAAAAAGAATTTGGACATTAAACAGTGAATCGCAACGAGCTTACAGATTTCTCCAGTGAATTAAAAGCAAAAAAAAACTACATAGATAATGTATGATTAGGTTTTGACAAGCCATCAAAAATTTGATGTATCAAATTGTAAATTTCAGCTATAATAAAAACTTGAAATCGTCGTTTATAATATTACCATAGTCTTGCTCATAACAATTTTTTTTTTTTTGTAATTTTTAACCATTTTTTTACTCATACTTGTATAAATTGATTATTTTTTGATATTTAAAAAAAAAAAATAATTCTTATGGGAATTTTAAAGAAGTCTTATATTGTACATGATACAATATCGAAAACATGAAATTTAATCTGCACTAATCAAAAATTAATGTTAAAATATTGAAAACAAAAAAATACGAGTATATTTGGGACAAATAACTTGAAATTAATCTAAATTTGAGTGTTTTAAAGCATTGAATAATTTGATTTGGTGTAAATTTTTTAAAAAATAATTTCAAGAAAATGAAATGGAGAAGAAAAATACCTTATTAAAAATTATACCTGCAATTTAAGTCGAGCCCAAAAGTTCTTAATAAAAGTAGAAAGAAAATCGGAAACATTTCTTCTTAAAAAATTTTTAAATTTTTTCTTAATTTCATAATAATCGCGGGTATTTCGGTACCTCAATACCATTAAAAGAGCGATTGTAAGAAAATAATGGAAAATTAAGTAAGTACTTATTTTCACCGAATCATCAATAAAAGATTAATAGATTTCTGTTACTCATAATCTAATTTAAAAAATATTGTTTACAAGTATACACAGAAAAATTTACTGCACCGATTAAACCTTCTCAAATAAATTTGGCCTATATATTCTTCAACTCTAAGAGATGCAGCACCAATTATGTACTGATAATTATTTTATGCTTGTAAAACAAGCAAGTGCATACTCAAGTACATTCTGTTATTGCAATTATGCTTTTGTAAAGTAAAAATAGAATATTTATAATTAGTCAGTCACATAAGTATTCATTTATTTATTCATCTCATATCTTACTTTTACATTAGATATAATTAGATACATTTATTATTTATAAAATAAAAATAATGGGTGATTTTTTACAGAGTTTTGATTTTTAAATTGAAAAAACAAAATACAAAAAAATTGTAAAGTTACTCTTTATTCATGATTTTACGTAAATGTTGGCAAAGACTATATTTTAAATAGGTAGTTCATTCGTAGACATGACAAATTTTAAGTCACTTTCATCATTTGAGTTGCTGATTGGAATATTATCGATTATCCATTTATAACATTGTGACACAGATTTAAAAATAACAATTCATCTACTAATCTTCAATTCCTCTACTAAAATAATCAAATAAATAATTTGTGAAAACAACTATTTGAACGCTATTTTCTCTGTGTCGTAAATTAGAATCAAATAAAATTAATTTGACATTAAAAATTGTTCAGGTTTGAGGTATCAAAAATATAAGCTCAAATACCGAATAGCAAAAGAAAACCCGTCCTTGTGCTAAATATGCAAAATAACGGTTCTCAACGGCTATGTCAACTGTTTTTTAGAGTAACTTACTTACTGAGACTCTTTTTTAAATAAAAAATTATTAAAAATTGATAATTACAGCACCTTTATGAGAGTTTTGAAAAATTTTTTGATTTATTACATTTTATTAGGACCTTTAAAATCTTGACATAGAAATACTGTTTGTACGATATCACCCGTACCGTTACGGAATTTTTGACGTTTAATAACTTAAATTAAATCTTAACGAGCTGGACAAAATTCCTTAAAAGAAATTATTAGAGTTTCAAGAAATTGTGTACAAAAGAAACTATCGGGTTAGAGAAAACTAAAAAAAAATAAGCGAAAAATTTTTATTTTTCAAAAGTTCGAATGCTTGGTATTCCGAAGTTGCATCATGTTTCCTTTCAGAAACTGTTCATTTGAATTTGCTACCTTTTTCGGAAGAAAAGTTTTAATCAAAAAAACTTAACAAGTAGAAATTTGAGATTAAATACCTAGTTCTGAACAAAAATTTTACTTATTTTTGATGTCCTAAACAATGGTGTATGTTAAGGCACTGATTGCTGAATCACCCTGTATATATACTTCTATGTTGTAAGTATGTATATACGCATAAGATTTTATTTGTATTTATGAAGTAATTTTCTGTAATTCTAAATATTTAGTTAAGAATTATGTTTTGTCAATTTAATAAAAATCATCCTCTTGTTATACTTAGTTCTTTCTCTTAATTCAAAGAAAGTAAAGAGGTACGCATATAGGTAAAACTTAAGCTATTTATGTACGAGTATAAAAAAATCATAAGTATTGGTGGGGTCAATGTGCGAACGTGACCTTAGAAATTTTATTATTTCACACTTAAGTTTGTTTTTTTTTTCCTTCTTATGAATTAATTAATGATAAAAATTATATAAAAATATTTTTTTTTTTATTTTTCCTAAGATTTTAAACAAGTTTTTTTTTTGTCGAATTCTATGATCAGCTAATGTTTATAAATTTTGAATTTTTAAATAAACTAATATAGTGTAAAGTATGTAGGTATGTGTATACAAATTTATCTTAAATTTTATTATAAAAATAGATCTTGCATGTATATGTATGTGATTATCTTCGATTTACTGATAAAATATGGTAATAAGGTAAAAAATGGCTACTAAATTGATATTTTCTAAATTTTGATGACGTATTGATTATGTATATACCTATACTGTATATGTATGTATAAAGGATATGTGCTATTTTTTTATAAATATTTTATTAGTGCTTATCTGCTTAATCTCTAAAATCTTTATGAATATAGTGATTATATTTGCACATAATGTTCAACAGTATTTTAATCAGAAATTCTATGGTTCTAAATTATAGTCTTCAATCGGAGTTTTATAGTTGAAATTTTATAGTGCTTAATTAAAGAATGATAAAAAAATTTTAAGTAAATCATTTGCATACAATTCCTTAGAGTTATTATTAAAGAACGAAAATTAGCACAGATATTTTCTGGCAATAAGTAAGTACTTTGAAATACTCTAAGAAATTTGTTCGAAAATTTACATACGTACATATGTATGTATTTATGAATGGTATGTATATAGTCGTATCTCTATGAAACTATTACTCAAATCCTAAAATTTTTTTGTGTGTAATAAAGAAGTTCCGTAATATAGAGAGAATAAGAATAAAGAATATAAACAAATTGTCTTCTAAATGAGGGTTCCTCTTCATATAAAATTTTCGTCATTTTCAGTTGTTTGACCAAAGATTGAATTTTAGCAGTGTTGGAATATTAGCATTTTTAATGCTAGATTCGGCACAATGGTTTTTAGTTTTGCATTTAGTTTTTTAAATGTTAATATCAAGTTAAGTTTTGGGATAATATCGTTTTTAAAAAGCATTACAAAGTTTTGACTGAAAACGTCCGAAATTTTTCATTTATACAGGGTGATTCAGAAAGGTATACAACAACATATATCATTGGTTAGAGGGTCGAAAATGGGTAAAACTTTTGTTCCGGAGTAGGTGCGAAATCTCAAGGGTTTTCAAGTTCCAGGGATTTTAAGGAATTTTAACGAAATTTGTAGTTATCTAAGCTTTTTTGATATAACTTCCGTTCCGAAAAAGATAGGGGCTTCAAACAAACAGTTTCTGAAACAGTTCTGAAACAGTTTCACTTTTCAAATGTTGCTTTGCAGTTGTAATAGCGTTGTATGTACTTTTTATACAGTGAAAACCATATTTTGTGTCCTTTAACAAACTACCAAGCTTTTGAAATTTGGCAAAAAATGGCATTGTGTTTTGCCTCGATCAAATATCCCAAGACTGATAGCAATTAATTACAACACCATAACTCGGAGGAAAATAATAAGAAAGCATATACAATCAAAGAGAAAATAAATGTTCTTATAAGTAGGAAAATCCTTATTACTTTTACATTATCTCCAATATATATGAGCGGTTTCAAGCGACGTCCCCTATTACTTATAATATTTTCTATATAAACTCCTTTTAACAAATATTCGTCAGTTCCTGAAAAATGCATTTTCTGTTGATTTAATTTTAAATAATTAATTTATTTTAATTAAAAATAAATAAATAATTCAAGTAAAATAATGTTAACACTAGGTTTTTGCTAGTGTTATGAAAAATTGAGCTCGTTTAAATAAATTACTTTGATATTAAATGAAAATTAAAAAAGCAATTATGATAAAGTTGCTATAATTATTTTAACACAAAATGCACTTTATTTATTTTAAAAATAAAAAGGCATTTTACAGATAAATTTTATCACAGGCGTTTTGTCGTACATTTATAAAAAAAATATTTTTTATCTCAAGTTTCTTAAAAGAATTTCTTGGAATTTTTTTATTTCACGATTAATAAAATGCAAATTCATGTATTTTGATTCATAGTGATCTAGTAGGCAATGATTTTATACATTTGTTAAAAAAATCTAAAAAGATTTAGCAATACAGCAATAGCAATATTCAAGTGAATATTGTATTGTATTTTCATATTTTTTGCGACTCTGACTAAATAATTTAAATTCCTCCATATTTAAATGCTACATTACTAATTCTGAAAAAAGATCCTAAATAATTTTATACTAATTTAATTTAACAGTTAATCGTTAAGACGAAACAATAATTGTCCTAATATAATAGTAATATTTATAATAGAATAAAATATTAACCATCCAGTTGTTTACCGACTCCATTTCATAACATTGAAAGGTATTGTTATCATATAAAGTTTACCATATCGAGAAAACACCAAATTTACTTGTAAGCGAAGTATCGGTCTCTGTGAACAAAATATGTAGAAAATTTTTAAAATAACTATTCATAAATTTTGAAAATATTCGAATATTTATTAGAATTTAGAATTTCCAAAAAAATTTATACTTACTTATGTACATGCATTCTAGATACGCATTGTCGGTCAAACATATTGTGTTGTTATCCAATAGCCTTTCTTCAGTTATTAAATCCAATTGAACTTAATTAATCATTTAAAGCTTTGCAAAACTAGTGCTCATCTTTTGTACTTATCGTAGTACGTAAGGTTATAAATTTAATATACTTATACATATCCTAATTATTTGCTGTATAAAGTCATCAAATTTTGATATTTGTGCAGAAACCTTTACACTCGAATAGTTTTATTAATTCTAAATTAATAACTAACAAATAATTTTTGAATTTTATTTGTAATACTAATACGTATATGTATATGCAAATTCGAAAAAATAATAACAATACAATAATAAAAATAATTCATGTCAATTATTCTTTTAATTATTTTCATCATTATAATTTTAACTGCATACCGCGTATAAGTAAATTAGAGCTACGAATATCAGTAAAAAAAAATACATATTAAGTAATTTGTTAATTAAAATTTTTCACCTTAATAATAATATGTAATTAAATGTGCACACACGACAAAGATTAATTTGTTACTGTAAGTAGTTTCTTAATGAAAAAAATTATTTGCACAAAACAATTTTACATAACAGCATTTGATGAAGTTAGTCTGTTATTTTTACAATTTTTTTCTGTTTTGAAGAATTTTTCTCATAATACATACAGATACGAACAATTGTTCCGAATGAGAAAAAAATTCTGAAAGTGAAAAAAAACAATTCTTAATTTATTCTTAAAAAATTTTAATGTTATGTAATTAAAAATTAAATTAATTTTAATAAAAAAATTTTGTAGTTAAGTAGATTAGTAGGTATTTTATTGTAATATTTAATATAGGTAAGACTTCATTTGTTAATTAGTTAAATTTAAATCTCGTAAAAAGCCTTAAGTTCAGCCTTCGATCTACATCAAAATTTAACATTAAACTTAATATGATTTGTTTTGTTAAAGAGTGCTTGAGTCTAGTGCAATTGGCCATTATGAACAAGAAATGGGAAGCGAATATTTTTTTATATTATTATATGAAAACTCCATTAATTTTGTTTCAGAACATTTTTAACTTGTTTGTAGTTCGATCGAAAATTGTTTACTGCATACTCGTACACTGAAAATTTTCGGAAATTACTCGCTGTAATAAATTAACTTTATAGAAATTCATTATGCAATTACAAAAAATATCAGAAATTTAGAGCAAACATCTAGTTTAATTTTTTTTGCTGCCCTAACTATTTTCGACCTACTGATATACTTATTTACTATACAAATGTACAAAAAAACAATATTATTTTGCAGGTCCGAACTATTTATTTTAAAGGATCAATAATATATCCCTGATAAGCGATTCCGCTACGCCTGTATATATGCCTCGTATTCGTTGTTTATGCATCTTAAAAATAAAATAGGTACCTGCCTACTTACCCACACAACATTTAAATACAAAATTCTACTAAATTTTTGAAAAAGTGCTTACTTACATATAAAAGTTATTTTTAAGTTTTAATCTTAAAAAGAAATAATAAAATTAACTTACATATTCAATATAATTACAACAGGCCAACTAACACATATAACACAAAAATTATCAGTTCTTATCTTTAATGTGTACCTACAAACATACCCTATTTACTTTATGATGAGTTTTTCATAAGAAATGCTTAAATATTTATATTTTTAATCTTCTTATAACTTTAATATTATTATTTATTTTATGGCGCAGGTATTTTTCTTTTCGTCGATTACAGCAGTCTCATATTATAATTAATAAAAGATTTTTTATAATTACTTACAGAAAAAGAGAATCTGGTTTTAAAGCGTCTCTTAATTTTATTTTATTTATGAAAATCTTTAATATGGTTCTGAGACTTTAGCTGAAAACTCTTCCATAAAATAATTCTTTTGTGAATATTTTGTCTGTTTTTCTCTTTTATATTAAATTTTCAACAATTTTCTCTTTAATTTATTTTAAGGTAAATACGTTTGCAAATTTTCAAAAATTTTCACATTTAAAAATAATTTTTGTCTCAAAGTAGCAAATCGTAAGGTCATTGTTTACATATCGTCGGCTGAATCTAATTTGATTCATGCACCATTTTCGAAAATTTTGACGTAATTGTGGTTTTACAGGTTTTGACAGATGCTCTTTCACTTGGTGAAATTATTGCCCGTTCTAATAATTTTCAAGTATTGCACCTTTGAATTCATTTAATTAAACCTGAATAGTAAAACAACATGAAAAAAGAAAACAAAAACGTAAAGAACATGCAAAGTGAATTATTTTTATTTGTAAATTAGAGCCTAGCACTGTTACTTAGATTGTGAAGTGATAATTACCACTATCATGCCATTTTACATATATGGGTGGTCGTTTCAAATATTTTTAATTGAAAATAAAAATTATTGTTTTAGATACTTGCAATGTCGAAATAATTCTTTTTTCATTAAAGTTTCATCTTAAGCACAGTGAAAACATTGATTTTTAACATAAAAATTGCGTGTATATAGGGAATGAGCTCTTGAATAATCGGATCGAATCACAAAGAATTACTTATATTTTAGAGGCAATCAATTTTTCTTTTCTTCTTAATGTTTAACAATACAATGAAAATAATGTCTAATTAAATAAGGGCAATTTTTATTGGGGAATTCTTCTGTGTATGCAAGTTGTAATTTAAATTAATTTCTTCTGTTTCTTTTAATATTTCATGAATAACATCTCGTGAACAATTTAATGTGTGTATTCGAGTGCATGATGCCTTGTTCAAGAACAAAATTCTTGCATCAATTAACTATTTTACACATGGTGTTTAAATTCTATTTTTGTTCTCTTTTTGTCTTTTTTATTGTCGGAAGAAGCTTTAAAAAAATTTACATAGTGACGCATTACAAAATAGTTTTTCATAAGTGAAACAAAATGGTTTTGGAATAATATTTAAATTTTGGCTATTAACAATAAGTGAATATTAAGCTCATATAAGGCAATAAAAATAAATAAAAATGTTTAACATGCAAGATAAAAAACAATGGTGGAAAACTACGCATACATATAGGTATTTGGAATTAATTTCATTTAGTACTGTAAACTTTATCATTCTGGGAGTACGCTCAAATTTGCTCAATTAATATTTATAATGGAAAAACAATCAATTTTCCAAAACATTGTTCAAAATCAACTTGCAAAAGTCATGAGTGCCAACACATTTTGACACTAGGGTCTTGAACTACAGGCAAGCGTTAATGTTCTAATTGAACGCCCATATGAATTGTTATGTTTTGAATAGTTTTCCATTCATTTATGTTCTACTGCAAATTGTAAGAGCAGTTTTTTAATTGTATATATGATTTTCATTTATAATTGAAAACGTGATTGGCATGATCGTCAGATTGATGGCGTTCTGGGAAAGTATTAGAGATATCCTATAAATCGATTCACGAACTTTTCTTAGTATTACAAATGGAGTAATTATTTAATTTACGATTTTAGTAATAGTTAAGAAACTAAGACTGAGGGCGCAATATAGAGCGCTTATTCGAAATATCATCAGCAATATTTAAGTGCGGCTCATAAATAAGTTCAATAAATTTTAATTTTCTTACATTTTTTACATATTGTGTTCCACTAGATTCAAATTATGTTTGACTAAAACTGAGAAAATTTATTTATTTTTTTTTTACAAAAATGCTGAAACCTCTACAAAATATCACAAAAACCTTTTCATTTAAAACCTTAAAATTTCCTCGTAAATCGATATAACTACTTTTATACATACAATGTGTACAAGCATAACTACATACATAGATATTTTGAAGAATTTCAATGAGCAAATTAAAAATTTTAGTCAACCGTTTCAAAATGAAATTAATCAAATGCACAATGTTAACTTCTTATTTAAAATTGAATACATGTGTGTATATAAGTACTGCAAATTATTCGATTACGTATATTTTTATACAAAATGACATTTTTCTTTTTTATTAAAATATTTCTTGATATTTGATCTTCATATCATAATTTTCAATATAGCTTCATTTGTTATTCAGTACAGTCATTGTAGCCTGTCTATTCACATTTAAATATGAGTACATATACATTGTATGTATAACAATAGTATTAAATTTTTAAAATTTAATATTGAATATTTCATAATATTTATTATTGGGGGATAGATTTTTTACCAAACAGATTATAATTTTTAACACTCATTCTTAAGATAAGCTGTTCGTTCCATTTTGCTCAAGAAAGTTCTCTTCAGAGCTGTTGGTGATGGATCAAAATAGTATTCGTGCTATTACTGACTTCTTCGCAGGGCATTGTCCAGTGAAATATCACTTACATAAAACTGGGCAAATCGTATTCCTTTTTATGTAGATTCTGCCAGGGCAATGAGAAAACGGTCATACATACTCTGTGTGATTATTTTGCTCTGGCCGTTAGTAGGCGAAAATTTTTTGGGAGGGGTTTTCTCAGTTTTGCGAAGCTTACGTTCAACTTCCTGAGAGATATCTGCGGATATTTACTTGTGCCTGGGGTATTAGTGGGATATCGAACCACTGGATTATGGTGGTCGCAGGGTAGGTGTTTCTTTTCTCATATCTATCATTAGAAATCTAGAATCTGCAAGCCTAAATTATTTCCTAAATAAAAATTTGTTCTCAGCTCTATAAATTGTAAAATAATGACAATAATTACAATATTTGAAATAATATGAACAAAATTTACGAATTTTAATTTAAAAAATTTGTAATAAAAATTTTGCTTATCTTCTTTCAAAAATGAGTAGAAATAAATTAAAAAATTCACTTAAAAAAAACATTTTTTGGTGTTCCCTTTTGTAAGTATTTCATTTAGAATTACGATTTTTAGCGAAATTGTGGTTAAATAAAACAGTTTTATTTTAATATTCTTATACTTACTCTGTATTTACATATTTTGTATATTAGTTAATTTACATACAAGCCTACATACATACTTGTAATATGAATTTTGTGGAAAACAAAAAAATTTCTTTGGAAAATATTTTTTAATACATATGTAGGTACTTGGTAAATTTTGAAAAATTGTACCTTTAACTCTTTGCCTCTCTACAAAATTGAGTTTAAAAAAATAAAAGTTATAGAAATTTGTACGTATGTATGTATGTATTACCCATTTCAAACCTCTTTTTTTATCCGTAAATGAAAACATTAAACGGGTTTCCTGTCTGATTAGAATGCGTTAGTAAAACCATACCTGGATGAATGTTACAGTTATTCAACGAAGTATAACATATGCGTATTTATATTTTCTTTTTACTAAGTAAGTATAACGATATTTTTATGAATGTGTTAGTAAAATTTGTTACAATAATGAATTGTAAATGTGTACATATTTTTGTATACTATTTTACCTTTGTAGTTTACTTTTTAGAGTTATGGTGAAAGAAAAAAAAAATAAGTAAAAAAGCCGCCAAAACCATTCTACACACATTTTCATTTTATGGGCAAAACTAGCAATTATTATTGTTTATTTACTTACATTTAATTTACTTATATGTGTATTTAATATAATAAAATATATTATTATTATTCTGACTATATACATACATTCATACACACGTAAATATTATACGTGAATATAGATGGGTACATTGGTATTTTATTAGTGGTAATTTTTCTGTAAGGTTTAACTTTTTTTTTTTCATTTATATTTTTTTGCCTTTCCGATATTAAATTGCATCAAGGTGAAATGAAAATTTTATTAAGCATGAAGAAAAACCATACATACACACAAAAATTAATACAAATGAAGTTGGTATAACAACTATAGGTACTTTGTATTTTAGAGCAATTCAATATTAAAAAAATTTTAAATTTTTCATAATTTTTTTTTGCTCAACATTTTTGAAAATTAAATTATTCCTCGTGTCTATACAGATGTAACATATGTGTGATGTATAGGTAAGTTATTTCAACAAAAGGGAAAAAAATATTTGTTTACGTTTTTACTTTTGCCTGAAGGGAAATGGATTTATATACATACTTATACGTATGAGTATACCTAAAATAACAATAATTTGCAATATTTTATAGAAACTTAAAAATTTTATTAAAATTTAAGCAAATTTTAATTGATTACATAATACAAATTCTATGTTTCTTGTCTATCATAACTCTAATACTTATATAAATAAAATTGACTAATGAGAGTAAAAAAAGATATATGGAGGCGCTCCTACAATATATTTAATGTTAAGTATTACCAGTCGATTTCAATGCTTAATAATAAATAATTAACATGTATGTCATACCTTTTTTACGTACCAACTTACGTTAAAAGCTATTTTGTAACTACATATTTGTCATTTTGAATTTTGAATATTAAAGGTTTCTTTAAGTTTTAATGGTGAATACATGAAACTACTATAGTTCCTGCTTCATGTTTTTTCACTTTTTTTCAAATTATAAAGTAGTCATTCTTCGTGAGGTCATAGATATACATATATACATAGTTCTGCCAACGTACAATGTTTTCAATAAATTATTTTTTGCCCATATATAATACATTTTTTTGGTTTGTTGTTCTGCTTTATGTATTTTTAGGATGTCGACTATTTTTTTGAAGAAAGGCCATTTCAGTATTTGTATGGCGATATTGTTTCATTATCTTAAATTTAATAGATTCTATTTCAGTTACAAGCTGCACAAATCCAGTATAATTCATTAAATTCATTTTAAAAAATATGCATTTCTTGCATTTGTATCCTTGGGCATCTTTTTAAATTTTATAGCTTGTTTATTGCGCCTTTCAGAATAGTAAAAAAATAATTGACTTTAAATTATTCGTGTGCAAGATAATTACTATTCTATAAATATAAGAACAGTCTGTATAGATTTAAATAACTTACCATTTAATTAATTTCATTATTACCATAATCAGGACCCTATTATATCAACATTTGCTTTTACTATTTAATATTCGACTCTTGGCGCGAAAAATACTTTACAAATTTTTTAATTGATTGATTAACACCAAATGTAAGAAGTTGGTCGAATCTGAATACCAATATTATCGAAGAATGCCAAATCTGAATGCCAATATTATCGATAAAGAAGGTTTAAACTTTTAATTTTTATGTTAATAGCCAAAAACTATGTAAATTTAACTAAACTGTATAGAATATTCGACGATACCAAAGATTGTTCGTTAAGTTTATTGAAAATTTTTTCAAAAATAAAAACAAAAAGAAGGTAGTAGCAAAATGATTTTCTTAACTAATTTAATACGAAGCAAAAATATCAAAAAATGATCAGATTACACCTTTCTTAACATTTTTCAGACATATTTATGTAAGAAAAAAACTACAATAATAAAAGAACAAAAAAGAAAGACGAAGTTAATTATTAACAAAAGTTGGTATGCATGTGAATATGTATTGTATGTACATGCGATTTTGTACACTTAGAATACAAAACTTATTATTA